>NC_139025.1:139455773-139965816 GCF_964662115.1 Mustela nivalis
ACTAAATGGATTTAGTATCAATCAATAAAGCAAGAATAGGGTCCAATTCTTGTGCATCTTATATTATAAAGAAGAAAGACAGCCAGTAAATAATAAACCATGAAAATTTAATCATGTACTATATTAGGATGTAGTAAGAATTATGAAAAATAAAAAGACTAAGGTACCCAAAAATGAATTCAGAAATAAGTTACAATTTTAAATCAAGTGATTAGGAAAATTACATTTCACTGTCAGTTTATTTGTGTGTTTCTTGACTTTAATTCCCCAAGGGTGAAAATATGATTGACCTAACTCAGGTTACAATATATTTCCATTTTATGTTCAGATAGTTGGATAGTGTATGTGGTATTTTCCAAGCAGTCATGCTTCTCCATTAAATCTGTAGACTATGATTTGTTTACCACAAAAAAATACTAAACCGAGATGTCCTAATAAATTTATTCTTTAGGTGAAGATTATATCAAATATCATTGGTCTATTGTCCAAGAGGTCAAATTTCAGCATATTTACAAGATTACACCAGGCCACCTGTTTTCTAGACCCAAACCCACCATTCTGCCCAAGCTTCACCTCTAAATGAATCACTGGATAGCTGCATAATTAGTTACTGTTCAGGGATTAAAAGCTCCACTCTTCAGCACCCTCCATGCTATCTGGTTCATTGGTAAATACTGTCCTCAGCTCAATAGAAAACTTACCAGAATGGTAAACACACCCTAAAAACAAGGAACAGGGCATTGTAGTCAGTTTCCCATACATGCAGTCATGAGCTGACACAGGTTCAGGTTATATACATGGTAGATTTAGAGAATGTTTATAAGCCAACAAGAATCCAATCTTCTTTCTACAAGGAAATCAATATGGAACATTCTAATAGCAGTCATTACTAAATGACAAATACAAGAGAAATAGCTAAGAGTACTATTTTCTTGCACTGACCTGGTCACATAAGGCTATCATGATGACATCTTTCTCTGGGGATTGAAATTTGTTAGTGATAATTTTTTTAAAAAGTGACCATCTGTCAATCTTCCTGTTTCCTTATTTATCCATTTGACCATCACCATTACCTGCTATGGTTAGACTTTCTGCTTTATCAGGTGTACTTTTTACCCACAGAGCAGGTAATAATGGCACACTTGTTAGTTTACTCAGTCATATACTCAAGCAGATGTCATAGAGTCTGACTGTCCCTGATGCTTGATAATGGAGCTACATTCATAGCTTTCCCTAAGTTAGCTAGATGGGGTAAATAATTATCCATCCCCAAGTGCCTATGGAATTATACACTGTAAAATCCAATGTTATTGCATCTTTTGCATTAATATAAGCCTCTTTGGGTTCATATAAATTTAAATGTTGTCTAAGACTACTGAATGAGGAAAAAGGAAGTTGTTATGTGGGAAAGAGATTTAGTTTTATATTTTCATCCTCTCCTATTCCTTTATTCACACTTCCTGATTCTAGAAAGTTTTTAGAGTAGTACTCTCTCTATATATATTTCCTCCTTTTTTAATTTAAGTTATGCACTTTAACCATGCCTTTTTATCACCTATTTTGATCAACAAACATTTTATTATATCTGGATAATAAAGGATAAAGAAAATCATTCAATAATGTCTCTTTGTCCATTTCTGCATACTGGTAACATTGAATGTATTCTTCGATCAGAAGAAATATCTTTGGTTAGAGGGCAAATATATATATATGTATATATATATATTCATGTATTCCTATATATTCATATATTTAATATATTCATAAATATATATTCATATATTTAATGAAATGATATGTCTTATTTAATCCTGCAAACCTAGGACCTAACACAGTATCTTGCATTTACTCAGTACTTAAAGAATGACTTTTTTCTACTTGAATCAAAATAATCATTTTAACAGATTAATTTTGGAATCACCATTTTGCTGGGGTGGTGTAGATGAGAGGATATCACAAACCTGTATGCCTTTTCAATAATCTACACTTTATAGAAACTTTCTCCTTAACTACTCCACCTCCCATGAATGCCTAAGCATGGCTCTTTCTGTTCTGAGCCATAACAGTGCTTGATGTACTAATAAAGATGTGCTGAGATGTATAAAACCTAAGTTGAGTTGTCAAACTGAAGAGCACATGCCACCTGCTGTCTCCTGTGTACTCAGGATTTAAACTATGTTCTGTCCACAGCAAAACAGTCTTCAAAAGGAATATAATACCATATTGGAGGCAACATTGCATTTCTGGCATGTTGTTGCCTTTCTTTATTGAAACAAAAAGCCTCTGTATTTTCTTTATTAAAAAAAATAATAGTCTAAAGAAAACTGAAGTGAATACTGAAATTTTGGAAATTATCATCTCTAATTCTTGTTAAAACCCTTTATTTATAATTGTTATAATACTAATATTAAACCATGTGAATTTATTAATGATGTCTACAAATAATAAAAATTATACTGTTAAATTAAATATGAATTAAAATGTGGTGATATTAATATATGAGCATTATATATATATTGTATATATTATATGTACTTATTTATATACACAGGCATACATTACATTTTGCATATATTTAATCTCATGTTAAGATGTATGTAGTATATATAAATATGTAAGTATGGACATATATTTAAATAGATATATTTAACTCTTGTCCTAGTTAGATAACATTGTTAATGATTCTGTTTGAATTTCATTCAGGCTTAAAATAACAGAGTACCTCAAAGATTTCTCTTTGCTAAAGGCCATGAAAAATGGTAGTTTGAGGAGGGAAGGTGACTTCATCATAAAAATTGGATTGACGTTGGATGAAGCCACACATACAAGAAGAAAGGAGAGGTAGGTACAAAGTTTGAGGCATTTTTTCTTCTTTCTCTTAGGTATATTCTCTAGAAGTATTGTACTAAAATAGAGATTCTTACTCAAGTTATTACCAAGAGAATGTGCTCATATGAAACTGTTCAGAACAGAGTAGAGATAGTATTTGGGATGTGAATGAGCAAACCAAGGCATCAGCTAAGTCCAGCTTTATCCTGATTCCCGGAAGAGTTTAAGAGCATAAAGGGCATCAACTAAATCAACTAAATGTTCTGACTCAGGGCACAGACATTTTTACATGCTTCCATTATTCCCTGACAAGAGCTATCCCCTTTCAGGAGTGGCATAGCTCCAAGAAGCTTTGGTAAAGCAGCTCCAGGTAACTCAGCATACCTTCTGTGGACCAGTCCAGCTGTAAGCAGTTTGCAGACTACCACATAGGCTGGTAGTTGGGGGCATAAGTCCCAAAAAGGAAATCTCAGTAGGCATCAAACTAATTGACTACCTTATTCTAGGCTAATGTTGAATAATACCCATCACTTATGACAACATATGCCATGCCAAAATTTTCCTCTAAAAATAATCTTTCTTGACTCCAGTCCCAGGTTCATCCCTCTTTTGTGGTTTCTAGATGTCAGAATTTTATCATTATCATCTCTTTATCATTTCTCTTCCATTCCTACTTCAGATATGCAAAGGCAGCAAAATGAATAGCTGTGAACAACTGAAAAGGAAGAAGGCTCAAAGTAGAGAAGTCAACCTTTCCTCTAATAGGACAGGCTGCAGAGATCCTAAACTGGGGAGGGGAAGAAACTGGATTTGGCTTGGGAAATTCAGCTTTGATATCATAATTGTCTGTAAGTTTTGTTTTGTTTTCCATTTTATATTATAATGGACTTTATTCTTTAGATGAGTTTTAAATTTATTTTTAAAAAACTGAGTAGTCCCAATAGTTTATTTTTGTTTATGTTTCCCTTGCCTCAGGAGACACATTTAGAAGTAAGCTGCTACGGCCAGAGTCAAAGAGGTTACTGGCTACGTTCTCCACTAGGATTTTTAGAATTTCAGGTCTCACGTTTAGGTCTTTCATCCATTTCTGTGTGTGTGTGTGTGTGTGTGTGTGTGTGTGTGTGTGTGTGTGTATGGTACAAGAGAAGTGTCCACCTTCATTCTTTTGCACGCTTCTATCCAGTTTTTCCAATACATTTGTTGAAGAGTCTTTTTCCCATTGTATATTCTTGCCTCATTTGTCAGGGATTAATTGACCATATAGTTGTGGATCCATTTCTTAGTTTTCTATTCTCCTCCATTAATCTTGTGTCTATTTTTATGCCAAAAGCATACTCTTTTGGGTACTACAGTTTTGTAATATATAATTTGAAGTCAAGAATTATGATGTCCCCAGCTTTGATGGTATAGAGACCTCCCCTTAATTATCACCCCCGAGTTTCTCCTATTGTTAACATCTTATATAAGCATGATGCATTTGCTATGGTATGAAAAAATGAACCAATATTGTTAGATTATTTATTAACTAAGATCCATAATTTATTGAAAGTTCCTTGATTCTACATTTATTTTTTTCTATCCCATGATATCACTATGTCTTCTTGAAGACATTTATCATTTCTTCTTAGGCTCCATTTGTCTATAACAGTTTCTTAAATTTTTTTTTTCCTTTTTGATGACTTTGAAATTTTTGAGGAGTACTGGCCAGTTTTGTTTTTTGGGTTGTTTTTTTTTGTGTGTGTGTGTGTGTGTGTTTATTTGTATGATGCTCCTACAGAATCAGAAATTTTCCATTGTTTTTGTCATAATTAGGCTAGGGTTATGGCTTATGAAGAGAAAGACCACAAAGGTGAATTGACATTTTAATCTTATCATATAAAGGGTAAATACTATCAATATGATTCAGCTTAGTTGATGTTGACCTTGATCTCTTGACTGATGTAGTGTTTGTCAGCTTTCTCTACTATTAAAGTATTATTTTTTCATTATTTTGATCTTGTACTCTTTTGAAGAAAGTCATTATGCACAATTCACCCTAAAGGAGAAGGAGCTATGACACCCCTCACTGAAGCCAGAATATTGGCATAAATTATGTAGAATGCTGCATGAATTTTTTTTATTCTTATCCATTTATTTTTTCAGTCATTTATTTATATTAGTATGGACTTATAGGTATTCATTTTATATTTTGGCTTGCAATCCAATACTAATTTATATATTTTTTGCATGAATTTTTCCAGTTTTAACTATTGGGGAATTCTAATGTGTCTCCTTGATCTACCTTCATCTATATGGTGTTTGTCATTTTTTCTTCCTTTCTTCCTCTACACTCTTCTCTTCTCCTTATATTTCCTAAATTTATGACTCTACAATATGCTCCAGACTCATCATATATGTCGGACAATCCAACACTGGACTCATCCATTTGTTCAAGGAACTCTGACTCATTTTATTAGGAACCAAGATCTGAGTGCTTTGTGTCCTTTCCTGAGTGTCATTGTTTTTATGGATTTTTGGTTGGCAAAGGCAATGTATATGTGTTAACCAACCTGTGGAGATATACATATATACATATGTATAAATATTTCTAATGAAACTACCTGTACCTATATGAAGCCAAACATGAGTTCATACTAACATCTTCATCTCTAATCCTTTGTCACATGAATCCAGTGGTATCCTCCTCCCCTTGAAGATCTATAAATTGCCACTTCAATAGTAATAAACCTAGATACTACCAAATATTTTCACTTACTTAATTTTTCAATTTCAGTATTCATTTATTGTATATTAGGAAAAATTAAGCTCTACTCCCACTGGGGCGAAAAATCTTTATTAATTAAAATACAGTGTCTACATGCACATTCTTTTTTTAAAGATTTTATTTATTTATTTGACAGAAATCACAAGTAGATGGAGAGGCAGGCAGAGAGAAAGAGAGGGAAGCAGGCTCCCTGCTGAGCAGAGAGCCCAATGCGGAACTCGATCCCAGGACCCTGAGATCATGACCTGAGCCGAAGGCGGCGGCTTAACCCACTGAGCCACCCAGTCGCCCCTACATGCACATTCTTTTGCCATTAGTATTACAGATTATAGACATTTTTAAAATTATATATATATTAGCACCAGTTCCTCCATCTTCTTCAGCAAATTGTTGCATGTATTTGTAATACAATTAGATTCTCTTGTCTAAATCGGCATTCCTTCTTATAGTCCTCGATATCCTAAGAAATTAACATAAAGTTTATTTCTTGCCATTAAATTTTTGGAATTTTAACAACTGCATAATGTCATATATCCATCATTAAGCATCATATAGAATAATTCAAGCAAATGGGCACCTGGATGGCTCAATCAGTTAAACAACAGACTCTTGATTTGTCTCAGGTCATAATCTTGGTGTCTTCATGAGATCAGGTCCCATGTTAGCTTCATGATAAGTGCTGAGTCTTCTTGGGTTTCTCTACTTCTCCCTCTCCCTCAGCCCCTCCCCTCACTTGCACACACTCTTTCTCATAAATAAATAAATAAATAAATAAATATCTTTAAAAAAAAGAAAGAAAAGAAAAGAAAAAAAGAACAGTTCCACCAACCTAAAAAAATTCCCCTGCACTTCACTTACTTCATCTTGCATACATCCCATCTTGACCACTGATCTGGTTACTGTATTTATAGTTTTGGTTTTTCCAAAATGTCATATATTGGAATCACATTGGCTTCTTTCACTTAGCAAAATTTGTTTAAATTTCTTCTATATTTGTACATATCTTCATAGTTGTTTTCATGTTTAAAATATTCTATTGTATAAATATACCATAGTTATTTTTTTTCTATTCACTGATCATATGACATCTTAGTTGCTTCCATTCATGTGCACGTTTTCATGTGAACATAGATATTCAAATCAGTAGGATAAATACCTAGAAGCACTATAACTAAATCACATGGTAAGAGTCTGTCTAAAAAGCTACTAAATTTTCTTGCCAAATAAATTGTATCATTTGTCATATCCACCAACAATGTCTGAGAATTCATATTGCTCTATATCCTTGCTAGCAGTTGGTATTGTCAGATTAAAAATATATGTATATCCACTCTAATGGGTTTGTAGTAGGTATTTAATATTTTCATGATTGTTTTTCTGGGAGTCTTTAACTCTCACGTCCACACAGGGCCTCCATGCAATTCATAAATTACAGTTCAGGTTTCCCTACCTATGGCACTAGTTCCTACAACAGTTTCCACTTGTGACTCTACTTTATGTTCCTCTGTTTCTCCAGGTTTGCATACAGTAGCTTGCCCTGGGTCCTCACCTCTCTAAAGGATCCAAGAAAAGTTGTTGATATTTCAGCTTGTTCAGCTTCCTGTTTATTGTTAGGATGGACTGATGACTTCCAAGCTTCTTTCATTTAGAACATGGGCTATTATTTTTTTTAAATTTTTTTTCAGTGTTCCAATTCATTGTTTACACACCACAGCCAGTGCTCCATGCAATACATGCCCTCCATAATACCCACCATCAGGCTCACCCAGCTCCCCACCCTCTTTCCCTCCAAAACTCTGTTGCTGAGTTTAACTTAATTTAATTTAGTTTTTTAGATTTTTTTAAAAAAGATTTTATTTACCTATTTTTGAGAGAGAGGGCACACAAGCAGTAATGGGAGGAGGAGCAGAGGGAGGGTCAGGCAAAGGGAGAGGGAGAAGCAGGCTCCACACTGAGCAGGGAGCCCAACATGGAACTCAATGCCAGGACCCTGGGATCATGACCTCAACCAAAGGCAAATGCTTAATTCACTGAGCCACACAGGCTCTGCCAGTACTTATTTTCACTTAAGTACTTACTTAATAGTCTTAATAAATTGTCATCAAATATTTTTCAATTATTTAACTGCAAATATATTATATCTCTTGCATTTGTGTTTTGTCCTTGTTTTCTCTCTGATTATTTAAATTTATATATTTTCCTCTCAGACCCTAGAAGGCTCTCTTTAGATTTTCTTCATGTACTAACTTGAATACATTTACACGATTACCATCTCTTTCAGGTACATTTATATAATGTTAATATATTCCAGAAGTTTCCATTTGATATCTACATTTTCAGTTTATTTTTAATAATTCAAGTATATTTTTTCCTTCATGTGGTAGTTTCACTTTAATCTAATAGATTTTGTTTTCAAGAATTCCTATTCTTGTTTCATATTTTCTATGGCCTATTGCTGAGGCAATTTGTGTAATAAGATTTTTATTCTTATTCTTAAGTGTGGCTCCTTAAACACATGGATTGAACATATGTCAAATAAAATTCTGATATAAGCAGGCAATGTATTGTTTATTGAAGATTTTTGAAAAGAAACCCATCATTTTATGATCATTTAAAATATATAATGAAATAGTTAATGTAAAATTAAGAGCATAAAACAGCTAGAATCAATTACTAATTATAACATATCATCAGTTTGGGAAAATGTGTGATAAGTAAAAAAGACATAGGAAATATTCAGAAAAATATATACATAATTATTAACATTTGTAAATGGGTAAATAAATCAAAGAAATAAAGATAGCATTATATTTTGAAGAAACAAGTCAAAATGTTAATTATCTTTTTAAAAATTTCAAAGAATGTTAACACTGATTTTAAAACTGGGAAAATGAAGTAAGAGGCACTTCATACACACACACACACACACACACACACACACACACACCTGCAATTAGAACAATAATAATAACTATATGTACTACTAATAATACTATTAAAGATGAATAATTAAATAATAAGCATATTTTCACAGTAAATTTACTGATTTTTATTGTTTCTAAAATTTAATATGAATATAGCTAATATTCAGTGTTATATTAGTTTCATTAATATTCGATTATAAATATTAGTTGAAACTAATATATATAATCATTGTAAAATACAATGATTCAACAATTTTATACATTATTCAGTACTCATCATAAAAGTGTGTGTTAATTTGAAATAATAATTAATAAATTGTAATGCTGAGAGGTAGCGATTAGATGAAACACCTTATTAACAATAAATTAACAAGGATGCCTAGGTGGCTACTTCATTAAGCATCTGCCTTCAGCTCAGCTCATGATCCAGGGGTCTTGGGATCGAGCCCCTCCCCAAGCAGGG
Organism: Mustela nivalis; assembly: GCF_964662115.1. Lineage (NCBI taxonomy): Eukaryota > Metazoa > Chordata > Mammalia > Carnivora > Mustelidae > Mustela > Mustela nivalis. The sequence goes on from NC_139025.1 coordinate 139,464,754, forward strand.
AGCCTGCTTTTCCCTCTCTCTCTCCCACTGCTTGTGTTCCCTCTTGCTGTGTCTCTTTTTGTCAAATAAATAAAAATCTTAAAAAAATAATAAATAAACAGGATATAAGGAGGTTTTAAAATTTTCTCAGAAAACTTAAAAATGTTTATTTTTGTCTAAATATAAAACTAAATGACTGGGAGTAATATAACATACAAACACATTGTAGTAGAATGGAAACAGTGCAGATTTTAAAGATCTGATTTGCAAAAGTGAATATACTAGCATAAGATAAAGACTCGTCATTGAAAATAACAAGATACAGCACTACATTAATTATTATCAAATTTGGGGTAGGAGAAAACTTTAAATCCATATACATATAGATTTTTATGCACATATTAATAAATAAGCCACGGTGGTCATAATGAATAGATGGGAAAGTAACAGGAAATGAGAACAGAAAATTAATGGAATGAACACAGGTCATGTAGTACTTCTAATTTAAAAAGAATTTTTTGAGGATATGGAAAAAGATAATTGATAATTAATCATTTCACATTTTACAATGTTACTAATCAATGAAATGCAGAAAAAAATAATTACAAAGTTGATCAACTTAGCAAGATTTTCAAAAATAGCAAGCATCAACATAGATAAGAATAATGAATGGGCTGTCTCTTCAAATTCTGTTTAAATTATAATTAAAAATGAATTTTGTGCTATTTATCAGAAAACTTACAAGTCCTCATGCATCTTGACATAATAAACCCTTTCTGGATTGCTGATCTAAAATCATTTCTCACATACACAATAATTTATCTGTAAAATTTTGTCATATTTATTAACAGTAATCAAACATTAGAAAAGATAAACTTTAAAAAATATAAATTTATAAGGACATTGAGATTGTTAGATTTTTTTAAGAAGCTTAATAATGTATTCTCTTCTTTTTTTAAAAAAGACGTTTTTTATTATTTATTTATTTGACAGACAGAGATCACAAGTAGGGAGAGGCAGGCAGAGAGAGAGGGAGGGGGAAGAAGGCTCCCCACTGAGAAGAGAGCCCAATGTGGGGAGCTCGATCCCAGGATCCTGAGATCATGATCTGAACCAAAGGCAGAGGCTTTAACCCACTGAGCCACCCAGGAGCCCCAATGTATTCTCTTCAGTACCAGAATTGGTAACCAATTGACAGATGAAAAAGGAGACAGTCAAGTGAAAAACAATAGATCCTAGATCTGCAAGAAATTCGAATTAGATGAATTCAGCTACTCAGGCACTGTTTCACATTTTCAGATCTCTGAAGAAAAGGGGTTAACCTTTTTACTGCATGTAAAAGAGAAGACTATAACACATAATATGTGTAAGCATGTAAATATCAAAATATATCCCATTAGTTGCTAAGACACACAGGGCCTATTTTTTCTCTCAAATTCATGAATATGTAGGAGCAGTAAGTGAGAAGTATCATAGTAGAGTTTCCCCCTGCAAAGAACATGAAGCCAGGGAGAAACAGCACACTCCCAGATAATAGTATATCATAGACTGAAACCAGCCATAAGTTATAATTAAATTTATGGACCATTGTTAACCCCATGATAATATAGTGCATGGTGAATATAATGCACAGTGAAAATTCTGGGTACTAAATTGAACCTGAAATTTGAATTTGTTTGTAAACATATATTTACAAAGAAATTACTTGTAACATCCAAAAACCAAGAGTTATTTTCTCTATGTAGTGATTTGCCTTGAATTTTGTTTATTTCTTTAAATTGTAATTATTTTTTAAAGATTTACTTATTTGAGAGAGAGAGAAAGCAAGCAGGCGGATGGGCAGAGGGAGAAAGTCTCAAATGGACTCCCTGCTGAGTGTAGCCCCTGGTGCAGGACTTGATCCCAGCACCCCATGATTATGATCGGAGCCAAAACCAAGAGTCAGCCTCTTAACTAACTGAGCCACCCAGGTTCCCCTTTAAATCTTAATTATTTAAAAAATAAAAACATACACATTTGGAAACACAACAACATTCTGAATAGCCTAAAAAATATAGTAAATAAGATTCATTTGTTCTTCTTTACTATTTTTTCTGGGAGATTCTGTATGCCTATATAACTATATTTTAGGAAATGATTTGTTTAGTTCATTTAATAGTGCACTGTATTTTTCATTGACTATTTATTCTTTCATAAAGAAGTGTCCAGAGGAGGAGTCAAGATGGCGGTGAAGTAGCAGGCTGAGACTACTTCAGCTAGCAGGAGATCAGCTAGATAGCTTATCTAAAGATTGCAAACACCTGCAAATCCATTGGCAGATCGAAGAGAAGAAGAACAGCAATTCTGGAAACAGAAAAACAACCACTTTCTGAAAGGTAGGACCGGCGGAGAAGTGAATCCAAAGCGATGGAAATATAGACCCCGGGGGGAGGGGCCAGCTCCCGGCAAGTGGCGGAGCAATGGAGCACAAAATCAGGACTTTTAAAAGTCTGTTCCGCTGAGGGACATCGCTCCTGAGGCTAAACCGGCGCAAAGCCCACACGGGGTCAGCGTGGCCTCAGGTCCCGCAGGGTCACAGAAGGATCAGGGAGTCTGAGTGTCACAGAGCTTGTGGGTATTGGAACGGGAAAGCCGGCTACAGAGACAGAGCCGACAGTAAGCTCACAGCTCGGTGTTACCTTGAACCAGCTGCAGGCTCAGTGAGCTCGGAGCGCAGCCAGAGGTCAGGTGGATGGGAGTAACTGGGCACTGTTCTCTGAGGGCACACTGAGGAGTGGTGCCCCGGGCTCTTGGCTCCTCCGGGCTGGAGACCAGGAGGCCGCCATTTGCATTCCCTTCCCCCAGAACTCTACGGAAAGAACTCAGGGAACAAAAGCTCCTGAAAGCAAACCCAAGCGGATTACTCAGCTGAGCCACTGGTAAGGGCAGTGCAATTCCGCCTGGGGCAAAGACTTTTGAGAATCACTACACAAGGCCCCTCCCCCAGAACACCAACAAGAAACCCAGCCAAGACCAAGTTCACCTACCAAGGAGTGCTGTTTCAATACCAAGGAGAGCAGCAGAATTCCAGAGAAGGAGAAAGCAAAGCATGGAACTCATGGCTTTCTCCCTGTAATTTTTTTAGTCTTGAGGTTAATTTAATTTTTTTCTTTTTCATCTTTTTTTTATCTTCTTCTGCTAATTTTTTTAACTTTTACCCTTTTCTTTTTTAAAGTTTTTTAACTAGTTTATCTAATATATATATATTTTATTTTTTATATTTTTCTTTATTCGTTTTCTTTCTCTTTAACTCTTTTTTTTTCTTTTTTATTTTTTTTCCTTTCTTTCATTTTGAACCTCTTTTAATCCCCTTTCTTCCCCCTCACGATTTGGGATCTCTTCTGAGTTGGTTAAAGCATATATTCCTGGGGTTGTTGCCACACTTTTAGTATTTTACTTGCTCCATCATATACTCTTATCTCGACAAAATGACAAGGTGGAAAAATTCACCACAAAAATAAGAACAAGAGGCAGTACCGAAGGCTAGGGACCTAATCAATACAGACATTGGTAACATGTCAGATCTCGAGTTCAGAATGACAATTCTCAAGGTTCTAGCTGGGCTCGAAAAATATTAGAGAAACCCTCTCGGGAGATATAAAAGCCCTTTCTGGAGAAATAGAAGAACTAAATTCTAACCAAGTTGAAATAAAAAAAAAATTAATGAGGTGCAATCAAAAATGGAGGCTCTTACTGCTAGGATAAATGAGGTAGAAGAAAGAATTAGTGATATAGAAGACCAAATGACAGAGAATAAAGAAGAAGCTGAGCAAAGAGGGACAAACAAGCTACTGGACCACGAGGGGAGAATTCAATAGATAAGTGACACCATAAGACGAAACAACATTAGAATAATTGGGATTCCAGAAGAAGAAGAAAGAGAGAGGGGAGCAGAAGGTATACTGGAGAGAATTATTGGGGATAATTTCCCCAATATGGCAAAAGGAACGAGCATCAAAATTCAGGAGGTTCAGAGAATGTCCCTCAGAATCAATAAGAATAGGCCCACACCCCATCACATAATAGTAAAATTTACAAGTCTTAGTGACAAAGAGAAAATCCTGAAAGCAGCCCGGGAAAAAAAGTCTGTAACATACAATGGTAAAAATATTAGATTGGCAGCTGACTTATCCACAGAGACCTGGCAGGTCAGAAAGAGCTGGCATGATATTTCCAGAGCACTAAACGAGAAAAACATGCAGCCAAGAATTACTATATCCAGCTAGGCTATCATTGAAAATAGAAGGAGAGATTAAAATCTTCCAGGACAAACAAAAACTGAAAGAATTTGCAAACAACAAACCAGCTCTACAGGAAATATTGAAAGGGGTCCTCTAAGCAAAGAGAGAGCCTACAAGTGGTAGATCAGTAAGGAACAGAGACCATATACAGTAACAGTCACCTTACAGGCAATATAATGGCACTAAATTCATATCTCTCAATAGTTACCTTGAATGTTAATGGGCTAAATGCCGCTGTCAAAAGACACAGGGTATCAGAATGGATAAAAAACCAAAACCCATCTCTATGTTGCCTCCAAGAAACTCATTTTAAGCCCGAAGACATCTCGAGATTTAAAGTGAGGGGGTGGAAAAGAATTTACTATGCTAATGGACATCAGAAGAAAGCAGGAGTGGCAATCCTTATATCAGATCAATTAGATTTTAAGCCAAAGACTATAATAAGAGATGAGGAAGGACACTATATCATACTCAAAGGGTCTGTCCAACAAAAAGATCTAACAATTTTAAATATCTATGCCCCCAACGTGGGAGCAGCCATCTATATAAACCAATTAATAACAAAATCAAAGAAACACATCAACAATAATACAATAATAGTAGGGGACTTTAACACTCCCCTCACTGAAATGGACAGATATTCCGAGCAAAATATTAACAAGGAAATAAAAGCCTTAAATGACACACTGGAACAGATGGACATCAGAGATATATTCAGAACATTTCATTCCAAAGCAACAGAATACACATTCTTCTCCAGTGCACATGGAAGATTCTCCAGAATAGATCACATCCTCAGTCCTAAATCAAGACTTGACCGGTATCAAAAGATTGGGTTCATTACCTGCATATTTTCAGACCACAATGCTATGAAGCTAGAACTCAACCACAAGAGGAAGTTTGGAAAGAACCCAAATACATGGAGACTAAACAGCATCCATCTAAAGAATGAATGGGTCAACTGGGAAATTAAAGAAGAATTAAAAAGAATCATGGAAACAAATGATAATGAAAACACAATGGTTCAAAATCTGTGGGACACAACAAAGGCAGTCCTGAGGGAAAATATATAGCGGTACAAGCCTTTCTCAAGAAACAAGAAAAGTCTCAGGTACACAACCAAACCCTACAACTAAAGGAGCTGGAGAAAGAATAAGAAAGAAAACCTAAGCCCAGCAGGAGAAGAGAAACCGTAAAGATCAGAGCAGAAATCAATGAAATAGAAACCAAAAAAACAATAGAGCAAATCAACGAAAGTAGGAGCTGGTTCTTTGAAAGAATTAATAAAATTGATAAACCCCTGGCCAGACTTATCAAAAAGAAAAGAGAAAGGACCCAAATAAATAAAATCATGAATGAAAGAGGAGAGATCACAACTAACACCAAAGAAATACAAACTATTATAAGAACATACTATGAGCAACTCTACGACAACAAATTTGACAATCTGGAAGAAATGGATGCATTCCTAGAAACATATAAACTACTGCAACTGAACCAGGAAGAAATAGAAAACCTGAACAGAACAATAACCAGTAAGGAGATTGAAAGAGTCATTAAAAATCTCCAAACAAACAAAAGCCCAGGGCAGACGGCTTCCTGGGGCAATTCTACCAAACATTTAAAGAAGAACTAATTCCTATTCTCCTGAAACTGTTCCAAAAAATAGAAATGGAAGGAAAACTTCCAAACTCATTTTATGAGGCCAGCATCACCTTGATCCCAAAACCAGACAAGGATCCCATCACAAAAAGAGCTATAGACCAATATCCTTGATGAACACAGATGCGAAAATTCTCACCAAAATACTAGCCAATAGGATTCAACAGTACATTAAAAGGATTATTAACCACGACCAAGTGGGATTTATTCCAGGGCTGCAAGGTTGGTTTAACATCTGCAAATCAGACAGTGTGATACAACACATCAATAAAAGAAAGAACAAGAACCATATGATACTCTCAATAGATGCTGAAAAAGCATTTGACAAAGTACAGCATCCCTTCCTGATCAAAACTCTTCAAAGTGTAGGGATAGAGGGCACATACCTCAATATCATCAAAGCCATCTATGAAAAACCCACCGCAAATATCATTCTCAATGGAGAAAAACTGAAAGCTTTTCCACTAAGGACAGGAACACGCCAGGGATGTCCATTATCACCACTGCTATTCAACATAGTACTAGAAATCCTAGCCTCAGCAATCAGACAACAAAGGGAAATTAAAGGCATCTAAATTGGCAAAGAAGAAGTCAAATTATCACTCTTTGCAGATGATATGATACTATATGTGGAAAACCCAAACGACTCCACTCCAAAACTGCTATAACTTGTACAGGAATTCAGTAAAGTGTCAGGATATAAAATCAATGCACAGAAATCAGTTGCATTTCTCTACACCAACAACAAGACAGAAGAAAGAGAAATTAAGGAGTCCATCCCATTTACAATTGCACCCCAAACGATAAGATACCTAGGAATAAACCTAACCAAGGAGGCACAGAATCTATACTCAGAAAACTATAAAGTACTCATGAAAGAAATTAAGGAAGACACAAAGAAATGGAAAAATGTTCCATGCTTCTGGATTGGAAGAATAAATATTGTGAAAATGTCTCTGCTACCTAAAGCAATCTACACATTTAATGCAATTCCTATCAAAGTACCATCCCTCTTTTTCAAAGAAATAGAGCAAATAATTCAAAAATTTATATGGAATCAGAAACATCGAATAGCCAAAGGGATATTGAAAAAGAAAGCCTAAGTTGGTGGCATCACAATTACGACTTCAAGCTCTATTACAAAGCTGTCATCATCAAGACAGCATGGTACTGGCACAAAAACAGACACATAGATCAATGGAACAGAATACAGAGCCCAGAAATAGACCCTCAACTCTATGGTCAACTAATCTTCGACAAAGCAGGAAAGAATGTCCAATGGAAAAAAGACAGCCTCTTCAATAAATGGTGTTGGGAAAATTGGACAGCCACATGCAGAAAAATGAAATTGGACTGTTTCCTTACACCACACAGGAAAATAGACTCAAAATGGATGAAGGACCTCAATGTGCAAAAGGAATCCATCAAAATCCTTGAGGAGAACACAGGCAGCAACCTCTTCGACCTCAGCCGCAGCAACATCTTCCTAGGAACATTGCCAAAGGCAAGGGAAGCAAGGGAAAAAATGAACTATTGGGATTTCATCAAGATCAAAAGCTTTTGCACAGCAAAGGAAACAGTTAACAAAATCAAAAGACAACTGACACAATGGGAGAAGATATTTGCAACCGACATATCAGATAAAGGACTAGTGTCCAAAATCTATAAAGAACTTAGCAAACTCAACACCCAAAGAACAAATAATCCAATGAAGAAATGGGCAGAGGACATGAACAGACATTTCTGCAAAGAAGACATCCAGATGGCCAACAGACACATGAAAAAGTGCTCCATATCACTCGGCATCAGGGAAATACAAATCAAAACCACAATGAGATATCACCTCATACCAGTCAGAATGGCTAAAATCATGTCAGGAAATGACAGATGCTAGTGAGGATGCGGAGAAAGGGGAACCCTTCTACACTGTTGGTGGGAATGCAAGCTGGTGCAACCACTCTGGAAAACAGCATGGAGGTTCCTCAAAATGTTGAAAATAGACCTGCCCTATGACCCAGCAATTGCACTATTGGGTATTTACCCTAAAGATACAAACGTACTGATCCAAAGGGGCACGTGCACCCGAATGTTTATAGAAGCAATGTCCACAATAGCCAAACTATGGAAAGAACCTAGATGTCCATCAACAGATGAATGTATCAAGAAGATGTGGTATATATACACAATGGAATACTATGCAGCCATCAAAAGAAATGAAATCTTGCCATTTGCGACGACATGGATGGAACTAGAGCATATCATGCTTAGCGAAATAAGTCAATTAGAGAAAGACAACTATCATATGATCTCCCTGATATGAGGAAGTGGGAATGCAACATGGGGGCTTAAGTGGGTAGGACAAGAATCAATGAAACAAGATGGGATTGGGAGGGAGATAAACCATAAGTGACTCTAAATCTCACAAAACAAACTGAGGGTTGCTGGGTCGGGGATGGGAGAAGGGGGGGTGGGGTTATGGGCATTGGGGAGGGTATGTGCTTTGGTGAGTGCTGTGAAGTGTATACCTGTCGATTCATAGACCTGTACCCCTGGGAATAAAAATATGGTTATAAAAAATTAAAAAAAAAGAAGTTTCCATTTACATTGTGCCAACTATCGACCATGACGCAAAGTGAAACTTTAAAAGGCTACTCTTGTTAGAAAAGTATAAAAGAATATCCTAAAGATCTAAATCTCAATCATCATCAAAGAGGACAGTTAAATAAATGGCTCTTTGTAAAACACATTCAAATCAGGAATAATCTCTCACATTCTCATAACTTAAATTATATATATATATATATATATATATATATATATATATATATGGCAGAAATGATCTAGAAATGGGGTGCCTGGTTGGCTCTTTGTTAAGTGTGTGCCTTGACCTCAGGTCATGATCCCAGGGTCCTGGGATAGAGCCCCACATTGGGCTCCCTGCTCAGCATGAAGTCTCCTTCTCCCTCTCCCTCTGCCCTTATACCTGCTTGTGCTCACTCTCATTCTCTTTTTCCTCCTCTCAAATAAATAAATATTTAAAAAAATCTCTTTAAAAAAGTATGGTCTAGAAAAAATAATTTTAATTTTCTAGATTACTTAAGATAAGAAGAAACTATTGTAGCAGAACAAGAAAAACTATAAGGATGCTTCATTTGGAAACAACAAAGTTGAAATAAATTAATTGAATGTGAGTAGACACTATCTGGGCAAGGTGATCTGGATTAAATCAATGCTGAGGCCAGACCTGGCTCAGAAAAGCTGAATTAGTTACCTCCTCAGATCTCAGTATTCTGTGTTATAGAACAATGCTTTAACTTATAACATTTAAACTCTCATCTACATTTAAAATTCTATTTCTGGCATTTCAGCATATCTAAAGAAGGGATTCTCATTCTTTTGTTTTGTTTTGTTTTTCCTCTCTCTTCCTTTGCCTGTACAGCTTGTGATAGTTAGAAACCTTCAACAAATCTAGGATGATGTAACAAGAAAATTCATATAATAGTTTAACACATTCCAGACAATTAGAACTAGCTACTAAAGCTGGAGAAAGCAACATTCATGAGTGTGAAGGATAGTGATTTTTCCTAACAAGAAAATTTGTTTAAACAAAATACCATTGCCTTTTAGTATAATAAATATGTATGAAATTATTTTTAATAAAAAACAGAAATTTTAGTAATTTATTGATAAAAATTAAGGAATAATATCAAGAAGGTCAACCCTGATATTTAACAACTTATTAATGTATGCCACCATTCCACTGTATACTTGGCATCCATTATTTGATAGGCTATACACTAAATATTGAAGATATATCCCCTGTTGTTAGAGAGTTTTTTGTTTTGGTAACATTAATATGAGGGGAGATGGGATTACTAACTTCAAATGATTTTGAATTATTTGTATTATCTTCTTAAGTTACCAAGCAAACTTCTGAGCAAATATGTAATGTCAAAACTTCAGTAGTTGGACAGAACCCAGGTAAAACATTCCTTTCTCAAGTTATGCTAAAAAATGCCTTCAGTTAGGTTCACAAACATTAGGAGGACAAAATAATATAAATAAATAAATAACAAATAAAAATAAATAACAGGGACTTTATCATTATTATAAGTGCTAAGAAATTATGTAGACAATGGAGATGGGTATTCTTTTGATAGTCCAATAAAGGAGTACATGCTCTGTTAAATGATTCCATTCAACTATTAAATATTCAATAAATTATTATATTCATAATGAAATATTGAGGATTATAGCTAAGTATAAAAATAAAGGAATAATATAGAGAAAAAGGTAATATTTTTTCTTATTATCCTTAACAAGTTTTTATTTATCTCTCCTTTCCCACTTAGCCTTTTTGTCCTGTCTTTTTTTAATATTTAAATAACATGAGGGCTGTAAATATGAAATATTTCTTTATCTTTGACATCTAGATGGAAGCTAGATGAATAGGAAGTACTCAAAAATATTTTATTGACTGTGATGGACATAGTAACTATAAATTTAGGTTACTTTTGTGTACCAGCTTTAGTTTACATGTTCTATTCACTATTATAGTATTAAACAATCTATACTTTTTGGTAAGTAGGATACTCAAAGCAAAGTTATTATGACCTTATTTGTTAAAATGTGAAGAAACTTAAAGAAGTATATACTACAGGACCAAAAACAGTATTTGTGAAGTTGTTGAGAAATATTGTTCTTAATGAAAAGAGAGTAATACTTCACTTAAAACTAATGAACTTATATTTTAAGTTTTTGAGTCACAAATAAGATTATAAGCAGATAAAAAGGCAGGAAAAGAGAGAATAAACCACACATCCTTTCACTTTTAAATTGCTTTCATAGTCAAATTACTTTCAAAATACAGCAACTCACTCAAAATTACCTTACCATTAGCAAAGTTTTAAACCTTCAAAATCAGGGGCGCCTGGGTGGCTCAGTGGGTTAAGCCGCTGCCTTCCGCTCAGGTCGTGATCTCAGAGTCCTGGGATCGAGTCCCGTATTGGGCTCTCTGCTCAGCGGAGAGCTTGTTTCCCCCTCTCTCTCTCTGCCTGCCTCTCCATCTACTTGTGATTTCTCTCTGTCAAATAAATAAATAAAATCTTTAACAAAAAATAAACCTTCAAAATCAGTAGAATTGGTAGATGGATTTGTTGGGATTGCAACAATTTCTGCCATAGTAAATAAATAAATAAATAAATAAATAAGAAAAATATGCTAAGAATAAAATTTAACTGTGGGAAAACAATGGAAACATATAGAACAAAATACTGAAATTTTAAGTTTTTTTAATTTTATTTTCATGAAAAATACTTTTTATTTTATATTTTAATTTGTATTTATTATTATTATTACTATTACTATTGTTATTTAAAGATTTTATTAATTTATTTGAGAGAGAGCGAGAGCACACAGGCAAAAGTAGTAGCAGAGGGAGAGGGAGAAGTAAGGTCCCTGCAGAGTAGGGAGCCCAATGTGGGGCTTGATTCCAGGACCCTGAGTTCATGACCTGAGTCAAAGGCAAATGCTTAACTAACTGAGCTACCCAGGCCATCCTACTTATTATTTTTGTTTTATTTTTTCAATTTTTATTTAAATTCCAGTTAGTTAACATATAGTGTAATATTGTTTTGAGGACTAGAATTTAGTGATTCATCACTTACATATAGCATCCACTACTCATCACAGCAAGTGCCCTCCTTAATACCCATCATCTATTTAACACATCCCCTGACCACCTCCCTTCCAGCAGCCTCAGTTTGTTCTGTATACTTGAGAGTCTGTTATGGTATGCCTTCCTCTCCATCATTTTTTGTTTTTTGTTTTTTGTTTTTTCTTTCCCCTCTGTTCATCTGTTTTATTTCTTAAATTCCACATACATATGAAATCACATTGTATTTGTCTTTCTCTGACTTATTTTGCTTAGCATAATAGTCTCCATTCACATTGTTGCACATGGCAAAATTTCATTAGTTTTGATGGCTGAGTAATTTATCTATCTCTATCTATCTATCTATCTATCTATCTATATCTATCTATATCGATATCTATATCTATATATATCTTCTTTACTCAATGGGTATGTGGATTCTTTCTATGATTTTATTATTGTTGATTATATTGCTCTAAACATTGGGGTGCATATGCCCCTTCACATCAGTGATTTCATATCCTTTGGGTAAGTACCTAAGTGTGATTGCTAGGTTTTAGAGTAGTTATATTTTTAACTTTTTGAAGAACCTCCATGCTGTTTTCCAGAGTGGCTGTACCAGTTTGCATTCCCACCAAGAGTGCAAGAGGGTTTCTCTTTATCAACAGCTTCACGAGAATCTGTTGTTTCCTGTGTTGTTAATTTTAGCCAACTGACATTTGTGAGGTTGTACCTCATTATTCACAGATGACATGATATTCTACATAAGAAACTCAAGAGACTGTATAAAAATATTAAAACTGATATATAAATTCAGCAAAGTCACAGAATATAAAATAAACATACAGAAATCTATTGCACTTCTATACACTAACAATGAAGCAGCAGAAAGAGAAATCAAGGAATAAATCCCATTTATAATTGCACCAAATCCGATAAGATACGTAGGAATAAACCTGTATCTGAGGTAAAAGACCTGTACTCTGAAAATATTGAACACTTAAGAAAAAAATTGAAGGTGACACAGAGAAATGAAAAAACATCCCAGGCTCATGGAGTGAAAGAACAAATACTGTTAAAATGTTTGACTAGACAAAACAATCTACACATTTAATGAAATCCCCATGAAGATATCACCAATGTTTTTTGTGGACCTAGAACAAACAATCCTGTAATTTGTATGGAACCATAAAAGATCCCCAATATCCAAAGCAATCCTGAAAAAGAAAAGCCAAGAGTCAGCACGGTTCCAGACTTTAAGCTGTTGTCATCCAGATAGGATGGTACTGGCTCAAAAACAGACACAGATAAATAAAACAGAACAGAAACTCCAGAAATGGACACACATCTGTATGATCAACTAGTCTTCAACAAAACAGGAAAAAATATCCAATGGAAAAAAGACAGTGTTTTAACACATGGTGTTGGGACAACAGCATCCAAAAGAGTGAAACTGTATGTTTGTTTACACCACCCATGAACATGAATTCAAAATGGATTAAAGACCTAAATGAGAGAGAGGAAACCATTAAAATCCTGCAGCAATGCTGTTAGCAACCTTTGTGACCTAGGTCATAAAAACTTCTTACTAGACATGTCTTCTGAGGTAAGCAAAAATGAGCTATTGGGATTTTAAGATAAAAAGCTTCAGCACAACAAAGGTAATAATCAACAAATGTAAAAGGCAACCTTTCACTGGGAGGAGATATTCGCAAATGACATATCTGAAAAAGCTTAATATCCAAAAGCTATAAAGAATTTTTCAAACTCAACACGCGAAAAAGAAATAATCCAGTTAAGAAATGGGTTGAAAACGTAAATAGACATTTTTCCAAAGAAGACGTCCAGATGGTCATGTGTCTGTTGACACATGAAAAGGTGCTCAACATCACTCATCATCAGGTAAGTGAAAATAGAAGGCAATGTTAGCTCTTGAGGAAAAGTTTGCTCAGAAATTATTTGGTCTTTTTCTCTTTTGAAATTTGCTGAAGAGTAGCAGTGAAATTGTGTATATTTACACAAAATTTAGAGTTGAAATAAAACCTCAAATATTTTTTAAAAAACCTTTTAAGGAAATGTATTGAAGTATGCTGTCTGACAAGACTAAAGGTGTTATGATATGAAAGATGAGATGATATCATTTCCTATGACACTGATAATACCAGCAAAGACAATATTTTTATGATTTAAATGACTTGTTAAAGTGGTATCTATGAGAAATATATTCTTTTCCTAAAATCACATGGATCTGTTTCTTTACAATCGAGTTATCATAAATTTTAATGTTCAGAATTTCTTACAAAGATGGGAGCTGTTAAAAAGGAACTTCTTATTACAAATAGTTTGATTACTGGAGTCTGACTCTTTTCCAATATGTTATTTCCTTTAATTTTTTGACTAAGAAAACAAAGACATGTTATGAGGCACATTGAAAATGGTGTTCAAATACTTCACCAGGACATGAAAAAATACTTTCACAAGTCAAATGCACCCAAAATGCATTAAGGTGCATCTATTTATGGAGACTCCCAAGGTGAGTCACTTTTGATTATGCTGTGCTTATTGCTTTAGCAGTAGCCAGAATATATAAAGAAAACATCAGTGTGAGTCTCACTAAAACTTCTGGATCCATGTTTAATCTGAAACAGGAAATTGTTCAATGCTACCAAACACTTACTGCCAACATTTAATTGAGTATTACTTTTTTAGTGTAGAAGAAGACAGAAAATTGATTGCATGTGGAGTTTGACCTCTGAGTCAAATTAGCCATAATTAATTAGATATTAATATTCTGGCAGTTTGGATATTATGAAAAGGAATTAGAAGCACAAAGGATTTTTAGGAGGAAACACTTGTGATTGGTAAAGGGTAGTGAGTATTGCAATGGGCATGGAAAGCCTAGAAGAAAAGAGGATTCAGTACAAGGCCTTCAGACTGCAGTTCATTTATGAGAATTCCTCATCCAGGTTGGTGGAAGGCTTCAAGGCAAAAATTGCCCATTAAAGAGGGAGAAAGCAGATAAGTAGCAGGCTTAGACGACATCAGGTAGCTTATCAAGCTTATTGATAAGCTCAATAGCTTATCAAGCCATTCTGAACACCTACAAATCCAACAGGAGATCGAAGAGAAGAAGAACATCAATTCTAGGAACAGAAAATCGACCACTTTCTAAAAGGTAGGACTGGCAGAGAACTGAATCTAAAGCGATGGGAAGATAGATTGCGACGGGAATGTCTGGCTCCCAGCAAGTGGTGGAGCAATAGAGCACAAAATCAGAGTTTTTAAAAGTCTGCTCCACTGAGGGGCATTGCTCCAGAGGCTAAGCTGGGGTGAAGCCCATGCGGGGACAGCGTGGTCCCACGGGGTCACAGAAGGATTGGGAGTGTCTGAGTGTCACAGAGCTCACAGGTATTAGAGCAGGGAAGCCAACTACAGAGACAGAGCTGAGGAGTGAGCTCTCAACTCAGGGTTTCCTTGAATTGTGATCCATGGCACAGGCCACCGGTCTGTGAATGGAGACCCACACAAGTTGTGGGGAGACCCCCCACAAAAGAGCACAGGGATCTGCAGGATGTGCAGGCAGGGCTATGTGCCAGAGACAGAGACACTTGGTCAGAGGCTGGGTGAGCTCAGAGCACAGCCGGAGGCCAGGGAGACAGGAATGATTAAGTGCTTTTTTCTGAGGGCAAACTGAGGAGTGGGGCCCCGAACTCTCGGTTCCTCCGGGCCAGATATTGGGAGGCCACCATTTTCATTCTTGTCCTCAGAACTCTACATGAAAGCGTTCAGGGAACAGAAGCTCCCAGAAGTGAATCCGAGTAGATTAATTAGCATGGACCCTGGTAAGGGACAGTGCAATTCCACCTCAGGCAAAGACACTTCAGAATCACCAACAGGACCCTCCCCCAGAAGATCAACAAGAAATCAAGCCAAGACTAAATTCACTTACCAAGGAGAACAGTAGAATTCCAGAGGAGGAGAAAACAAATCATGGAACTCATGGTTTGCTCCCCATGATTTGTTAGTCTTTCAAAGTTAATTTATTTTATTTTATTTTATTTTTCTTCTGTTAAATTCTTTTTTAACTTTTACCCTTTCCTCTTTAAACATTTTTTAACTAGTTTAACAATACCTTCCATAAAAAAGAAAAAAAAATAAATCTCTTTTGAACCTTCATTATTACAGTCATATGTTATCCTTCATAGTATCAAACTTTATTTTTGGTATACACACTGGTTTTTTTTTTTTCCTAAAAAAAATTGGGATACAACTTTTTCTAATAGATCAAAATATACCCTAAATCTAGCACAGGGCTTTGTTCTATTCTCCACCCTGAGCAAATTTTCTCCACTTACTTTTCTTTATTCTCCCAACCAATTTATCTTATCAATTCCTTCTTTAAAAATTAATTGTTTTTTCATCTTTGTAGTCATATTCCATCCTTTCATTGTGTTTACCCTTATATATGTTTTCATTCTTTAACATTTTAGGAGATAGTTTCTTCTAAGAGATCAAAATACTCCGCAAATTAGGTGGGTGACCCTGTTCTATTCACCAGTCTAATATATATGCATTTTCTTTTTTATATTTTTTTCTTTTTTTTCTAATTCTTTTTTCCTTTACTTCCTTTTACTCCTTTCTTAGCCCCATGACCTGGGGTCTCTTCTCATTTGGTTAAAGCACATTTTCCTGGGGTCTTTGCCACCCTTTTAGTATTGTATTCACTCCTTCATATATTGTTATCTGGATAAAATGACAAGGTGTAAAAACTCACCACAAAAAAAAAAATAAAGAACAAGAGGCAGTGCTAAAGCCTAGGGACATAATAAAGACATTGGTAATATGTTAGATCTGGAGTTCAGAATGATGATTCTCAAGGTGCTAGCTGAACTCAAAAAAGACATGGAAGATATTAGAGAAGGCCTGTCTGGAGAAACAAAAGCCTTTCTTGAGAAATTAAAGAACTAAAATCTAACCAAGTTGAAATCAAAAAAGCTATCAATGAGGTGCAATAAAAAAATGGAGCCTCTTTCCATAGTTTGGCTATTGTGGACATTGCTGCTATAAACATTCGGGTGCATGTGCCCCTTTGGATCACTACATTATGGAAAGAACCTAGATGTCAATCAACAGATGAATGGATCAAGAAGATGTGGTATATATACACAATGGAATACTATGCAGCCATCAAAAGAAATGAAATCTTGCCATTTGCGACAACATGGATGGAACTAGAGCGTATCATGCTTAGCGAAATAAGTCAAGCAGAGAAAGACAACTATCATATGATCTCCCTGATATGAGGAAGTGGTGATGCAACATGGGGGCTTAAGTGGGTAGGAGAAGAATCAATGAAACAAGATGGGATTGGGAGGGAGACAAACCATAAGTGACTCTTAATCTCACAAAACAAACTGAGGGTTGCTGGGGGGAGGGGGTTTGGGAGAAGGGGGTGGGATTATGGACATTGGGGAGGGTATGTGCTTTGGTGAGTGCTGTGAAGTGTGTAAACCTGGTGATTCACAGACCTGTACCCCTGGGGATAAAAATATATGTTTATAAAAAATAAAAAATTAAAAAAAAATGGAGCCTCTTACTGTAGGATAAATGAGACAGAAGAGAGAATTAGTGATATAGAAGACCAAATGACAGAGAATAAAGTAGTTGAACAAAAGAGAGACAAGCAACTACTGGACCACGAGGGGAGAATTTGAGAGATAAATGATACCATAAGATGAAAGAACATTAGAATAATTGGGATTCCAGAAGAAGAAGAGAGAGGAGAGCAGAAGGTATATTGGAGAGAATTATTGTAGAGAATTTCCCTAATATGGCAAAGGGAACAAGAACCAAAATCCAGGAGGCACAGAGAACCCCACTCAAAATCAGTAAGAATAGGTCAACACCCCATCATCTAATAGTAAAATTTACAAGTCTTAGCGATAAAGAGAAAATCCTGAAAACAGCCCGGGACAAGAAGCCTGTAACATACAATGGTAAAAATAGTAGATAGGCAGCAGACTTATCCACAGAGACATGGCAGGCCAGAAAGAACTGGCATGATATATTCAGAGCACTAAATGAGAAGAACATGCAGCCAAGAATACTAGATCCAGCTAGGCTATCATTAAAAATAGGAGAGATTAAAAGCTTCCAGGACAAGCAAAAACTAAAAGAATTTGTAAACACCAAATCAGCTCTATAGGAAATATTGAAAGGGGTCCTCTAAGCAATATCAGGCCAGAAAGGAACAGAGACAATATAAAGTAATAGTCACCTTACAGGCAATAAAATGGGGCTAAATTAATATCTCTCAATAGCTACTCTTAATGTAAATGGGCTAAATGCCCCAGTCAAAAGATGCAGGGTATCAGAAAGGATAAAAGAACAAAACCCATAAATATGCTGTCTACAAGAAACTCATTTTAGACCCAAATACACCTCCATATTTAAAGTGAGGGCATGGAAAACAATTTTCTATACTAATGGACATAAAAAAGAAAGCTGGGGTGGCAATCCTTAGACCAATTAGATTTTAAGCCAAAGACTATAATAAGAGATGAGGAAGGACACTATATCATACTCAAAGGATCTGTCCAACAAGAAGATCTAACAATTTTAAATATCTATGCCCCTAACATGGGAGCAGCCAGCTATATCAATCAATTAATTAAAAAAATCAAAGAAACACATCGAAAATAATACAATAATAGTAGGGGACTTTAACACTCCCCTCACTGAAATGGACAGATCATCCAAGCAAAAGATCAACAAGGAAATAAAGGTTTTAATTGAGACACTGGACCAGATGGACATCAGAGATATATGCAGAACATTCCACCCCAAAACAACAGAATACACATTCTTCTATGGTGCACATGGAAGATTCTCCAGAATAGATCACATCCTGGGTAATAAATAAGGTCTCAAGTGGTATCAAAAGATTGGGATCATTCCCTGCATATTTTCAGACCACAATTCTCTGAAGCTAGAACTCAATCACAAGAGGAAATTTGGAAAGAACACAAATACATGGAGAGTAAAGAGCATCCTACTAAGGAATGAATATGTCAACCAAGAAATTAAAGAAGAATTGAAAAATATCATGAAAACAAATGATAATAAAAGCACAATGGTTCAAAATCTGTGTGACACAACAAAGGCAGTCCTGGGAGGAAAATATATAGCTGTACAAGCCTTTTCCAAGAAACAAAAAGGTTTCAAATGCACAGCCTAACCCTACACCTAAAGGAGCTGGAGAAAGAACAGAAAAAAGAAAAAAAAAAAGCCTAAATCCAGCAGGGGAAGAGAAATCATAAAGATCAGAACAGAAATCAATGAAATAGAAAAAAAAAGCAATAGAAGAAATCAACAAAACTAGCAGCTGGTTCTTTGAAAGAATTAATAAGATTGATAACCCCCTGGCCAGATTTATCCTAAAGAAAAGAGAAAGGACCCAAATAAATAAAATCATGAATGAAAGAGGAGAGATCACTACCTACACCAAAGAAATAAAACAATTGTAAGTACATATTATGAGCAACTATATGCCAGCAAATTTGAAAATCTGGAAAAAATGGGTCCATTCCTAGAGACATATAAATAAACTACCACAACTGAAACAGGAAGAAATAGAAAACCTGAACAGACCCATAACCAGTAAGGAGATTGAAGCAGTCATCAAAAATCTCCCAACAAACAAGAGCCCAGGGTCAGATGGCTTCTACCAAACATTTAAAGAAGAATTAATTCTTATTCTTCTAAAACTGTTCTGAAAAATAGAAATAGAAGGAAAACTTCCAAACTCATTTCATGAGGCCAGCATTACCTTGATCCCAAAACCAGACAAGGATCCCATCAAAAAAGAGAATTACAGACCAATATCCTTGATGAACACAGATGCGAAACTCTCACCAAAATACTTCCCAATAGTACCCAAACAGTACATTGAAAGGATTATTCACCACGATCAAGTGATATTTATTCCAGGCTGCAAGGTTGGTTCAACATCTGCTAATCAATCAATGTGATATAATACATTAATAAAAGAAAATACAAGAACCATATGATACTCTCAATAGCTGTTGAAAAAGTATTTGACAAAGTACAGCATCCCTTTCTGATAAAAACTCTTCAAAGTGTAGGGATACCCCAATATTATCCAACCCATCTATGAAAAACTCACTGCAAATATCATTCCCAATGGAGACAAACCAAGAGCTTTTCTGCTAAGGTCAGGAACATGGCAGGGATGTCCATTATCACAACTACTGTTCAACATAGTACTAGAAGTCCTAGCCTCGGCAATCAGACAACAAAAAGAAGTTAAAGGCATCCAAATCAGCAAAGAAGAAGTCAAACTATCACTGTTTGCAGATGATATGATACCATATGTGGAAAACTTAAAGGACTCCACTCCAAATCTGCTATAACTTGTATAAGAATTCTGTAAAGTGTCAGGATATAAAATCAATGCACAGAAATCAGTTGCATTTCTTTAAACCAATAACAAGACAGAAGAAAGAGAAATTAAGGTGCCTATCCCATTTATAATTGTACCCAATACAACAAGATACCTAGGAATAAACCTAACCAAAGAGGCAAACAATCTATACTCAGAAAACTATACTCATGAAAGAAATTGAGGAAGACACAAAGAAATGGAAAAATGTTCCATGCTCCTGGATTAGAAGAACAAATATTGTGAAAATGTCTCTGCTTTTGAAAGCAATCTACATATTTAATGCAATCCCTATCTAAATCCTATCCATTTTTTTTTTCAAATAAATTGAACAAATAATACTAAAATTAATATGCAACCAGAAAAGACCTTGAATAGCCAGAGGAATGTTGAAAAAGAAAGCCAAAGTTGGTGGCATCACAACTCGAGACTTCAAAGTCTATTACAAAGCTGTCATCATCAAGACAGTGTGATACTGGCACAAAAACACATACATAGGTCAGTGGAACAGAATAGAGAGCCCCAGAAATAGACCCTCAACTCTATGGTCAACTACTCTTCGACAAAGCAGGAAAGAATGTTCAATGGAAAAAGACAGTCTCTTCAACAAATGGTGTTGGGAAAATTGTACAGCCACATGCAGAAAAATGCAACTGGACCATTTCCTTATACCACAAACAAAAATAGACTCAAAATGAATGAAGGACCTCAATGTGAGACAGGAATCCATCAAAATACTTGAGGAGAACTCAGGCAGCAACCCCTTCAATGTCAGCTGCAGCAACTTCTTCCTAGGAACATCATCAAATGCAAGGGAAGCAAGGGCAAAAATGAACTATTGGGACTTCATCAAGATAAAAAACTTTGGCACAGCAAATGAAACAGTTAACAAAACCAAAAGACAACTGACAGAATGAGAGAAGATATTTACAAACGACATATCAGATAAAGGGCTAGTATCCAAAATCTATAAAGAGCTTAGGAAACTCAACACCAAAGAAGAAATAATCCAATCAAGAAATGGGCAGAGTACATGAACAGACATTTCTGCAAAGAAGACATCCAGATGGCCCACAGACACATGAAAAAGTGCTCCACATCACTCAGCATCAGGGAAATACAAATCAAAACCACAATGAGATATCACCTCACACTAGTCAGAATGGCTAAAATTAACAAGTCAGGAAATGACCATTGCTGGTGAGGATGAGGAGAAAGGAAAGCCCTCCTACATGTTAGTGGGAATACAAGCTGGTGCAACCACTCTGGAGAAGAGCATGGAGGTTCCTCAAAAAGTTGAAAATAGAGCTATCTTAGGACCCAGCAATTGCACTATTGGGTATTTACCTTAGAGATACAAATGCAGTGATCTGAAGGGGCACATGCACCTGAATGTTTATAGCAGCAATATTCACAATAGCTAAACTATGGAAAGAACTTAGATGTCCATCAACAGATGAATGGATAAAGAAGATGTAGTATATATACATAATGGAATACTATGCAGCCTTCACAAATTAAATCTTGCCTTTTGTGACAACATGGATGGAATTAGAGGTTATTATGCTTAGCAAAATAAGTCAATTGGAGAAAGACAACTGTCATATGATCTCCCTGATATGAGGAAGTAGAGATGCAACGTGGGGGGTTTGTGGATAGGTAAAGAATAAGTGAAACAAGATGGGATCAGGAGGGAGACAAAGCATAAAAGACCCTTAATCTCGTGAAACAAATTGAGAGTTGCCAGGGGAAGGAGGGGAGGGAGAGGGTGGTAGGGTTATGGAGATTGGGGAGAGTATGTGTTATGGTGAGTGCTGTGAAGTGTGTAAACCTGGCAATTCACAGACCTGTACCCCTGGGGCTAATAAAACATTACATGTTAATTAAAAATTAATTAATTAATTAATTAATTAATAAGATTGCCCATTAAAAAAGTCCACTCCCAAGTTGGGTAGAAAAAACCTGGAGTCTGTTTCACGTGGCCATGATTTGTCAGTGAAAATCTCAAACATGCATAGCCTTGGCATGAGTACTGTGGTTTGAGGCTGTCAGATAACTACATTGCTCTCAGTGAGTTCTTTCTGGAAGAAATATGTAGATGGCACACCTCCATAACTATCACAGATACCTTGGTTGAAATACAAAAATTAACATTAGTTTTGATATTAAGAAATTATTAGCATTATATGATGATTTATGCTTATTATTTAAAACTGTGATTTATGACTTTAATATTATTACTATACTTATGAGCAATCCTTAGATATCAATTTTTTTTAACTTTAACCTCACACATCTTAGCAGTTCTTAAGGACTTCCCATCCACAGTGAGTCCCCCAGTGATATGATTAATGCTTTTTATATTAAAAACTGTTCAGCAGTCTTGCAATCACAATTTGAGTGGCTAGTACCTTCTCTGTGATTGTTTTCACAGTATTTGAGTTGAAAGAGCCAAAGGAAACCCAGCCAGCTATTATACAAGAGAAGAATATAATTTTGTTCCTTCTGGTGAGATCAGATAAAAAAAGGCAATAACAAACATACTATTGGACATTGGAGAAAAGGAGATTTTTGAAAGTGAACTCAGGTGAATGATGTACTAATTTTAGTGAGAAGTAGGACTTACAAGTGATGAATTTGAACATTTGGCTGAGGAAAATTTCAAACAAAATTTGGAAAATTGCTTATAATAAAATGTGAGATGAAAGATATAAATTGAAGAATAAAATATTAAGCAAATAAGAACCACCACTCGATGATTTGGAAAACTCTCAGCATATCCATATTACAAAAAAGAAGAAAGTGTGCTCTGGAGAGAACACTAAGATTGAGGCTGGGAAATTTTCAAGAGATGAGCTGTGCAATTCATGGATCTAATCAACCATCTTATTGGAAGCCAGGAATAGAAATGCAATTACACAGGAAAGATCTGTATACTACTTTCTTGTCTGATTGCTTTGGACTTTCATAAATTGCACAAGAGAAAGAAAAAATTTGAAAATTTTATACCAAAAGAAATGTCACCATTCTGGGAGGAAAGGAACAGAGTCAAAGTGAAGGAAGGAAGAAAGACTCTGAGACCAGAGCCATGCATGTACAGGCATGGTCAGTGGTGGACTGCAGAGGGTGAGACCAGCCACCCCACATGCTAGTGGACCTAAAGATCAGGGCTGCCATCTCAGTAATCCCAGAGGACAGACTACCCAGACAAAGATGTTTATTATATGGCCCTGAAACCTAATAGAATTTGCCCAACTGAGGTGCCATCTTGCTTGGGACCCATTATCCCTTTACTCATTGCAATTTCTTCCTTTTGGAATGGGAATGTCTATCTTATGAATTCACTAGCATTGATTTTGTTTTATTTTATTTTATTTTTTTAAAGATTTTATTTATTTATTTGACAGAGAGAGATCACAAGTAGGCAGAGAGGCAGGCAGAGAGAGAGAGAGGAGGAAACAGGCTCCCTGCTGAGCAGAGAGCCCAATGCAGAACTCAATCCCAGGACCCTGAGATCATGACCTGAGCCGAAGGCAGCGGCTTAACCCACTGATCCACCCAGGCGCCCACTAGCATTGATTTTAGAAGTAAATAGCTTGTTTTCCACAAAGAGGAACACATACATTGAATCTCATCCATACCTGATTCAAATCACTGAGGTGATAATATTTGGAACTTTTTGAGTTGATGATATTTAGATAAAATTTTAGACTTTAAGTTGATGGTAGAATGGATTATTACTTTGGGGGTTATTGTGATTAGGGAGTATATTTAGCACAAAGGAAAAATGTAAATTTGGAGGGCTGTAGGATAAGATATTTGGGATTGAACTGTGTTCCTCAATAAGGTATGCTGAAATCCTAATTCCCAGTACTCATTTTTTTAAAAGATTTTATTTACTTATTGACACAGACAGAGAAAGATCACAAGTAGACAGAGAGTCAGGCAGAGAGAGAGGGAGAAGCAGAGTCCCTGCTAATCAGAGAGCCCAATGTGGGCCTCCATCCCAAGACCCTGAGATCACAGCCTAAGCCAAAGGCAGAGGCTTTAACCCATTGAGCCACCCAGGTGCCCCAAATTTCCAGTATTCATGAATGTTACTTTACAGGGAAATAGGGTCATTGTGATGTTATCAAATTAAGATGAGGCAGTACTGAAACAAAGCAGAATTTTTCCAAATATGATTGGTGTCCTCTAAGAGAAGAGACAGAGATCCAAGAGAGGAGACACCATGTGATGATGGAAGCAGAGGTGGAAGTGTAGTAGCTGTAAATCAAGGACCACAAAAGATTGCAGGTGAATAAACACAAACCAAGAAGAAGCAAGGAAGGATTCACCCTTTCAGATTTCAGAGGGAGCATGGAACATCCGTCATATTTATCCTGGGCTTTTAGCTTCCAGAACGATGATAGAATAAATTTGGTTGTTTTAAGCCACCCAGTTTGTGATATTTTGATACAGCAGCTAAGAAACAAATATGAATATTTAGTACAAATTGGATGAAAAATAAAACTTTGCTGAGGAAATGACAAAAATTGTGAAAAAAAGGGAGAGAGTAACTCCAGTTTTCTTATAACAGCTGTAATATACACCTGAAAACTAAACACTTTAACATAATAAATATTTGTTCATTGAAAGAAAAATGAGGGCATCTGGCCAGCTCAGCCAGAAAAGCATGTGACTCTTGATCTTGGGATTATAAATTTCAACCCTATGTTGGGTGTAGGGATAACTAAACAAAATAAATAAACATAAAAAAGAATAGATTTAGAGAATAATATGATATTCCAAATATCTCTCTTATCTGTAAATGTTTTGCCCACATGTTATTTTGATAAACTAATGGATCAATATGTCCACCAAAAGTTGTTTCCATACTAAAGTGATATTCTTTCTAACAAATATACTATAAAACTGAATGTTATATGAAATCTATTTTGGTTGACAAAATGCATATCAAATGTTAAGGCATTAAGAGTAGCTCTTTTCATGTCTGCATTTATTTTATAAGTCCTGGAAACAATTTTTTCTTATCTGCTGAAGTCTGAATTTATTATTCTTGCTTTTACTTCTAGAATAAGTGCCTGAACATGATAATAATTGGGAGCTGGTAGTACTAGAGACCACAGGATGGCATGTGAAGTGCAAAAATGGCATATAAAGATGATTTGACTCCCTTAACCATATGAGAATCTTTTGGGGGCCCGCACTTGAGAAAGCCTTGCTTTAAAGTAGCATCTCTTTATTACTGAGATGTTAATTGTAAAGATGCACCCACAAGTAGTTGTTAATACCAATCTTTTTGGGATGAGATTATTTAGACTACTACATTTAAGCACCGATGAACCTCTGCCCAAAGCAGTAATAATTTTGGTTGTCTCTTATACATACCCTGGTTCATAATGATAAAAGCATACTATTAGCAATGAAGAAATTAATATGCTTTGCTGTTTGCCATGCAAAGTTAATAAATACATCTAAATCATTTTATAATTTTAATAAAATTTGGAAATATCATCAGTCATAAATTAATTTGAATGGAAGATTAAGAGACAATATTATTTATTTTAATTGGAAGAGATCAGTTCTTCCTATATACAGCCTTTGAAGATAAGTAATAACTTGAGATTCACAAATTTATATTGGATTAATGATGTAAGATTAGATGTTACAAAATTCCCTGCAATGCCTTAAGTGAATCTCACCATTTTTTAAAAGATATTATTTGTTTATTTGAGAGAGAGAGAAAGAGAGATAGCACAAGCAGGGACAACTGCAGAGGAAGAGAGAGAAGGAGGCTTCCGCTGAGCAGGAAGCCAGGCACGGGGCTTGATCCTAAAACCCCAGGATCATGACCTGAGCTGAAGGCAGACACTGCCATGAGACTGAGCCACACAGGTACTCTATGTCTCACCAAACTTTAATGAGAGTAAATATAAAAGAATAATCCAGGGCAAAAGGTTTGAGTTTTGTTTTGTTTTGAAGTAAAAGGTTTTTAAACGGAATTGGGGATACAATTAGCAACCTGTAGACTAAGTAATGGGCCTAAAAATAGTAGATCTGTACACTTTCCACATTTTTTCCACCTTCTGGTGATATAACAGCCCCAATTTGCTAAAGGCTCCATCACCTTTATTGTATGAATTTCTTAGTCTCTGAAAATACTTGAGTTTACAACTGGTACAGAGATTACCATGTATCACATTTAGCAAGAAATAAGACTGAGATGTCCTCATCTGCTTTCACTCATGGGACTATATCTTTCTTCAAAGTTTGGAAGGATGGTCATTACAGTAACAGTATTGTGAATTGGGAAAATAAAGGTGTTATATCTATCTAAGATAGATAGATAGATGTAATATTTTATTTATTTATTGGACAGAGAGAGAGAGATCACAAGTAGGGAGAGAGGCAGGCAGAGAGAGAGAAGAAGGGAAGCAGGCCCCCTGCCGAGCAGAGAGTCCTATGTGGGGCTTGATCCCAGGTCTGTGAGACCATGACCTGAGCCGAAGGCAGAGGCTTAACCCACTGAGCCACCCAGGCGCCCCTAAAGGTTATATATTTTTAAAGTAACTATATATTGAAGCTGAAGAAATCACACTCAAATACACACTAAGAGAATATATCTGATGAGCTAATGCCTATAAATAAGCAGGAATTGGAGGTTATCTCCTTATAAAATTTATAATAGATTTGAATCTTTTCTTGTTTTTTTGCTAGTCAGGTAACTCAGAATGGATGAGGATACTGGAATGCAGCTGGAGAGACGACTAAAATTTACCAAATGCAGAGATGTAATATATAAGGGATAAATTTGTTAATCAACCTAAGTGTATGATTCAAAAGTTTTCTCTTGCAAATATTTTATTCTTGGGATCAATACACTAGAAATTGCCTTTGCTATTTTCTCAAACATGAAATTAAAGTCCAAAGAAATCCATTTTAATGTAATGCTGTTTAAAATATGTTGTTTACAAAGGGGTACCTGGGTGGCTCAGTGGGTTAAGCCTCTGCCTTCAGCTCAGGTCATGATCTCAGGGTCCTGGGATCAATCCCTACATCGGGATCTCTGCTAGGCAGGGAGCCTGCTTCTGCCTGACTCTCTGCCTACTTGTGATCACTCTCTCTCTCTCTGTCAAATAAATAAATAAAACCTTTAAAAATATGTTGTTTACAAAAGATTTTGATCTGCAAGTATTGAATACCTTTCTTTTGAATCAATCAAAATGTTATCTCTGAACTTTGCCCAATTAGTTTATTAGTAATGGTTTATAATTTCCTGGCAATCTTTTTTCTTCTTATATTTTTTCATGTTTTTATTTAAATTCCATTTAGTTAACATACAGGATAATATTAGCTTCTGGTGTAGAATCTAGTGATTCATCACTTACCTACAACACCTGGTGCTCATCACAAGTGTGTTCCTTAATCCCCATTATCTTTTTAAACCATCCTCCACCCGTCTTCCTTCTGGTAACCCTCAGTTTGTTGTCTATAGTGAAGAGTCTGTGGTCTTTTTCAAACCAAGATAAAGAATGGCAAGTTCCCAAGTATAGGACCACTTTTGAATTTTCTGATCTAAAGAATATATGTAAGGCACTATAGTCTTATGTTATTTATTGCAATACTTTGCTTGAACCAGGATCATAGGAGATAAGATCCTGAACACAAATGGTGATGATGATGACAGCAGGAGCAACAGGAAATAAAAGAAACATGATGCAGAGTCTATGGCTGTTGTCGTGGCCCTACTGACAGATTGAGATGCCTCACTGGTCAGAGGTATTTGACATCATGTGTCCAACATTTCATAACCAAAGATAGACCAGTGAATTTTCTTGGTAGCTGCACTCTTGATGCATAGATATATTTTTTATTAGTTTCTCTTTTACTTCTATAGCATATTCTTAATTATCTTTGGGATATTAGACTTCTGTCAATACCCACAAATTTTTGCTGTTGTGGTTCTCTCTTGAGCACTCAGCAATAGTCCCAGGTAATGCTTCAGCCCTGTTTGTCTTCCTGAGGCCTGAATATCTCTACATTTCTATTGTCAGCTTGGCTCCTAACTCATCTCCTGCAGCTTGCTTCTGAACAAAACCATTGACTTAGGGATAAAATGTCCGTCCAGTGGTTTTTACATAGAAAGTCATGACTCAAGTCTGAAATTTCATAGCTAAGTGATTTCCAGCTAAGATGTTCTTAAATGTTCTTTCCTTGATATACTTTCTGTTTTAAATATGTAACAGTGATAGATAAAGTATAAAACAAAACTAACTAGACAAAACAATACAAAGAACAAAGGTAAGCCTATTTATGATCTGAAGGTGAAGCAACCCTATAAAGAGGGAAGAAGGACTGAAGCTGATGTATTGCCAGGTTCAGGTCAAGGAACAGGCAGTAGTAGCTCAAAAGTTGGCAACTCCAAAGGAAAGGAATTAAAACTTCTTCAAAGGTGAAAATAAGACATAAAAAGTATTTGTAGGGTCTGGGTATGTGTTTCCATTGTGAGAGTCTAATGGGGGAAAAAAAGCACAAAACATGTTTCTATTACCAGATACTGTAGATACTGCAGATTTTAGCAAACTATTAGTCTTGTGAGATTAAGGACCCACATATAGTCCTGATCAAAATGTGAATCAAACTGCACCCCCAGCTTTTGGATGGGGTCTGTATTAATCCCACTCCCCCTTTAAGCAGGAGCTATAAAATGTCATATGACATGACAGGCAGGAGCACAGGAGTGATGGGGCAATTATAAAGCTATTGGCCATGGAAGGATAAAAAGAAATAAAGAGGGAAAAAAAACACAAGGAATAAATAATTGTTCAAAAAAAAGGATTTGAAAGTATTACTGAGGATCTAGTGAATCTGCTATCTTTGAAGTAGTGTGAATGGGTATGGAACTACTCTGTGGGCTGGGCTATCTACTGTGGGTCTCAGACATCAAAGGAAAGGCCAGATGAACTGATGTTGGCCCTTAAACTATAGCAACAGAAATGATACCAGAAAATAATTTAAAAACATGAAAAATTGTGTTGTTTAGGAGAATAGACAACAATTGTAACAATGAAATGAAATTTAAGAGACATTTCAAAGTCTTCAAATAAATATATTTAAGTTACTCAACAAAACAAATGAAGGGATAGTTCCCACCACCCAAAGAACAATGAATTATAAAACAGAATGAGCATGTATTTTGAAAAGGCTATATAAAAATTAATTAGATTGACTGGAATAGTCATTGGAATAAAAGTTCACTTAGAAGGAATCTAGTGTAGACCAAACATAGACCAGGAGAGAATCTGAGACAGAGAATATTGCTAATGAATTTACCAAGTAGTCAATATGTAGCAAAGGGATATAAAAATGTAAATGAATACTTTAAATAATACAAATGGACATGACATGCATAAATAGCCAATAACTTTTTAAAAGTTTATCTGCATGATACTTAAACATGGTTCACGTTTTGGACCACTAATTCTGTATTTACCACACTAGTGCAACACTATTCTTAAGGAAGTGATTAGTTCCAGAAAGAACAAGACAAGAATTTCTTTCCCTTAATTCTGACCTATCTCTGGAAAAGTTTTGTGAGAATAAGGAGGAAGAAGTGTGATTTTCTTTTTCTTTTTTAAACCTGGTGGGTTTCCCTTTCAACAAAGCGTGTCCAGGTGGCAAGCCTTGATTCCCTGGGAAACACTGGCCATGCAAGGAGGCAAAGGGCCACTGATATTTGCTAGGGTTGGTTGCTATGATTTAAAAAAACAAAAACAAAAACAAAACAAAACAAAAAACCTTGCTGCATATAGATCCCAACAGTACATGTTTTGTCCAGTCAGTAGTTCTTGGACTCCCTCTGAGTAAGTTCCCCCAATAAGTCTATGCATCCACTGTTTTCTTTGAGTCTTTTCTTTGGCCTTACTGGACCATCACCCACTCTAGGCTTACTTAAACTCTGCTGAAGCCCACCTGCAGAATTTTTAAAATTCCTATTTACTACTTTGACATAAGGAAGCATTTATGTGATTTGTATCAGTCAAATTTAATATTGGTAGCATCATTGTTATTTATTAAAGTTGCAAGCAAACAAAACTTAGAGAAGACTATATTTCTCATCCATTGTTTCCATTGAAGCAGCATGGGCCGCAACACATGAGTTCTTAATTTTGTATGATTACTGAAAGGCTTGAAAATTTGTGTTCACCCAAGTTCCCAGGTGATGCTAATACTGCTAGTTCAGGGACCAAACTTTTAAAGCCACTGTTTCTGTACAGTCACCCAAACTTAGAACCGTAAGAAAATAATCCTTTCCAGTGTAAATGCAGTGACTATTCCTTTGGGTATAATGTATGTGCCCACTTTCTCCCATAATCAAGTCATTAGGTTGTGCTTACTTTCCCTCTATTGTAAATATAGGAATAACTTGGGCATTTTGTTTAGTTGCTCAGTTCATTGAATTTTAAAAAGACCACTTCAGGTTTTGTGTGTGTGTGTGTGTTTCTCCAAACTTTATACATTTCACACAGAGCCTGAATGAGAGTATACATTCCTGAAAAATCTTTGTAAGGTGTTTAAGATTTGTTTGGTAGGCATGGTATAAAATACCTTAATAAGGTTTGAAAATTCTTAAGGGTTTTTTTTTTTTTTTTGTCTCATATATATCTTCCTTTTTTGCTGGTTAACTTGACTTTCTTTAAATATTTGCAAAGCTATAAAAACAAAAATATTGAATTTATTTTGCTCAAAGGAATGGAAGTCACAAGGAGATAAATAATAGCTCAGGAAAAACATATTAGAATGTATTACTTAGGATGTACTAAGTTCCTCATCATAGAAATGGTGTGAGCATGAAAATAGAAATATTCTGTGCCTAGGAAGTTTAGAACAGATCTCAAACATCAAAGAAGTGGTCAGATTAAATGATTTTTCCCTGAAAGGATTTTCTAAGGAAGAAAATTTAAATGTTAGCCACAGAAGCATTCCAGGAAACTGCACCATTATTGTAAATGACCTATGTTTCTCTGAAACCAAGTGTCTGTCACCATAATAAACACAGCAAAGACAAACAAACAAAAAACTATTCTCTGGCCTATAGGTTGAAGATACTTTGGACAAACAAAATTAATGCTTCTTTGTACTTTCAACTGTATAAATGATGTCTCTGGAGTCTTCTTCCTTTTTTCACCATGTGTTGTCCTCTCACAGGAAATATCAATATCTTTCTCCCTATAAAAAATTGTACATTAAAACTCCCAGTAAAGTAATGCCATAAAATAGTCTAAACTGGTAGGTTTTGTTTTTGTTTTGCATTGCATCTTAATAAATACATTCCAAACTGACATAAAATTCTATGGTCTTAGAATAATACATGGTATTATGTCATTTATGTGCACTCTTGGTGCAGATATAAATTTTGGAAATGTCAGAATTGGGGCAATAAACAGAGGAGAGGATCACACTTTAACTGAGCAAAGCTACAGTAGATGCGCCCACACATACAAGGCACGCAGTAGATGCAGTCATACAAAGGGCTCTAAAAATATATCAGGTAATATTTGGGAGCTTTCCATCCCCAAAGAAACTTTCAGGAAAATCAGATCTATTTAATATATTCTACATGTTGTTAATTCCAGAGGTTGTACAATCCTAAATTTAGTAAAAAATAAAGTAAACATATTTTTAAAAATTATCACATATTGTAAAAAATGGGAATATTACCCTAAATATCCAGAGAATATATGTAAAAGTGCACTAGTGACATACATATACTTGAATTAGTTGGTTTTCTATAAGTGTCAATCAAGAAAATATAATTCACTCTATATATTTCAAACATAAGAAAGCGAATACAAAAGATTGCACATTCTTGAACTACTGAGAGAACAAAGAGTGGATGTTATCTACAGTTTACCTCTAGGAGTTACAGAAAGACTTTACTACATCTCACCCCGCCTTAACTTTTCTTTGATGTTTGCTCAGTACTACATATTTGGGATTTTCCTCAGATGATTTACACAGGTATTCTCCAATCTAATCCTGCACTTCTGCAAATATTTTTTTTCTGACCTAAAGAATAATGATTTCTTGGCTATTTATAGAATGCCTGGGTCATGTAGATTCCTCCAGCACTCAAAATGGACACGAGTCTTGAAATGTAGCAAGTAGTTTGAGAAAACATCCGCTCAGGTTCCTGCCTTCTTGATTGTCGAAGTATAAATGTTGAGCGCAAGGACAAAGAATGAGCTAGACACACTCTTACATGTAGAACTTTAACAAGGATATGGGGTTAGAAAAGAGAAATATGGATGGAAAGACAAAGAAGCACAGTAAGAAAAGCCAGCAATCTTGTAGTGAAGGTAGCCAGTGAGAACTACTTGGTGAGAGAGTAGCTGAAAAACAGGATGTCTGCAATGAAATTTATATTTGGGGAGAGGCTTTCTCAATCTTTTATTTTTATATCCTCTATATTTGTATATCATCTATAATTTTATATTCTTCTTTCACTGGTTTTGGAGAGAGTAAAGAGATAAGGGAGATGTCTAATGTGAATATTGCAGGAAAAGAGGACAGCCACATAAAAAGAGAAAATATTCCATAAATTGAACAAATTCAATAGAAGTAACTTAGAGTCAGAAAGAACTTGAAAAAAATTAAGCAAACCTCTATCTCACATGTGTACCTCAGTACCAATGACAAAATCTGGGATATTACAAAGCACATGTGTCTCTGTTCAGAATTAGGTTTGCTCAAATTTCATTTACTTCTTAAAAGAGGAATCTCTGTTACTATTTATTTATATCTTTATTTGCAACTATCTGAATTGATATCCATCCCTTTATAAAAGAAGCACATATCCTGCTTTTTTTGGTATTTATTGACACAAGTATTTAGAATATTTTCTAAATATTTGAAACTTCATCACCTGTTTCTAAATTAGTTTAATTCAACCAATTATTATATAATTGATAATGAGGATCTCAGATATATTCAGAATTAAAGTAATCCCAGATAAATTGGCAAAAATACTTTTGGTGGTTCTAATAAAAAAGCTGAGGAAGAAGAACATAACTGGCCAATCTATGTGGGTTCCCCTTATAAAAAATTAGTATTACTTTACAGTTTTAGTTCTGTTTATGAATTTTATTTTGCATGATGTATTAAGCCATTGTCTCAGCTCAGTAGATATGACAGTATTAATTCAGTAAAGAGATTTAAAAAAAGGATGAATTTTACCAAACTTGACGAGAGAGATTAGAAATTGTATATTTATATATTTGTCTACTCTGTACTTATTTTTAAGTGTCATAATACAGAGAACAGAAACTTTAGAAACTATCAAAACAGAGTCCATTAAAAAAAATCTAGAATATTATAACCCCAGGAATGTTTATTTTTAATAAGCTATGTAACATCTTCTCATCCATTAGCACCCTCAGAAAGTAAATGTAAACCTTTTCAGACACAGTCATCTGTCTTAGAATATTTTAATATTATTCATATATTACCCTCTGAAAAACATCAAAAGATCACATTATCTGGAAGTAAGTAGAATTACAAAAGAGTTTAAAGCTTCGGTTGGTTTAAGAAAAAAAAAAAAAACTACGTGGGGAATATGTAAGCGATGAATACATAAAAGATTAAGTGAACATCTTATAAACAATTAGTGAAATACTATTGAGTCACCATATTCAAATGCAAAATAGATATATGAGAAACAGAATGCATAATCCTATCATGGGGATTAATTTCATACTCAAAGTTGTTGGTGAGGATATGATGAATCTAAGCCTAAAAACTTCTTTAAAGTCTAGAAAAACCATCTGGTTGCCTTGGAGATGGAAGGACATTTGAGAAGAGGACTCTGTGGGAGATGGTTTGCTACACATTCTTCAGGTTTGTAAAAATGCAGAACTAATCATTCTCTTGCTTCTCATGCACAAATACAGAGGAGAATTTCCCATGTATGTGTCCCTATTCTAAATAATTCTGGCCATAATATTATCGGTGATTCTTTTGAGACTATTTTAGAGTGAACCATATTCACTATGGTGTCCCCAGTGACTATTAGAGTTGGTGACACATAGTAGACTGTCAGTTAATATTGGCTGGATGAATGCCAACAGAAAGAAATTACTTCAGAATAAAGTAAATAAAGTGAGAGTTGTTTTGTAGTTGAACAAATTAAACTGAGAAGAAAGCAATAAGAGTACATTAAGATGTTGAAGCAATTCTTTTTTTTTTTTAAAGATTTTATTTATTTGACAGACGGAGATCCAAGTAGGCAGAGAGGCAGGCAGAGAGAGAGGAGGAAGCAGGCTCCCCACTGAGCAGAGAAGCTGATGCGGGGCTCAATCCCGGGACCCTGAGATCATGACCTGAGCTGAAGGCAGAGGCATTAACCCACTGAGCCACCCAGGTGCCCCAAGATGTTGAAGCAATTCTTTAGAAGAAAACAAACAAGGTGAATTGAGTACTTTGCTTTAATCATAGCCTGATAGTGTCATAATCTATATGCCCATTGACTGGTTATATGTTGTTCATTCAACAAATACTTAAAGTGCATTTTTTAATGTGCTGGACATTCAGTAAATATTTCCCAAATTTAAATTTTAAACAAAATGGCAAAGGGTCAGGCTTTTGAAGATCTGGATTCTGATCTTAAGAGTGCAAAATGATTTTGGTAAATCACGGAATTTCCTCAATCTGTTTCAACTGCTATAACAAAATTATCCTAAAAATAGAAAATATTAAAATATGACATTTTCTCTTGTACACAATATTGGGATAATTCAGAAAAACCTATGAGGAAATACTCTCCCTGCATACACATATAAACACATGCATGCACATTTATATTTTTAAAGTGAATTGGTAATGATTCATAATAATATTAACAAATCATATAATTTGAAATGATTATTTGCATAAGATACCTATCATTTCAAAATGAATTGAAACATAGAACTACACAAGCAAACATTTTTTGGAAGAAGATTATCTTAGAACATCTTCCCCAGAAACAAATCTCAGTCTGGCCCCAAGGGAAGCACTAAAGCACAGATTGTACTGCAGAGTTGGTCTCACCTTGAGGCAAGAGGGCCAGCTTCTCTGCCCCCTTCATCTCCCTGGCCTTGTATTT
Source organism: Mustela nivalis (assembly GCF_964662115.1). Taxonomy (NCBI): domain Eukaryota; kingdom Metazoa; phylum Chordata; class Mammalia; order Carnivora; family Mustelidae; genus Mustela; species Mustela nivalis. The sequence goes on from NC_139025.1 coordinate 139,499,934, forward strand.
TGGGAGGAAAGGTAGTGTAATATTTATGACAGAAGTGGAGGTGGGTGGGGACGAAGGTGAAATCTTTCCATTTGAGGCATCTCCTATTGTCTAGAGGCACCCAGAGTTTCAACCAAAAATACATAGTGAAATTTAACCTCTTTGCTCTCAAAAAAGCAAAGCAGATCTCAGCATTTCCTTTCAATTCCGATCTATCCTGAGGGCAAATCTCCTGTCAACAAACCTCAGTGTGGTTGCTGTGCTTTTACACAAATGATTGAAATGCACAGAAGGTAGTTCTCTTGTCATAAACAGGATTTACTTTTCAAGAAAAATGTCCATTTAAAGCAAAGAATCTGAGAAGAGTTCAGAGAACATGCTGTTGAATCTTGTGAAATTCAAAGAAATAATCAGAATGTTTTAGATTCTTTTAAAGATTAATAAAGTCTATGTAAATGTAATATGTTATTAACCACAATTGATAGAAAAAATTATTATTAGATAAAGCTAACATGTTAGAAAGTGTTTTAGTCTAGAAATTTCATTACTTTAGAAGTGGAATCAGGATAATTTCTTGAAACCTGCAAGTCTTGTCCATTCCTATGTGATAAAATTATTGGACTTAATTTTGCAAAAAAGTATACTTCCAAATTGAAAAGCATTTATAAATTATCTGAGAAGTATCCTCAGATTTTATATTATATGATATGTAATGTTGACCTATAAGGTCTAATTTCTGCATATAAAATACACAGTGTGAAAAAAAATAATTTCAAAATAATTTAACTTTTTATGTGTATTTTATTTTCCATCAGGAGGCTCTGCAGACATCTTACTCTGCCTTTGCTTTCCTTTTTACTTAGAAAGCAGATACATCTGAGCCTCTCTCATTTCAATATCGCCCAATCCCCTATCCTATCTTAACCTTCATGACTCATACTTTCTCTTGTTACTTGTTCTTCTCTTATTCTCTCTTTACCCCTTGTTTTATGCTTCAAACATTAAAGTAACTACTTTGACAATATTACAAAACCCACAGAAAAAGGAGTATTAGTAGGAAGTAAGTGGTGAGCATTTCAAAACGGAATCTCCATTTGAGGATGAGAGAGAGACTCAGAGCACTTATACCTTAATAAATATATGTGCCAGACAAACTTAATACTTTAAAATGAAGAATAAGTAAAACAGAACATTTGGTCAAATCATAAAATTAACTTAAACAATAGTCAGAAGATGTTACTTAACAAATAATTTCTGACCATAAAAAATTAAGGGCTTCACATTCCATTTTTTAAATTATCTTTTCTTTTATTCTGAGGGAAAAACTATAGGGAGATGCCATATACATACCTTGAGAAAAACATAAATAGCCTGGTATATATCTGAGGAGCCTGGTATATATCCAGTTTTGCATTGTGAAATATGATATATGGCTGTATATAAATATGTGTCTGATATTTTTAAACCATTTTTTGAAAAGAGGGAAATAGACATAGAGAAATAAATATTTCTTTACACTACATAAACACATATTTTAATTAGCCTAAAATCATTGACATTTTCTATTTTATTGTTTGTGTTCTTAATTGATCAAGATAAAGGATATGAGCTGAAGAGAATTACAGGAAGAAGATGGAGTGAAAAATTTCCTTCATGCAGAAGACAGTGCAATATTAAGAAACTGGACTAGACTGTTAAAGTATAAATTCATTATTTTATTTATGATTGAATATTCCAAAAGTTTCTGATGTTGATTTCTTGTACTATGATATATTTTTTCTCTTTTATTCAGAGAAGTTATGATCTCTCTGAGGGTGGACTTTTCTGAGAAGGAGTTTGGGGATGTCTAAGAATACAGGAAGTAGGAATTAACTTTTCTGCCCAGGACTTATAATGTGTTTAATGTGGTCTAAATAGAACTAAAAAGATCTCTAGATATTTTTTACATGCGCCTTGTGGTGGACATGAGATTGGTCCTGCTATGAAGAGATTCATCAGAGTCTGGATTCAACACACTGGGCCTGCATGATATGAAAAAGATAATTCTAGTAATTCTGTTATAATATTCACTTGGTTATCTATAAGTATTCTGTGAAGTCTTGTTAAAAGCTGAAACCCACTCTTCACTCTGCTATACTGACATGGCAAAGCCTCCCGCACACTATCAATGGAATAAAAAAAGAAATGGAGAGAAATAGTGCCAACAAAGAAGCATCAACATCAACCTGAGGAACACCATCAATCATATATAAGATATAATCACCAGACGAGGATCTAGATATTGTGGGAACTGTGTGACATGTATCCAGAGATGGAGCAGAAGTGACTCAACTCTGTGGAACTGTTACTAATATATACAGAGGGAAATCATGGTGCTAGGAAAGATCTGATCTGTAGACTAAGCTAAAAGATATCTTGGATAATGTCTGTTTTGTCCACCACTGTAGCTCAGTTACTTGAGTGATACCTTATGTATAACAGATAAAATCCATATTTTGAATTAATTCTCAAGGAAATAAAAAAATAACTGGGCTGTGAATTGAAATTTTAGGCACATACTGGTGAGGGAGAATAGCCATAACTGCTATAAAGGAAACTATAGTTTTCATGATTCTTTGTTTCCTCTGCAGCTGAACACAACTCTGAATGAATAATATTGGATTCTGCCAAAGATTGCTTCAGCTAAATAAATAGATAATGTAGTCTGTTGGTGATATTTACATACAAATAGAGACATTTCTATTTTTTTTTTATTCAGTGATTGTTTTTTTTAATTTTTTATTTTTTATAAACATATATTTTTATCCCCAGGGGTACAGGTCTGTGAATCACCAGGTTTACACACTTCACAGCACTCACCAAAGCACATACCCTCCCCAATGTCCATAATCCCACCCCCTTCTACCAAACCCCCTCTCCCCAGCAACCTTCAGTTTGTTTTGTGAGATTAAGAGTCACTTATGGTTTGTCTCCCTCCCAATCCCATCTTGTTTCATTTATTCTTCTCCTACCCACTTAAGCCCCCATGTTGCATCACCACTTCCTCATATCAGGGAGATCATATGATAGTTGTCTTTCTCTGCTTGACTTATTTCACTAAGCATGATACGCTCTAGTTCCATCCATGTTGTCGCAAATGGCAAGATTTCATTTCTTTTGATGGCTGCATAGTATTCCATTGTGTATATATACCACATCTTCTTGATCCATTCATCTGTTGATGGACATCTATGTTCTTTCCATAGTTTGGCTATTGTGAACATTGCTGCTTTATATTTTATTGGAAATATAATCTCTTGTGGTGGTAAAGTCTATCATTCCACCTTCTGCGAAGTTATGATTATTATTCTAGATTTAAATATTGTGATCTGTCTCAGAAGATTTACAACAATACTTCAGTCTAAACTATAGTCTGATGCCCTATCAAAAGGATGCCCCATTACAGATTAAATGTTTGTATTTCTCTTTTGCAATGACAAAAGTCCACTTCTAATCACAGGATGCAACATGGATAAGGAAATGTAGGTTTTCCCAAAGTCAGCTTAACAATTATTCAAGGGACATAATTGACCTTGGAAATGGAATATAGCAAAAGCTTTTGTGTTTGTAGGTTCACAATGTAAGCGAACCTTGTATTCAAGATTTGATCCCAGGAAATCTTGTGTTATTAGTGACTCCGGGATGCTACATTTGATGAAACTAGAACCAATTCTTCTTCAGTGCTCTTCAGTTTAATTGGCACTTCCAGGAGATTTCACTGCATGTAATTTGAAAACCAACATCTTAAAGTCTAAGCTTGAGAACCCATAGGAGGGAAAAACCTTGTTCAAATTTATTATTGAAGAAGGGGGATATTTTTACTTGAAGAAAATATGGTAGTTTAGACAAAGGCTTGGCAGTCTAAAAGAGCATTATTTGTAGAACTGTTTGGGTCTTGTCTTTAGGACTCAGACTATGCGTCTATGGTCAATGACATACAGAGTATGTATGCATGTATGTATGATTATAAAGTATCTTATATTATGCTCTGAATCAAATTCTCTCCATCTGGTGGGGCAACAAAACGGATTTATAAATATTTGAAATTCGTAGTATTTCCTAATAAAATGAAATATGGGTTTCTAAGTAACTAATTAGAATAGATTCTCTTTGTTCAAGAATTTCCTTAGATTTGTTGCTGAATTTGGGCTTTAGTTTTATTTGAAAAATAAAATTCTTTTCAATTTAAATATGAGAAGTGTTCATTAAATATATGATGAATTTCTGTTTGCAAAATTAATCTTATATAAATGTACAATAAATTTTAAAATAATGTGCACCACATAATACACTGAAGTTTATTTTTAGAGTAAAATGCTTATCTGATCATTATATAAGTAGATGAACTATACAGTAAATTATAATATTCTACCTTTTATGAAGGCAAAAAGAAAAATTAGAAAAATCAAAGTTATGCATTTACATCGCAAGTGATATTTAGTTGTCATGTAATATGTCAGTGCAAATAATTAAAGTGATATTACCGATGAAAAATATATTTTAGTATTGCTTCTGTAATTATTCCATATAAAAGAACAATAGAGTTAATAAAATAACAAGTTTCTTAAAGGAATGAATTTAAAGGGCTTCTATGGTTTGTAGCACTCACTATAACCTGTTGATGCAGCCTATCCTAATGATTCTGGTAAAGATTTGAAATTTAGTTCTCAAACTATCACTCTCATAGATTAGCAACCTCATACATATCATCATGACGGCAAAGTCTCTCATGTGTATACATAATAGCTGGTGATATAGTCTGAGCAAGGAAGGATTTTGCCAATCTGGGAAACCTATTTTCTTTCCCTGTCATAATCATGCTGTATTTGATCATTTCTTCAAAATTCAGAAAAATATAAATAGACTTTGCTCTTAATGTCTGTCTTGGTTTCTTAAGGCTGCTGTAACAAATTGCTGCAAGCTGGAAAGTTTGAAATACCAGGAATTTATTTTTTCACAGTTTGGGAGAAATTTAAAAATCAAGGTGTCAACAGGGTCATAATCGGTCTAAAATGTTGCCTCTTAGATGCCTTCGTTGCCTCTTAGCTTCTGGCAGGTGATAATGATCCTACCTTCCTTTGGTTTGTAGATGTATTCTTCCAATCTCTGTCTCTGTTCTCCTGTGTCTTCTGTGTCTGTGTGGAGATTCCTCTCTCCATCTAAGAATACCAACGTTGCATTTAGATTTACCCTAATGCAGTCTAATCTCTTCTTAAATTCATTATGTTTGCAAAGACCTTATTTTCAAACAATGCCTGATTTGCAGGTCCTGGAAGTTAGGACTTCAACATAACTATTTAGAGACACAATTCTAACCACTTACACAGTCTTTTAATTAAAAAAAGCATAAGTATCACACAGAGCTGATCAATTAGTACAGTAACATTGTATAAAAGTAAAATAAAATTGTAATTTTAACAAATTTTAACAATTATAACATTGCATAAGAGTAAAATAAAATAAAAAAAAAGTTTGCAAATTTTTTTCTTTTGAAGTTGAAAACAATTCCTGATTTTTGTATGCCTTTGCTTAGGTTTCTTTGTATCCTTCACTAATTCATCCCTAAATTTATCAGTAAAAGTGAAAAAGTCTTGATGCACTCAAACACAAAGTGAAATCAAGAAGGTTTCCAGAGTGGTGAAGGATATGAAATTGTACTCTACCTGCAAGCTTATAAGTTAGCCTGTCTGTTGCATGGCTGTTGGGATAAACCACAGACCTCTGGCATCAGACACGAAGAACTGTTTTATTACTCACCACAACAGAAATAGCTAAGGGGTAAGTAAGTATTTTTTACCTTATTACTGAGCTCCTATTTCCACAAGGTGTTACAAGGATGACACTTCCACACACAATGGAGTGTGTTACGCCTTTGGATAGCTAAGGTTTAGAGAGCCTGTGTTTAGAGAGCCTGTATTTTATATAATAGACAGTAAGCATGTCTGCCCTTTGTTCTGGAAGGAGTTATTGTCTTTCAAGGCTATGTGTAAAGAAAACATTTCCAAGGAGATAGTCCGGGATAAAACATCAGTGCTTTGTTAACAAAACCCACTAAAGACCCATAGAAAATTATATCCCAACATTTTTTATTATTGCTTTGTTTTGTTCACTTACTTGTGTTTTGTTCTTGTTTTCCCTTGAAGATATTTCTTCCAGAAATTCTTCTTTAGGACAACAGGATAATTTTGCTTTTGTGAATTTATCATTGTATTCTTCCTGGGTAGTATTACCTTTACCCTTCTTTCATGTTCAGCCTCCAATTTCTGACTTCCCATTGTTGTCAATCCTTACATTTCTGGCAATATTTAACCTACTAAATCCTATCAATAAATAAGGCACTGGAAAACTAGTCAAGTCACCATGGCAGAGGCAGGGGATGTAATTTGGGTTACTACTCTATTGTGCTAGTATCTTATATTGCAGAACTAATTCAGTGGGTGATCTTTCAATTAGTTTCCATATGTCCCCCCCCCCAGTTTGTGTCTTAAATCCAGTTCTAGTATTCTTAAAACAAATTAGGAAAGTAGCTCATGAGTGGTATCTCTTTTAATTTTTGTTTTCAGTGTAGACTTGTATTAACTTTTCATTTTGTTGGTGTGCTATTCCTACCCTTCCCCTGGAGTTTAGAGCTATCCATTTCTACTTCTCCAGAGAAAGAGTTATGTAGTAATCATTTTATTACCTAAAAGTCAGCTTGTGTATTATCAATATTCCTAAAATTCCTGAAGGGGTTCAGATGTTTTTATAGAAGCTTTTGAAAAAGTTTTTAAGTGAAAACAAAGAATAAAGCAATGAAGCAATGAAGCCCTTTTTGTTGTTGTTATTGTTACAGGCTTTGCAGAATTACAAATTACCTTGTACAATAATATACTGGGAGTGCTCAGTCATTAACGCCTGTAGAACAGCCGTCAACTAATGACAGGACTATGTGAATAAGTACCTCAGTTCTCTTGGAACAAACCTCAGATGAATGTTCTATACAAGATCTCAAATTAATATTCTCTGTTGGAGTAAGCTCTAGATATATTCAATGGTAGCTACCTTGAAAATAAATAATTAACTTGCTGTCCACCCCCTATTTTTCAGTCTCTATTCATGTTTTATTTATCTCCAAAATAAGTCACTTTATTTAGTATTTTTGTGTCAGGCACTGTCTCTGGAAAACTCCAGTGGTACATATTAGTCTATCTTGTTCCCTTATCACCTCAAATCCACTATTTCCTACTTCTACAACAAGTAGAACTATCTTTTGAGTTTTTCATCTTAAATTTATACTTACAGCTGAAACCAAGTTGTTAAGGGATTGTATATTTCAACCAACTCATACACATATACATATATATGTTCTCAAAAACTCCTATGTATATTATATATGGACAACTCTATTCTCTCCTGTTGTCTTCCCCCTCACCCAGTTTTCATTTAAATTCCAGCTAAAACAATGAATCCTGGAACACTGGAAAATAAATTTAAATTTTAAAAATTCCAGCTACGTAAAATACAGTACAATATTAGTTTCAGGTGTAAAATTTAGTGATTGATCAGTTACATACAACACCTGGTATTCATCACAATTGCCCTCCTAATACCATCACCTGTTTAACCTATCCTCTCATCCACCTCCCCTACAGTAACCTCACTTTGTTCTCTATAGTTAAGAATATGTTTTATGATTTGCATCTCTCTTTTCTGCCCTATGTTCATTTGCTTTGTTTCTTAAGTTCCACATATGAGTAAAATCATATAGTATATGTCTTTCTCTCACTGACTTATTTGCTTAACATAATACTCTCTTTCTCTACCTACATCATTGCAAATGGCAAGACTTCATTCTTTTTGACGGCAGAGGAATATTCCAGTCTGTGGGCATGTGTGTGCGTGCATGTGTGCGCACCACATCTTTATCTATTAATCAGCTGATGGGCATTCGGGTTCTTCTATAATTTGGCTATTGTTGATAATGCTACTATACACACTGGAATTCATGTATCCCTCAAATCAATATCTTTGAATCCTTTGGGTAAATACCTAGTAGTGCAATGGCTGAGTCATAGGATAGCTCTTTTTTTAACTTTTTGAGGAAACTCCATGCTGTTTTCCAGAGTGGTTTGCACTCCTACCAGCATTGTAAGAGGGTTCCCCTTTCTTCGCATCCTTGCCAGCATCTATTGTTTCCTGTGTTGTTAATTTCAGCCATTCTGACAGCTGTGAGTTGGTATCTAATTGTAGTTTTGATCTGTATTTTCCTAACATGAGGGAGTTTGAACATCTTCTCATGTATCCATCAATCATCTGTATGTCTTCTTTGGAAAAATGTCTATTCATGTCTTCTGCCCATTTCTTAACTTGATTGTTTTTTGGGGTGGGTGTTGAGTTTTCTAAGTTCTTTATAGATTTTGGGTATTAACCCTTTATCAGATATGTCATTTGCACATATCTTCTTTCATTCTGTAGGTTGCCTTTTAGTTTTGATGATTTTTTTCCATTGCTCTGCAGAAGCTTTTTACTTTGATAAAGTCCCAATAGTTCACTTTGCTTTTGTTTCCATTGCCTCAGGAGGCATATCTAGTAAGACGCTGCTATGGCTGTTGTCAAAGAGGTTATTCCCTATGTTCTCCTCCAGCATTTTAATGGTCTCCTATGTCAAATTTAGGTCTTTAATCCATTTTGAATTTGTTTTTGTGTCTGGTGCAAGAGAGTGGTCCAGTTTCATTCTTTTGCATGTTGCTGTCCAGTTTTTCGAACATCATTTATTGAAGAGACTGTCTTTTTTTCCGTTGGATACTTTTTCCACTTTGTTGGAGATTAGTTGACCATATAGTTGAAGGTCCATTTCTGGCTTTTCTATTCTGTTCCATTGATCCATGTGTCTGTTTTGGTGCCAAGTATCATACCATCTTGACCATTATAGCTTTGTAATACAACTTGAAGTACAGAATTTTAATGTCTCCAACTTTGTTTTTCTTTTTCAGGATTGCTTTGACTAGTTGGGTTCTTTTATAGTTCATACATATTTTGAGATTGTTTGTTCTAGGTCTGTGAAAAACGCTGCTGATATTTTCATTAGAATTGCTTTAAATGTGTAGATTGCTTTGGGTAGTATAGCATTTTTTCAAAATCTTTTTAAAAGATTTTATTTTTTTTAATTTTTTATTTTTTATAAACATATAATATATTTTTATCCCCAGGTGTACAGGTTTGTGAATCACCAGGTTTACACACTTCAAAACACTCATCATAGCACATACCCTCCCCAATGTCCATAACTCCACCTCTCTTCTTTCAACTCCCCTGCCCCCAGCAAGACTCAGTTTCTTTTGTTAGATTAAGAGTCACTTATGGTTTGTCTCCCTCTCAATCCCATCTTGTTTCATTTATTCTTCTCCTACCTCCTTAACCACCCATGTTGCATTTCCACTTCCTCGTATCAGGAGATCATATGATAGTTGTCTTTCTCTGTTTGACTTATTTCGCTAAGCATGATACCCTCTAGTTCCATCCACATTGTCGTAAATGGCAAGATTTCATTTCTTTTGATGGCTGCATAGTATTCCATTGTGTATATATACCACATCTTCTTTATCCATTTTAACAATACTTGTTCTTCCAATCTGCAAGCATGGAATGTTTTTCATCTCTGTGTCATCCTCAATTTCTTTCATCTTTATTTTATAGTTTTCAGAATACAAATATTTAACCTGTTTAGTTAGATTTATTCCTAGGTATCTTATGGTTTTGGGTGCAATTGTAAAGGGGATGGATTCCTTGTTTTCTCTTTCTGTGGCTTCATTATTGATATGTAGAAATGCAAGAGATTTCTGTATGTTGATTTTATATCCTGCAACTTTTTCAGAATTTTTGTATCAGTTCTAACAATTTTTTGGTGGAGCATTTTGGGTTTTCTATATAGAGTATTATGTCATCTGCATATAGTGAAAGTTGAATTTTTCCTTGCTGATTTGGATGATTTTATTTATTTTTGTTATCTGATTATTGTGGCTAGGACCTCTAGTACTATGTTAAGTAACAGAGGTGAGAGTAAACATCATGTCTTAGGTATTAACCATAAAGGACAAGCTCTCAATTTTTCCAAATTGAGGATGTTAGCTCTGGATTTCTCATATATGGCCTTTATGATATTGAGGTATGTTCCCTCTAACCTTACTCTGTTGAGGTTTTTTATTATCATGAATTGGATATTATACTTTGTCAAATGCTTTTTCTGATTTTATGGAAAGCATCATATGGTTCTTACCTTTTCTTACTATGGTATATCATGTTGATTTATATGTGAATATTGAACAACTCTTATAGCCCAGGAATAAATCCCACTTGATTGTGGTGAATGATTCTTTTACTATGCTGTTGGATTTAATTTGCTAGCATTTTATTGAGGTGATTTTTTCCCTTTTTTGAGGGGGTTGGGGAGCAGAAGGAGAGGGAAAAAGAATCCTAAGTAGGCAACCAGTCCAGTTCAAAGTCCAATGCAGGGCTTGATCTCAGGACCATGTGATCATGACCTGAGCCTAAATCAAGAGTTGGAGACTTAACTGACTCTGCACCAGGTGCCCCTTATTGAGAATTTTTGCATCCATGTTCATTAGGGATATTGGTCCGCAGTTCTTTTTTTTTAGTAGTCTGTCTGGTTTTAGTATCAGGGTAATTCTTGCCTCATGGAATTAATTTGGAAGGTTTCTCTTTTTGCCTTGTCCTTTGCCATATGCTCTGTGAAGAAAACCTCTGAGCAATTTTAAAATGATAAGTAATAAAACTTACTGCAGGGAATATATGAACAGCCTTTACGTAATATACTCAAAAAGTTTTCTGTATATGTTATGAAATAGATAGGATTGAGTCTATATTGAAATATTTTATTTATATTCTAGCATATTAATAAGTCTAACCTTCTTCTTATATGACTTCATATGACTTATATGACTTTAGGGTTTCCTTCTTTGGTAGTTATAGCAATAAAATATATTAAGTAAAGAAAACTGTTGTATGTTTTGTTAGTATTTAGTTATTCTGCAAATAAAACTCAAAGGATTTCAGAATATAAACAAAGACTTTCTTAAAAACTTAAAAGAGTCTCTGGGAAGCCATTATATTTTGTAGAAGTGGTAGTAGAAACATTTTTAAGTATGCTTTGTTCCTAAATATCAATGAATATTCTTGAAACTCTATTACATCAATTATAAAGATAGAAATCAAAATGAAATATCAAATAATATAACATATTGATAAATGTTCTTATAAAAATAACCAACATATCACAAAATGAAAGATTTTTTAAATTATTTCATAAACATTTATTTGATATTGATAATAGTATATTTGAAATCCAATAAGATTAATGTCAGTAGAGTTTAGTTATATTAATCTGTTCAGCAAATCATTTTCAAAATATTAAAAATTATTAGAAGTTGTAATAACTTATGTTTTATGTCTTTGAAGCTGTGGAATTCACTCAACATATATTTGTTGAATAATTATTATGAATCAAACACTTTTCAGAGTCTGTTTTATTCAGTTTTTGATAACTGCTGTAATAAACTATGTAAAGTGCACCTTTGAGTTTCATTATGTTAAATTGAAAAGGCCTTTGTCTATCAAATGTTCAGGAATAATTTTCAGTGTTCACATGAGTGCAGGGAAAAAAGTCTTTATAGCATGTTTGAGGTATAAATTGATTCAAATTTTGAAAATGAAATATGACAACTTATATTCAAATCTTTATAAATTAGTTATTACCTTTGGGACAGCACTTCCTTTATTATAAATTTATCCTAAGAAAATAGTCTTTGGTATGTGCATATTTATATGTAGAATATACTCTGAATCATTATTTATAATATTGACAAAACAAGTAGTCTTAAAGTTTAATAATTGACCACCAGGCAAATAAAGATTGGTAATAGCAGAATACTCTATAGCTATTAAAAATCTATTTCGGTGTATTTTTGATGAGAACACTGAAGATATATGGGGAAGAAAATATTCCATATTGTTAAAAAAAAAGTCTTTGCATAAAAATACTTTGTAAAAAGTAGAAGATAAACACCAAAATGTAACAGTATTCATTTCTGAATACTATTTAAATGTTTGTTTCTTAAAATATATTTGGAGTACTTTTGGAGAACTCATATGCTCTATGATGAGTTTAAATTACTTTTGATATCAGATTTAATATCAAGGGAAATAACATATAGAATTTAAATTATGTTGTTCAAGATTAAAGAAAATTTGGTTGCTACAGTTTATGATACAGTAGTAGCTAATATTTATTGTAAATTCATTGTGGGCAAATAACTTCATTAATAAATTTTACAGGTTCATAATCTTATAAAATATGTCATGTTCTTATTCCTTTTTTACAAGTGAAAAATATAAGGCTTAAATATATTAAATCAAATATAATAATATTTTAACTTTGTTTTAAATAAAGTCATTTTTAGAATAAACTATGCCATACGTAAAAATTCCAACATTGGATTCCAATGGAGAGTTGTATTTGTTTTTTTTCAGTTGTTATTATTTGACTTCTCAAATTGACCCTAGGTCAACTTTATCAACTGGTCAATAGCTACTTCTTATCTCCAAACTTCATGGTTCCAACTTTTTTTTTCGTAAATGTTCTACACCCAGTGTGGAGCTCAATGAAAGTCTTGAACTCATGACCTTGAGATCAAGACCTGTGCTGAAAACAAGAGTTAGATGTTCAACTCACTGAGCCACCTGGGCACCCCTCATTTTTCCAACTAACTTAAAATACTGACAAAAAAGCTAAAATAATTGTTTCACATAGTCAAATTTGCATAAATTCCAATTTTATATTTCGGCATTAAATGCCATCCTGTAATTTTTAACTAGATATCAACAAACCACATCTAGTGATAATACTCAACTAAAATTCATCACTTTTCTTGTGTTATATTTCTCTTGTTTATTTGAATGCTATTTTTTCCCCAACAGACATTACTTAAAAACCTGAAATCTCTGGATATAATTTTTAACCCAATATACTACAATATGTTTCAAATACTTGATTTTTTTAACATCAGGCTTTTCTGCAACAAACTCAAAAGTGAGTGTACCTTTATAAGTTAAAATAGAGCATTTTATCATTACTTATATTTAAACTTATTTATTTATTTTTACCCATGAATTATTTTTTTATCCTCTTTCTCTCTTTCTTGTTTTATGTGAATATAGTTGGCATACAGTGTTATATTCGGTGTAGAACTTGGTGATTTGACAAGTTCGAACATTATGCTCTGTTCACCACAAGTATAGCTACCTTCTATCCCATTACATCATTATTACAATATCATTGACTATATTCCTTATGCTGTGCCTTCATGTCCTTGATACATTTATTCTGTAACTAGAGGCCTATCTCTTCCTTTCCCCCTCATCGATTTTGCCCATCCCCTCATTCCCCCTCTCCTCTTGTCTCTAGCAACCATCAGTTTCTATATCTAGGAGTTCTCTGTATTTATGGGTCTGATGCTATTTATTTTTATTTTATTTTTTTACTTATTCACCTTTTTTTTTGATCTAACTTATGAAATAGGATTATTTGATATTTATCTTTCTCAGTCTAACTTATTTAACTTAGTGTAATGTCCTCTAGGTCCATCCATATATTTAAATTTAACATCTCTTTAGTGCCTCTTGCAAGACATTAATTAATTAATTAATTAATTAATTTCCCCCCAAATGGTAATTCTTCATCTAAATTAATCTGAGGGAAAGGAGTTACTCTAATTTGTTTTCAGTACAGTAGATAGCCAATAAGGGGTTAATATCAGTAAATGGACTTTCCCTGTGAAGGACTATTTTCCTACTTAATAAAAATAGATAACAACAAATAACCATTATTTCTGCAATGTTTTTTAAAAGTTCCTGAGGAAATCAGGGATAGTTTTGAGCATGTAATTTCACATTAAGGCAATCGTATATATAATTTCCTTGCATTTTACAAGAAAGGAACTTAAAGTCTTACCAAGCATTGGTACAACGTTCCTTTTATAAATGGAAGATAATCTCAAGTTTACTGTGTTATGTTGGTGGTGTCAATGATCTGGTGGACAGTTTTTCTCTCCTTCGTTTGTTTCTCAATGTTATAATTTCCCTATGTGATCTAGTGGAAGGATCAGGGTCTGCAACTTAGGGTTTGATTTTTAACTTTCTGGGGTCTCTTCCAAGGCATCTGAGAAGTATTTCCCCAGATGTTCATTTTCCTCTCTCAAGAAACTGCCATTTTCATCCTTATTTGAGTTTATTTAAGTGAGACAATTAAGGATTTTGTCTCCTTTTAACCCTCATCTTTCACAGAGTTGAAGAGGGTTTTGCTGTTTTGTTGTTGTTGTTGTTTTTCCTTTCAAGTTTTCTCTTAGATGGTTCACAGGACATAATGATTTGGGAGCCATGAACAAACACTTACTTCTGAACCATCTCTAGAATACCAAATAAAACATAGTATAACATCATATTTTACCATTTAGAGACCATAAAACTAAGTATAGACTGGTTTCTGACCTCTTAATCCTTACATGGAGAAGCTCCAATAAAAAAAAATCAGTCTAATACAAATGACTAACAGACACATGAAAAAATCATTAGGCATCAGAGAGATTCAAATCAATACCACATTGAGATACCACCTTGCACCAGTTAGAATGGCCAAAATTAACAAGACAGTAAACAACAAGTGCTGGAGAGGATGTGGAGAAAGGGGAACCCTGTTACACTGTTGGTGGGAATGCAAGGTGGTGCAGCCACTTTGGAAAATAGTGTGGAGATCCCTTAAGAAATTAAAAATAGAGCTACTCTATGACCCTGCAATTGCACTGCTGGGTATTTACCCCAAAGAAATAGACGTAGTGAACAGAAGGACCAACTGTACCCCAATGTTCATAGCCGTGATGGCCACAGTTGCCAAACTATGGAAAGAGCCAAGATGCCCTTCCACAGACAAATGGATAAAGAAGATATGGTCCATATATACAGTGGAGTATTATGCCTCCATCAGAAAGGATGATTATCCAAGTTTTGTATCAACATGGACAGGACTGGAAGAGATTATGCTGAGTGAAATAAGTCAAGCAGAGAGAGTCAATTTGAGCATATGGTTTCACTTACTTGTGAAACATACTTGTGGCATATAAGGAATAATATGGAGGACATTGGGAGAAGAAGAGGAGAAGTGAGTTGGGGGAAAACAGAGGGGGAGACAAATCATGAGAGGCTGTGGACTCTGAGGAACGAACTGAGGGATTTGGAGGTGGGGGGTGGGAGGGTGGGTGAGCCTGGTGGTGGATATTATGGAGGGCATGCATTGCATGGAGTAGTGGGTGTGGTGCATTAATAGTGAATTATGGAACACTGCAGAGAAATAAAATAAAATAAAATGGAAAAAATCAGTCTAGTCCAAAAATGTAAATAAAATATGAAGAAAAAAGGAAAAATTCATTTTTTTGAAAAAGTGGGAAAGCTAAAAATATCTCAGTAACAAGCTCTCAGGTATAGTCTGTGATCACTCTTGAGATGTTGAGAACAGAAGAAATGGAAACAGTTCAATCTCCAAGCAGAGCATACCTGAAGCCTCACCATTTGCTTACCATAAGGTTTTCCATTCCCTGACAGTCTTTGAGTCTCTACCAAATGCAAGTGATGGTGACCGACTCCCTTGCTATCGCTATCTCTGAATGTCTGAAGAAATAGCCTGCTTGTTCTCACTGGGAGTGTTCTTCACATATTCCCACAGAAGGAGATGAAGGTAAGACACCAAGGACCTTGATAATTTGCAAACTCCATCCTTGTGCTGTAACCCTCTCCACTTATTTTTGATACGTGTATTGCTTCAAATCTTGCTAAGATTGCACCAAATTTTGTAGGCAATTGTATTATACACTTAGAATTTTTTTTTAAGAAATATGATCTTTTCCACTGATTAAAAGTTCTTCATATAGAAAAAAATGAGGGGGACATCCACCAGATAGAAGTCAGGTGTCTTACTCAGTACCTAAAAAGATCAGATTTGGAGGATATATGAACATAATCCATGATCTGCCCCATACCCTGCAGCACCTTCCCAGAAATTGTTTTGGAATCCACAAGGAAATAAACTCTTGTAGTCTGACATAAATGAAACAATAATGCACCTTTGCAAAGAGATTCAGTAGGGCATTTTTATTCTAATGCGACAAGTATGATTCATATAATACAGAGGTTGACAAATTTTCTTCTGTAAAAGGAATGCTAGTACATATTTTAGACTTTGGGGACTATATGGTCCTTAATGCCAAGTCCATATAGGTATCATATAGATGGCATCTAGTAAATTGTTGAAACTGTCTCCCTAAATATTACCCATACATTGTGTTGACAAGGCAAAGCTGAGTTTACTACTTATCACTAGGAGAGGGAACACTTCTGTGAAGCTTTAGCAACATCTCAGTTGGAGAGAGGTAAATTTGTTGAGAATTGGAAATTCTGTTTGTGGTAAATTTTTCAATGTGAGACCTTGATTGGATTAAGATTGGTAATGATGATATAACAATCCAGGATTGGGAAAGACAGGAAGGTAGAGTTCTGAAGTGAATAGCTCAAAGAATCTTAGGGTCCAACCTGTTTGACGCTTTTCATTGAAGAGTTGATGGGACTTTCAGATCATGTAATGAATAATAGAACTATGTGCCTGGGTGTAAGGGCCCTAGAAAACTAAAAGTATGCTAATAAATATTGTGGAATATCAACACATATTAATTACTGTAGACAATAAGGTGTCTTTTGCATTCTTAGTGTCCAGGCTAGGTGAGGGGTAGACAGATTGGTTCTCAGAACTCTTGAGGTGGAGCACAGAGCAGCCACAGATAATGAATTATCAAATGAGAGAAATTCTGTGATAATAAAACTATATAGAAACTAAAATTTGAATATTTTATAATCCTCAAGTTACAAAATTTTATTCTTCCTTTGATTATCCTGAAAACATTTAAAAACATTAAAAAAAATTCTTAACTTGCAGGCCATACAACAAGCAACTGGATGGAGGTCCCTAATTCACTCTTATTTAGAGGGTCACAGTGAGTATGGGATATATGGAATAGAACATTAAAACAATATTTTTTTAAGTTTAATTTCATTTTTAGAAACTGACATAAAATTTTTCTGATTTGGGAGAAGAAAGAGATGCTCATCTTTTGAATGGAGGTGGTTGAATTTTTTCAGGGGTAACTTTTGTTTTCTACAGTCATTTCCAATCCACTTAAAGGTTATCATTCAATTTGGCCATTTTCAGACCACTCACATAGTACAAATTTTTAACAGTGTATATAGGTTTCAGATTATAAATTACTCAGGGAGATACTTATTTTGGGAAGTGAAATAAATCTTGAGATCAGGTTATCTCATCCATTTGTGTGACTGGTATAAGAGCTCAAGTATAAGTCTCTGCTTTGGAGTCCACTTTTCTTTTCCAACTTTACAGTTATGTTCCATGCAAACAAGGACTCTGACACCACCATTGGTACAACAAAACAGTGCAGCACGTATGTATTAAGATCAGTAAGCTCTGGCCCTACCTGCCATCCTGCTGCCTTTGGCCATGTCTCAAGCCTAGGAGCACATATACCAATGGCTACTCTGCCTTATGAGAGTGGGATCAGGAAAGAGACTTACAAAAGGCACTGAAGACAGCCTATTGGCTATTGTGCAGAGAATTCTAGGAGCTGATATCCAGCGTATGATCTGTAAGTGACATGGATTCTGGATTGCAAGTCCATCATGCAGCTGAAAGTGGAAGTCCCAATTTCCTGTTCAAACCACTTTTGATATTCACATTATAAAAGTGATGGATCCATTCTTTTGTCAGAGTCTTAGTTTGTCTTTTCTATTTCCCATCTGATTTTCAGCTTCAAAGATATTTTATTGGAAGTAAAATAATAACAGCTCTAACTCAACATTTTCATCTTTGGCAGCAGATTATCTTTAATATGGATTATATTTCTAAATAATTAAATACAATAACTTTTTTTCCAAAACTTCCATGTCTGGTTTCAGTTTAATAATATTCATCTTCAGTGTCTTCACACTAGTCATATCTTCCTACTAGAGAAAATTAGATTGTAGTATATTTTTATAAGGGTAAAATTGGCTTTATTATCATTTCCAGTTTACACAGATTAATGTTTTATTTTATTTTTCTCATAAAGATCGAAATTCCAAGTTTGTCTGGTTGATGTAGCAAAGGTAATTATGCCAAGAATATATTGCTTAGAAAAAAATAGCTTTACAATAACTCCCAGTTAACATATTTTTATGTCTCTACTCCACAGCAAGAAACTCTTTTCATTTTAGAGTTTATAGTGGCTCTGTGAAAGCATGTGAATTTCACTGGAATAAAGAATTCATTCACGTGCATATTGAAAAATAAAGATAAGCTTTATAAAACAGCTGGAAATATACAGCTATATGTAGATATAGTATCAGTTTGCTGGCACCCTATATTTTGAAAGCATACGAATATTTTAAAAACTCAACAAAAGGTAAACAAACTTGAAGCCCAAGTGCAAACATACAGAATTTTTATTTTAGGAATCGGTTTTAAATTATGGTTATAAAATTGAAAACAAAATGAACCATAGGGGTTTAGGAGAAGATACCTTAAATATAGAAAATTATTGAAGCATTTTTTTACCTTGTTATCTTAAGTGTATTTTTTAATTTTTTTAAAGATCTTAGTTATTTATTTGACAGATCACAAGGAGGCAGAGAGGCAGGCAGAGAGAGAAGAGGAAGCGGGCTCTCTGCTCCCGGGACCTGAGCCGACAGCAGACGCTTTAACCCACTGAGCCACCCAGGTGCCCATTTACCTTGTTATCTTAATAACAGTCCTAAAAAGAGCAGAAAAATGTCAAGCCCCAATTAAAAACGCTATAATTGAGATGTAAAATAGACTGGAAAAAAAAAGGAAGAGTTTTTGGTTTTACAAATATTCGTACTCTCTCATTATTCTGTTCTTACATTACCTGAAATATCAATAAGTACTTTAAAAATAAAGGGACTATGAGAATATTCTAAGCAGTATGTGTTACTTTATCTGCTATCGAATTTACTTTGTATGGCCTGCCATTGGGGAAATTTTCATAAACAAGAGTGGTTCATCATTTAAGGATATTTGAATCTCTTTCTGAAATCTATTTGATGTGGATCTAATAATACAGTAATATATGAGACATGTTTGTTCTATCAATAACTACTAGCTATAAACTATTCCTGTTTTTATAACCCTTAAAAATGCCATTTTGGTCTGCTCTTGCTTCCCAGCTTCTGGCTCTCTGCCTTGCTCTTTAGGTTCCAATGATATAAAAATATGTGCATTGTCCTTCATTTCTTGTCAGTGTAGCATTTCTCTCACCATCTCCTTTGCCTGTGTTACTTACCTCCCCATCCTGCAGATTTCCTTTTTATATATTGCTTATTTCTGTTACCAAGTTACATTGGTGCATATTTCAATTCTGTCACTAGTTGATCTGTAGTTTTGTACCATTGCAGAGAGAAAATATACTTGGTATGATTTCAATCTTCTTACATTTGTAGTATGTGTTATGTTCCTCTTTTTATTTAAGATTTTATTTAATTTGTCAGAGAGAGAGAGAGAGAAAAACAGCAGAAAGAGGGAGCTAGTCCCCTACTGAGCAAGGAGCCCAAAGTGGGATTCAATTCCAGGATCCTGGGATCATGACCTGAGCCTAAGGCCAATGCTTAACCAACTGAGCCACCCAGGTGTCCCAGTTATGTCTCTTTTTATGTAATTTAGCTAGGGGATTCTTCCGTGCAAGCTTGAAGAAAATGTGTATCCTATTTTTCTTAGATGGAACATTTTGCATATCTTTTTTAGAACCATGCTTCAGAAAGCATGCTTCAAGTAAAAAATGTTCCTGTGAGGGAAAAACAAAACAAAACAAAAAACCTTTAACTGAAGTTACTCATTTAAAATAGAGCATATAGGAGGGAAGGTCGGTGGGAGGATGGGTGTAACAGGTGAAAGAGATTGAGTACATTTATCATGATGAGATTGACTAATGAGATATAGAATTCTTGAATCACTATGTTGTACACCTGAAACTAATAGAACACTGTCTATTAGATATACTAAAAGTAAAAGAAAAAACTTCATAAAAATAATAAAATAAAATCAGGAAGGGATGCTGTACTTTGTCAAATGCTTTTTCAGCATTAAATTGGAAGGGGAGGTGAACCATGAGAGACTATGGACTCTGAAAAACAATCTGAGGATTTTGAAGGGGTGGGGGGTGGGAGTTTGGGGTACTAGGTGGTGGGTATTATAAAGGGCACGAATTGCATGGAGCACTGGGTGTGGTGAGAAATAATGAATACTGTTATGCTGAAAATAAAAAAATAAATTAAAAAAAAAAAGACACCATAAAAAAAAAATAATAAAATAAAATGAGAAGTTAATGAAACTACACTAAATTAAGCTGCTACTTGATGGAGAGATGTCATTTATTGCAATGATTTTTGGGTGTGGAGGAAGGGATAATGGTCAAATCAATTTTGTTGTCACCCAGAGTTGTGATTGTGATAACAGAAATGTCTGTTTCCCCCCCAATCTCCCTAGTTTCTGAGTGCAGCAGCTAAATTACCAGCTCCCAGGCAAGAAGAAAATAGAATATCAAGAATTCAAAGATAAGTTTTTTGGATAGCATGAAAGTGTTATGTTTTATTTGGCTTATTTTATTTATTCAGGAAATCAGGTGGCAGCTTTATTTTTTACCATAATTTGCTAGTATAATGCAAATTGAATAATAAAAATGCAACACAATATGTACTAGAATAAATTACATGTAATAGATACTTGTACAATAAAATGAAATGCATATCTAATGTAAATATTTAAAGTAAAATATCATATATTTTATATATAATATAAACAAATGTTCTCAGTTATAAATATAATTTCATGAAGTCCAAGTATCATACATTTTCTGTTACTCCTGGAAAAAAATAGAATTGTTTTTTCAAACTACTTCCTTGTCAATTAAAATACTTTCCTTCATGTAAGTACAACTTATAAGATACTGTCTTCATGAAGTCTTCCCCAAGTTCTTCAGCTTTTAGAAATTCTCTGTGACTCTATAGCCCTGATACATTTTAAAGCTCTCTAACCGTAACTGGTTTTCTGTATTTTTTCAATCTATGTTTTCCCCACCATTCTAAAGATTTATTTTTTCGTGGCAGCAATACTAGAATATTAAAAATACAAATATATCCTATATATAAAAAATAAAACATGGCCTTAGGGACCATCCACTTCACAGGCAGTCCAGTGTTTGTTGTCTTTTTATAGTAATTGATGTGGTGATATCTCTGGCAAGGCTGAAGTCTGAGCTCTTCACCATGTTGTCCTTTGTCACCAGCACTTCCCTGGTGGCCAGGTCTTGGTGTATGCACTTCTTGGAGGCAAGGTACTCCATGCCTCAGGCTACCTGATAGGCACAGGATACCAGGTCCTTGGAGGAGAGTTGCTCTGCTGCATTGTGGCTGATATTGTAACAGTACTCCAGGTCAGGAGGCCTCTGGGCCTGCAGGTACTCCTGTATGTTGTCTTTGGAGGCATACTCCATGATAGTGTACAAAGGACCATCCTGTGTGCAGGACCCAGCAAGTTGATGGTGTCCTTGTGCTTTCCAATCATCTTCATCATCTCCATTTCTGAGATTAGGTTTGACAGGTCTTTCTCTGTTGCATCTGACTTCAACATCTTCACAGACACTTTAGTCAAATGGTTGGATTTGTCTTTGTCCAGCTCAATGGCCTCCTTCAACACCACCTGCCCAAAGTAGGCCTGTATTAGGGGTCTGCCTAAACTGCCTACAACCAGCCTGTCTCAAGGCAGTTATGAATCTAGATTATCATCAAAAACATTAAACCACAAGCTAAAAATTCCCTTCACTAGGTCTCTGTCACAGGTCTAATTTTCTTATCTTTCATCATTTATCTTTTTCCTAATTCTTATTTTCAGTATAATTTATTTGGCTTCCAGGTGTTTCCCCTGTGTTCTGTATGCTATTTCATAGGGAATAATTATCCTGTCATAAAATTATTTCTTGAGAATTCATTACATCTCTCAGTTAAAATGGGTTTTTTTATGGTATTGATTCATTTGGGTTTTCTCAAAATGGGAAGAATTTTCAAAATGGTGTTTTCCTTAAGGTTCAGAGTATGTTTTAGCCTCATCTTTACTCTTTTTGAAATTCACTTTTCAAATTCTTGTCCCTCTTTTTATCTTTTTAAATTAAAATGTTTTATTTTTACTATTTTTTTTAAATTTGAGTATAGTTGATATTCAGTGTTCCATTGGTTTCAGGTTTTCAATATCTCCATACATTATTCTATGATTACTACATATATAGCCACCATCTGTTACCATATAACACTATTATAATATCATTGACTATATTTTCTACACTGTCCCATATCTCATTTTAAAATATTTGATTTTTATGCTTTATGTTATTCCAATTTTCGACCATCATTTTACTTGGTTACTTCAATAAAATATGCCTGATTACACACTCTTCACTGAATACCATTGGATTTATATTAGTCTTCTTCTTCTTCTTTTTAAATTAACATATAACGTATTATTAGCCCCATGGGTACAGGTCTGTGAATCGCCAGGTTTACACACTTCACAGCACTCACCACAGCACATACCCTCCCCAGTGTTCATAACCCCACCACCCTCTCCCTACCCTCCCCACCCACCCCCCGGCAACTCTCAATTTGTTTTGTGAGATTAAGGGTCTCTTATGGTTTGTCTCCCTCCTGATCCCATCTTGTTTCATTTACTCTTTTCCTGTCCCCCAAAGCCCCCACATTGCAGCTCCATTTCCTCATATCAGAGAGATCATATGATAGTAGCTTTCTCTGATTGACTTATTTTGCTAAGCATAATACCCTCTAGTTCCATCCATGTCATCGCAAATGGCAAGATTTCATTTCTTTTGATGGCTGCATAATATTCCATTATATATATATATATATATATATATATATATATATATATATATATATATATATATAATTTGTTGATGGACATCTAGGTTCTTTCCATAGTTTGGCTATTGTGGACATTGCTGCTATAAACATTCAGTGCACGTGCCCCTTTGGATCATATAGTAGTCTTCTTTACCTCTATCAGAACCCTGGAAGCTTTATTTATTTATTTACTCGCATAAACAGATGATACAACACAATGTTTTTTGATGTTCAAATGTACCGCTTAAAACTATGTTAAGTGTTACCGCTTAACACTATGCTTACTGTTCTCTTTCACTGTCTGACTAAATCCTCATCATCACTATGCCAATTAATCAGAAAGAACATTTGAACTCAGAGTTATCTCCATATCAGGGAATGAAGACTCCACCCTTCTGTTTGTGCAGGTAAAATAAATGTTGATATTGTCTGTCCTGCACATACCCCATCCTGTTCACCAGAATATTCACCATCAAAATATACACAAAATAAAAACCATACCTCACCACTCCTATAACCACCCAGCATGCTAAAATCACCATCATCTGTTCCCGAATTATTGACTTGATTGATAACCCCACTTCCATACATACTGCACTCCTTTCTCCCTGCAAATTTATTTTGGTACAGAAACTTAACCTAAAAATCAAGTCAGATGATTTTATTCTGCTGTTGAAAATCTTTTGGTATCTTCCCCTCTTATATTAAATAAAAACTGAAGGCATTTCAATGTACTAGAAGGTCATACATCAATACTTTCTTCCTCTCTCCACCACTATGAACTCCTCATTGGCCTCCTTGCTTTTCCTCAAAGTAACAGACAAGCTGTTCACACAAAGTCTATATACTTACTTGCTCTGCCTAGAGCAATCTTTTTCTCTAATATTTGTATAACACCCTCCTTCACTTCCTGGGTCTTTGTGCAAAGAACATCTCATAAATGAGATATAACCACCCAACACAAAATAAAATTAACTTTCATCCCAGCATTCTCCAATGGCTTTTACCTTTCCTGTATTTCTTTGTAACACTTATCACCATCAACCATCAATCATTATTCTATTACTGGTGTATTTTCTCATTTGAGACACAGAGAGAGAGAATTGGGAGGGGGCACAGAGGAAGAAGAAAACACCCCACTGCCTAGAAAGCCTGCTGGGGAGTTACATCCCAGGACCCTGAGATCTTGACCCAAGCCAAAGGCAGTCACTCAA
Source organism: Mustela nivalis (assembly GCF_964662115.1). NCBI lineage: Eukaryota > Metazoa > Chordata > Mammalia > Carnivora > Mustelidae > Mustela > Mustela nivalis. The sequence continues at coordinate 139,524,236 of NC_139025.1, forward strand.
TGGACTGAGCCACCAAGGTGCCCCTCTATTATTGGTTTATTTTACTATTATATTTCAAAAGAATGTAAGCTCTTTGTGGTCAGGTATTTTATATGTCTTATTAATTGAAGTATTCTCAGAAAGGTAGCTGGCAGTTTGTAAGGGCTCACAAAACTGTATTTTGTTGTTATTATTGGGCTCCTTTATGGGCTTTACCTCTTACACTAGAAGTCTATCCATCAGATGTAAGCAATAAGAATAGATCCCTGCTGCCTGTTCAAATGAGTAAAGAGCCTGTATTAAGTGGATATTTTAAAAGCTAAATGAATGGCTTAATAGTTGTATATAGGGGAAAGGGAACATATTTTCCACAGTTTAGAAGTGGAGTTCTTTTATAGAGTTCTTGTATAAGCCTACACTATTGTACGATAATGGGAAGTTGTACATTACAATTATACAAACAATTTGGTAATTTATATCCTTTTTTTGTAATTCATGACTGGATCATTTTATTCCTTAGGAGCATTATAGCATTTCAACTTTTCATGTTCAATAAACTTATTGGGGCTGCTACCTTTTTTATTCAAATGGAGAAATAGTCATGTTTTAATCTAAATAAAGTGTTATTGATTGTGTTGTTTTCTAGGAATGAGTCACACACGCTAGTTTAAAAGTTTTGTTAAATTTCCAAGTCTGTCACCGATAAAAGCCTTTTGTAGATTAGTAACTTGATACAAAACAGAAAAGTTATGTAACACTCAATTGTTATACTATCTTTGTTTCCATCTTGCATTGTAATAACATCCATCTTAACTCTATTTAAGACAAATCATTGCCAGATGGCTTTCTGGCATTGATTGCATGATATGAAATCTAGTATAACTAAAAGTTTTTGGTTTTAGTAGCATATAAATCAATTTAGAAAAATATATGTATTTGAATATAAGATAAAGTTTTAAATTATTTGGCAATAGTAAACTAAACTTTTTTTGTAAATTTTTATTTTCTAAAATCTCATTGAGCTTGTGCAAAAAGAAACAAGTTACAAAAAATTAAGATTTATTTACCCCAATTCAAAATTATTAGGAATATAATCATAGAGGTTGAAGTATTTAAAATATTGAACCCAAAATATTTTATTAGGTAAATTCATGAATGCTGAGCATTCACTGTTAAAATATACTAATACTATTGATAGACTGATAGAAGCCTAATATCAAATATTTATTAAATATTTATATCCATATCTTTTTATGGCTTGGTAATTCATTTCTCTAGCATTAAATAATATTCCATTGTTTGCATGTACTACACTTTATTTGACCTTTCACCTATGGAAGGATATCTTGGTTGCTTCCAACCTTTTGTCAGTTATGAATAAAACTATATAGACATTTTTGTGGGTATAGTTTTCATCTTCTTTGGATAAATACCAAGAACTGCTACTGCTGAATCATCTGGCAAGAATATGTTTAGTTTTGTAAGAAACTGCCAAGTTGTTTTCCATTCTTTATTCTCAATAGACATGGAAGAACATTTCTGTTGCTCCACATCCTCAACAACATTTAGTGTTCTGTTGTCAGTGTTCTGGATTCTGGGTATGTACTGGTGTCTCTTTTTTGTTTTAATTTGCATTTTCCTGATGATATATGATGTGAAGCATCTTTTTATATGCTTATTTGCCATCTGTAATATTTTCTTTTGTGAGGTATCTGCTAAGGTCTTTGGCTCATTTTTAATCAGGTTTTTCCCCCATTGTTGAGTTTTAAGGGGTCTTTCTGTATTTTTGATTAACAGTCCTTTGCCAGATGTGTATTTTGCAAATTTTTTCTCATAGTCTGTTCTTTGCCGTTGTGTTTCAGAGTAGACATTTTTAAATTCGGTGCTTGTGCTTTTGTAGCTAAAGTTATTGCCAAAACCAAGGTCATTTAAATTTTCTTCTATATTACCTTCTACATGTTTCATGTTTAGGTTTATAATCCAATCTGAGTTAATTTTTGAGAAGAGTGTATGATATCTGCTTGGATTTATTTTATTTTATTATTTTATTTTATTTTATATTTTTACCTTTAGCTTCACCATTACTCCAGAACCATTTGTTTAAAAGATTGTATTTTGCTCTCTTGCATTGCTTTTGCTTTTATAATTAATATAAAGTATAATTGATAATATATTCTGTTCCTTTAATCTAGTCTTTCTGTGGTATTACAATATCTTGCTTACAATTATCATTATGGTAAACTTTTTTAAAAAAAATTTATTTATTTATTTGACAGAGAGAGAGATCACAAATAGGCAGAGAGACAGACAGAGGGAGAGATGAGGAGAAGCAGGCTCCCTGCTGAGCAGAGAGCCCAATGCGGGACTCGATCCCAGGCCCCTGGGATCATGACCTGAGCGGAAGGCAGAGGCTTAACCCACTGAGCCACCCAGGCGCCCCATTGCTTTGGTAAACTTTAAAGTCAGTCCTCACACTTTGTTCTTCTTCAACATTATGTTGACTATTGTGAGTCTTTGCCTCTCCATATACACTTTAAAATAAGTTTGTTAATATTAAAAAAAAGAACTTGCTGGAATGCATTAATTGTATAGATAAACTTGGAAAGCAGTGACCTCTTGAGCTTAGCAAAAGATAGACCATGGACATCAGTTGTCACAGTGGTGCCTCTGGCAGAACCTATTGCAAATCCCTAGGCAAAATGAGACCTCAAGGATCTGAAAGAATGTCTAAGAAGTACTTGATACATCCCTTGGGTATGGTTTATTGAAGTGTCCACCTGTCTGAAAGCTGGGGAATCTAGCTAAGGAAGGGAAAATTAGTTATGATAAAACATATCAACAAACATTAATAAATTTTGTAAAACTAATTGTCATGGCTCATATACAATATGACCAACAGAGGGACCATCAGAAGGAAAGCATCAGTTATGTTTATTGTGAATTATTTATTCAAAATAAAGCAATGTGAGGGGAAGATACAATGAGAAAATTACCATTTTTTAAGTGGTAAACTTCTTACAACATGGAATAGGTTTTATATTCTAAGAAGTATATTGAAAAGTAAAACATTAAAAAATAAAATTTTAATTTAAAAATTATGTAATTTTAAAAAAGGTTAAAAATAGCAGAATCATTTTTCTTATAACTGGAAAATACATTGTATATATATCTATCAAAAATAACTTGTCATGGGGGTGCCTGGGTGGCTCAGTGGGTTAAAGCCTTGGCTTTCAGCTCAGGTCATGATCCCAGGATCCTGGGATTGAGTCCCACATCGGTCTCTCAGCTCAGCAGGGAGCCTGCTTCCTCCCTTCTCTCTTCCTGACTCTGCCTACTTGTGATCTCTGTCAAATAAATAAATAAAATCTTTTATTAAAAAATAAAAAATAATAACTTGTCATGTCTGGAATCAGGAGCATATGGAAAAAAATAATATCTGAGGACAATACTTCTGCCATGTTTTGTGCCTTGTTAATATTTTAATCAGTCATGCAACTTTTAGCTTTACTGAAATACCTGCTAAGATACCAGCAGTGCCTTTGGAGCCCTATGACTATAAAAATTAATTGCAAATATTCAAAATGTTTACTATGGTGTCACTATTTAGGGCCACCACCAAGTATGTTTTAAAAGTAAGCATAACTGTTACTCTTCCGTAAGGCAAAAGGGCATGTTTTCAGGAGTTCCATCTGCTGTACCAGGAGGTGAATCAGGTAATGATTTTTGTCTATAAAATAATTCACTTTTCAATCTAATATTCCTCATTCGACATTATAATAATAAAATCTAGGAGGAGACTAAAACAAACAAACAACTACAACTACAACAACCAGCTAACCAGCTTTTCCTTCAGTGGAAAAGTAAATATAACCTTATGAGTAGCCTGAAATTTATTTTTAAATATTTTTAAGATAAACGTTTTTGTTAGAAAACCATATATTTTATATTACTAAGAAATAACAGGCAAAGTTTTATTAACTTCTAAAAAGTCTAGTTACTTTTATTTATCTATGAACTCAACTCTTTATGAAGTAGAACATGATCACACCTATTGTATCTACCCAAGTTTGTATGCTTTGGTTATTTTATGTTTGCTATTTCATTGCTTAATTTTTACAATATTTGATACATAATAGTATCTTTAAGTCCATCTATGGTTTAACAGAATTTGTTTGAACTTCATAAAAATGTACCATACTTTTTGCACTGTCCTTGTTTTACTTCTCTATTAACTTTCCAAGATTTATTCACTTTAGAGTGTGTAGCTATCATTTATTTTTATTCCTACATAATGCTATGTTTACAAATATGTATTTATCTTTACTTTTAAGAATATCTTAATTATATACCATTTCTCATCTCATGTAACACTCATGTTACTTCTGCACTTATCAGATATTATGTAACTGAAAACCACAACTCAGCAACAATATAACACCATTTTTCAAAATTAAATGGCTTACCAGAATTCTTTAATTCTATCCTTTATTTGTATTAGATGACCCTTTATTCTGGTATTTGGCATTGTTCATATGGAGGAAAGCTTATAAGTTGATATTCCATAAATAGAAGGATTTATTATGATTGATTAATTATTTTCATTTAGAATGCATAGAATATGGTTGATTTAATATTTCTATCTTACTCTCTGCCTGGAACATAGTGCTATCTATGTAATAGCCACTAAAATATTACGTTAATTACCTACATTTTAAACTGCATATTAATAGGAATAACATACAGAACTCTTCTCAGATTGGGACACCTGGGTGGCTCAGTCAGTTAAATGCCTGAGCCTTTAGCTCAGGTCAGGATCTTAGGGTCCTGGGACTGAGTTCTGCAACAGATTCCCTGCTTAGCCGGGAGTTTGCTTCTCCCTCACCCTGCTGCTCCCCCTGCTTGTGCTCTCTCTCACTCTCTCTCTTACAAATAAATAAAATTTAAAAAATAAATTCTTCTCAGATAGCTAATATAGAATATCGTCTTTGTATTCATCAAAGGGAAAGTGCCATATGATAATGAAATTCAGACCACTTCAAATTCATTTTTTAACCAGTAAGAAAGTACTGGAAACAAGCCAAAAATGTCTTCAATGAATTAAAGAAATAGATTGATTTTCAATATCTTAATGTTTCTAAAATAAATTGCAAGATTTTTATACTAGATATCAGGGTAAATATTCATTATACAAGGATATTCTAAAAATAAACCTGAGAAAACTACTTGACATATATGATGACAAAAACGAGTGTGACAAAGTCAGTTTGGGTAAAACTTACAACAGCTACCACCTGAAACTCTTGTTCTATAATTTAATTATTTTAATTTACAAAAATACAAAAATAATATATCAGAGTAAGTATATTGATAGCTTTGAAGGTATGTTCTGGTTGTGCACTGTTTACTACTTAAAGGGAAATGAAATATTTGATGCTTATGGTGTGACTATATTAAAATTCAACAAGGAATAGAATAAAGACAAAAGATGACCCTTACTTATCCTAAAGATAGACAATGGTATATATGTGCTAGTTGGAGAGAGAATCCAGTCAGTAGATAGAGGATGTGGTAGTGGAAAAAAAGAAAGACACAACGTTTTGGTTGAAACTGTAGCACTATATTTAACAAAGTGAAATTGTGTGTTAATAGCCTTGAATAAAATCCAAAAAATATTTTCAATTCATTGAAGATTATTTAGGAAAAACTTGAAAAATACAACTTGATAAGGATTCCAATAAAAGATTCATTAGCAATACAAGTTTCAGAATTTTCAGTATATTTTCCCTAAAAAGCCATTTGATTTAAATTAAAAAGAATTCTATTTATCTGCCACTTAAATAAAAGGAAATTATTGTGTTTTGTAATAAGTCAATAGAATAAATTTACATATCTTTAGAAAAAAGACATGCACACTAATTTAAAAATAATAGTGCTTAATCTGTTCAGCAAACATTTGTAAAATTCCTTGCTGACAGCTAGCTCTGGAGTTCTGCTAGGTGAGTAAGGCCATGTATGTTACTGCTCAGAGTACTGACGCAAAGCAATTGTCCCCTTCACTTCCATTTTTTGCTGTTGATATGTCATGCTATGTTGTTTAGAGATCCATAGATGGCCCTACATGAAGAACTTCTTTTGTGTGTATATGGGTGACTGTGATTTAACTTTCAAATAAGATGGCTCCTGATTTACAATGATTCAACTTATGATATATTTTGCAATAATGTGAAAGTGAAAGTGATTCAGTAGAAACTGTACTTTGAATTTTGAATTTGGGTCTTTCTATGGGCCAGTGACATGTGGTATGGTGCCGTCTTGTGATGCTGGGCAGGGGCAGTGAGCCACAGCTCCCAGTCAGCTAGAAGATGACAGGGGTGAACACCTGATATACTTAGAACCATTCTATATATAACCATTCTTCTTTTTTTAGTGTAATATTTAATAAATTGCATGTGATATTTGATACTTTGTTATAAAATAGGCTTTGCTTAAGATGATTTTGCCCAAATGCAGGCAAATGTAAGTGTTCTGAGTATGTTTAAATAAGGTTAAGGTAAGCTATGATATTTGATAGTATAGGGGTATTAAATGCATTTTCAATTTTTTATGTGTTTCTCTGTACATAGCCCCCTTGTAAGCTGAGGAACATCTCTATATGAATATGTAGCCTTGGTATGGCTTACATAATATTGGCATGAAACATCTAGAACAGTACGTGTGCCATATAATTGTCTACAACATCCAACAAGTTTCTTGAAAACTTGTGCCAAAGGGGTTATATCTTTAAGGATTCTTATTTCAGAAGGGTTCTCTCAAACGTAAGATTTTTCAGAAGTTAAGTGAAAATCTGACCAAACTAAATATTTTTCCATTTTCCTCAGTGAGCAAAGAGAGCTAAAATCTATCTGCCATTTTCAACACTGTACTCAACGATTGTAATTCTAATTTAAGAACAGATTATTTATATCAAAACCACATGTTGGCCTAATCGTATACAATAATCATAAATCTTACTCAGAGCCTTGGATACTTTTATTTGTTGAGTCTATATGGTACTACAGACATTCATCTTTTTTGACCTCATAGCTTCATGTATGTCTATACTTTTGAAAATATATGCATCATAATTCCATTGTAAAATGTCTGGGTTATAAAATGTGCTATGCTATCAAAATGGTAATAAGAACATACAAATGACCTGATGTAATGAACTGGACCATATTGCCGGATATCACATTTCATACCAGAAAGATTCAGTGTAAGTTTTAAAATGGCCAGCTATACTTCGACTGAATTATAACTCATTTAACTTCTTTCTTTGTGTACAGTATTATACATTAGTCAGTGTTATAGTAAATAAGTATTTTGGACAGATGTAAATATGCTGTAATAAAAAATGTTTTTCTTCTTTCTTTTAGTCCTTTTAGCTTGTAAAACTAGCCACAAATACCATGCCTCCCCCAAAATAATTTGCAATACAAATTTATCTCTAAATGAATTTATTGCACAGAAAAAATATATATATATACACATTTACATTAGACATGTTCAAAAATAGTTACACAACAGCAGGGCCCTAAATGTAAGCAGTATAGTTGTTTTGTTTTTTTCTTAAAAAAAAAGAGTTTATGTGAAATATTGGAATTTTATTTCCACGCCTAGTATTTCAAGACAGTTAACTACACTTACGGTGTCAACAGCCTCTTGTTGGCAGTATGATTTTATTGGCTCCATGGAATAACAGCAAGAATTTACTATTGCTTCTTTCTTTTATGACACACACAGAAAAAAAAAAATTGACACATTTACTCAAGACCAACCAGAATCATTTTAACCTATCAAAGTTGATGGGAGGCCTTCACTGCCAAAGTCACTGCTGGGTTTTCACAATTCATTGCAGACAATCTGCTACTCCCATTATGATAAAGGAGAGAAGAGTCAAAGTCAGGGAAGAAAGCTAGATTAATACTTGTAATTATCATTGAATTATTTAGCCTGCTATAGAATTATTACTATTGGTGTCATTTGATAATTTTCTCTCATTTTATTAAACACAACTGTGAGTAATTACTCTACCTAATATTTCTCTGTATTGGCTGACTAGCTAGCAAACATTCATGAAAATATCCATTAGCCACACATATAAAATGCTGCATTATGATGCTGTTGAATCAGAACATACCACTACCTGATCCTGTAGCTCTTTGAGGATTTGCAAATCAACTAATTAGAAGTTTCTTGGATTCTTCCCATACAATTAGAAAATTTATATTAGAGTCCATGAACATTATTAGTTTTACCATTTTAAACCAGCAATCACACTTTGATTTTTACAACAAAAGCAGGAATATAAACACACACATTTGGATCAGTTTTCTGTTAGTCTGTCCGGACTTCAAAATCCTATTCCTCAAGATAATGCACACCAAAGTTCTGGAATAAACAAGAAATTAGATGGCACCTGAACACTTGGTTTAATATTCTCAAAAGGACTATGCAACTTATTTCTTACATTATGACATTGTTTTACAAAGATCCACACTTTTATAATGTTAATATTTTTAATAATTAATAAAGTCAATTAATCATGATTAAAAATCAAACATAAAAATTTCTACTTTTTGCTTTTGCCCCCTCCATTTGGAACTTATTTATAGCCTGATAATTCAAAGGTCCCTATGTTTATGAAAATCTGGACAGAAATAGCTCTAAGATCCCATTCAGAACTTGATATTAATCTAAGTCTTTTGGCTCCATTTATCCTGAGAGCAAAGAGTAGGACAAAGGATTTGAGTACTGTTAGTTTATCTGGGAGATTATCCAAGGTAGAAAAGAATGGGAAAGTGAGACAGTGAAGAAGCAACTTTGTCAAAAAGGTACATTGTTGATATAATTGTTGTGGATAGAAAATGAAGGGTTGCTTTTACTGAAAGTTCCTGAGAAACTTCTTTAAGTTGTCCTCATAAAGACCTGAAAACTGGCAATTTTATCTATGGTTCTTATTTCCACTTCACTGAGAGCTGTCCTCAGAGGACATTAACTCTCCTACACATTTGGGTTGTGTTGGAGACATTCTAAAATGAGAGATAGAACATGAGATGCTATCAGTGTTAAGTAACTGTGATTTCCCATGGAACTATCCACTACAGGTGTGGCTATAATCAGGTGTTGTGCCTTGATATCAGAGGTACTTGAGGCAGTATCATTTTAGGTTAATCACTATATCCTAAATTTCCTAAAACTTCAACTGATGAAACTTTGATTATAAGTCTATAAATATAACAATAAATCTACTGTATTCAAATTATTTTCATAGAAATTCACAGAAAAAGCATCAATTGATTAATATTTAAATGTTACAAAATACTGAACTGAAAGAATTTGGTCATATAACAACGTGTAAGAAGTAGAACTTAGGTTTAGGTTAGAACTCAGGATGCATTTGAGACTCAGTTAAGAAATTGAATGGAGGGACGCCTGGGTGGCTCAGTGGGTTAAGCTGCTGTCTTCTGCTAAGGTCATGATCCCAGGGTCCTGGGATCAAGCCCCAAATTGGGTTCTCTGCTCATCAGGGAGCCTGCTTCCTCCTCTCTCTCTGCCTGCCTCTCTGCCTGCTTGTCATCTCTCTCTGTCAAATAAATTAAAAAAATCTTTTTTTTTTAATTAATTTTTTATTTTCAGCATAACAGTATTCATTATTTTTCACCACACCCAGTGCTCCATGCAATTCGTGCCCTTAATAATACCCACCACCTAGTACCCCAACCTTTAAAAAAAAAGAATTTGAATGGATGTCTGACTATCTTATAGGTTTGCTAAAAATCAGTGATTTTGTGTTCACGTGTGGCTATGCAGGAATTTTTAACTTTCTCTAAGAAGTTATAAGATTTGATTATATAATGACAGTAAAGGATGGGGAAAAGCAAAGTACAAACCCCATAAAGACAAAGACACAGAGTATGAGAAAAGAGTAATAGATAAGAAGAATCAATGCATTTGAAGAAAATGGGAATTGAAATACACAATGATTGTTGATTTTTTTAGGTGGAGAAAACAAAACTAGCTTGCAAGAAGGAAATAACAGAAGACATGTTGTGATGTGATACAGAATCCTGGAAAAGGCAGTAACGTGGAATAAAGGAGTAGGGAGAGCATCTCAGGTAATTTGGATAGCAAGGAGTTAGGAGATAATTGCTTGATAAATTTTATATGGCCCACTTAAATGCACAGATTTCTCTTCTTTAATTTATATGGAGAAAAGGGTGTCCTTTCTCTTCCCTTTCAGAGCACCAGAGGTGTACTCTTTCAGACTGAAAACGTGAAAAGCTCAGGACTCAGTTGCTTAAGCAAGCTGAGAGAACATATTTCAATTAAGATTTACATTTTGCTGTATGTAGTAGACTGTCAAAAGTGGTTTAAACATATTTTTTCATTTAACAAGAAGACTACAGAGAGTGTTTTCTGGTGTTGGTTCAGAGTCTTAAGAAAGTCCAGTGAACTATCTTAGAGGTTTTCATGGCTTTTTATTCACGGGTGCAAAAATTGCTGTTGGAGTTCTCACTATTAAGCCCACATTTCTGGCAGAAAGATAGAGGTAAAAGAGAATGATATCTTGTAAGACTGATACTTTGTCATATGGTTACAATTTAACTAGAAAAGAGACAATAAAATATTTGATGTTGTTTTAAGTTTCCTTGTTGTCAATCCCTCAGTGCTTTCTGATATTAAAGGAAAAAGTAGTTGGATATTGACCTGGCAACTATCAACACCCGTCAGTCTCTCTTGGATAACCAATATCTCTATAATCTCTTCTTCCCAGTAAAAAAATATATATTCATAACCCACACTGTGCCATCTCAAGTTACTGCACCAAGATAAAATTACAATGATTTTCAGTCATTCCAAATGGACAGAATACCCTTCCTTATGATATCATGCCTTATAAGATAGATAATTGGCTTGCTACTAATATACCCAGATGTGACTGTGGAAGAGACAGGAAAAAAATAATAATATTTATACATTCCTTGGGCTGACCCTGTTTACACAGATGATTTCTATTAGAAAAGGTTGGTTTGGGACATTGGAATGAATTTACTTAATGGGTCTGTATGTAATTGGGTTGGAGGAAATTTTTAATTTCTACAAAAATTATTAGAATTCTATCGTATTCTCTTTTGTTAATTTTCACATGTTAACAAAGCCAACGTTTTTGACTAGCAGACAAGATCTTAAATCCTAACAAAACTCAATTTATTCCTCATGTTCTCTCATGCTGCTTTAAATACAACTCAAAAAAAAGGAGCTAAATGGGACAGTAACACCAGACTTTTTATTTTATTTTATTTATCTTATTTTTAATTAAAAAAAAAAAAAGCCTCTTTGCCTGGGCATCCCATCTGTGAAAGCACAGCATTCCTTGGGAAATCAGAGTCGGGTCTGTGGGATGCGTCTATTGTTTGCACGGTGTAATAAACCCGCATGGAGCAAAATCGTCTTTTCCCAGCATCCCCTCTGCCTGAGAGAGAAGCGTGGTTGCACCTATGGGAAGAGCCTCAAGGAAAGGGACACGTCTGTCACTGCACTCCCCTGGAGCATGTCTGAGGAAGGTGCAGCACGCTTCCCCGGGGAAATGAAGGAGTCGTTGGCCTTGTTGTCGGAAATGGTCGCAAGCAGGAGAGCCGGCCCTGTCAGCAACAGCAGGTCGGTGGTAAGACAAGTGTCATCCGCTCTCTGTGCGGAGAGATGGAAACCTGGCTGAGAAGGAGACACGAGGGTACAACTAGGGCAGGGGCGCTTTCTCCACTCTGAGGAAGGAGTCTGGGCAGAAGGCATGCCTGTCCTGGGCCCCTGGGCCCAAGGGGACAGCAGCTCCTTGGCCACCTGTCCCAGGTGCAGACATGTGCTTGCCACCAGGCGCCTGCCCTGCACTCGCAGAAGTAGCTCCCTGAAAGAACAGGCAGTCAGATGCCGTCTTCCTCCAAGATGTGAAAGCGTTCGCAGATGCACGGGGTGTCCGGGGAAGGAGTGGGGACATTCCCTCACTGCTCTCCATCCCAGTGCATGGGCGGTGTGAAAGATCCTGTTGCCTCTCCTCTCCTGTGGGGAAGGCACTGGCCTAGTCCCCGAGGCTGCCTGAGCGCCAGAGAAAAAGTCCTAGCGTTGCCTACACCGGGAGATGGTAGTGTGCATAGAGTGCCATCCTAGGCCACGCATGCTACTGCAGGATTGTGACTGTATCTCTTTATTTCGGCTTGGCACAGTGAACCCAGGACGCAAACATGGACCCCGGGAAGCAAGGCCCAAAGGCACCAACTCTCCTGCAGCTCTTCATCCCTGATGCGACAGAGCGAACGCCCAAAGCCTTGCTGAGGAAGCAGCAGTGAAGTGCGGTTCACAGCAAGCTGAAAACCTCTGCGATAGCATAGCAGTCGCTGGGAAATCAGAGTCGTTTCTCTGGGCTGCTCTTGGTGGTTGCCTTAGCCTAGTATTCGCAGCACGTTGGGAGAAACCCGCATAGAGCGAAAGACTCTTTGCCTGGGCATCCCCTCTGGGAAAGCACAGCATTCTTTGGGAAATCAGAGTCGGGTCTGTGGGATGCTGCTGCTGCTTGCCTGAGCTAGTCTCCACAGCACGGTGTAATAAACCCGCATGGAGCGAAATCCTCTTTGCCTCGGCATCCCCTCTGCATGAGAGAGAAGCGTTGTTGCAACTCTGGAAAGAGCCTTAAGGAAAGGGACACGTCTGTCACTGCGATCTCCAGGAGCATATCTGGGGAAGGTGCAGCACGCTGCCCCGGGGAAGAGAAGGAGCCATTGGCCTTGTTGTTCGAAACGGTCGTGAAGTAGGAGAGCCGGACCTGTCAGGAACAGCGGGTCGGTGGTAAGACAAATGTCACCCACTTTCTGTGTGGAGAGAAGGAAGCCTGGTTGCGAAGGAGACACAAGGGGACTAGGGCAGGGGCGCGTGCTCCACTCTGAGGAAGGAGTCTGAGCAGAAGACATGACTGTCCTGGGACCCTGGGCCCAAGGGGACAGCAGCTCCTTGGCCACTTGTCCCTGGTGCAGACATGTGCTTGCCACCAGGTGCCTACACTGAACTCGCAGAAGTAGCTCCCTGAAAGAACAGGCAGTCAGATGCCATCTTCCTCCAGGAGGTGGAAGCTTTCGCGGAGGCACGGGGTGTCCGTGGAAGGAGTGGGGACAGTCCGTCACTGCTCCTCAACCTAGTGTATGGGCGGTGTGCCGAGATCCTGTCGGCTCTCCTCTCCTTTGGAGAAAGCACTGGCCTAGTCCTCGATTTGCCTGAGCACAGCATTCTTTGGGAAATCAGAGTCGGGTCTGTGGGATGCTGCTGCTGCTTGCCTGAATTAGTCTCCACAGCACGGTGTAATAGACCCGCACATAGCGAAATCCTCTTTGCCCCGGCATCCGCTTTGCCTGAGATAGATGTTTGGTTGCGCCTTTGCAAAGAGCCTTAAGGAAAGGGACACGTCTGTCACTGCATTCCCCAGGAACATGTTTAGGGAAGGTGCAGCACGCCGCCCCGGGATAAGAGAAGGAGCCGTTGGTGTTATTGTCTGGAAACAGTCTCGGTGCAGGAGAGCCGGCCCTGTCAGGAAGAGTGGGCCGGTGGCAAGACAAGTGTCACCCGCTCCCTGTGCAGAGAGACGGAAGCCTGGCTGCTAAGGAGACACGAGAGGACGACTAGGGCAGAGGCGCGTGCTCCACTCTGAGGAAGGAGTCTGAACAGAAGGCAGGCCTGTCCTGTGCCTCTGGGCCCAAGGGGACAGAAGCTTATGGGCCACCTGTCCATAGGGCAGACGTGGGCTTGCCACCAGGCGCCTGGCCCTGAACTCATAGAAACAGCTCCAGGAGGAATGGGCAGTTAGATGCCGTCCTCCTCCAGGATGTGGAAATGTTCGCGGAGGCACTGGGTGTCCCAGGAAGGAGTGGGGACAGTCCCCCACAGCTCCCCATCCCAGTGCATGGGCGGTGTACAGGGATCCTGTTGCCTCTCCTCTCCTGTGGGGAAGGCACTGGCCTAGTCCCCGAGTTCTCCTTAGCGCCAGAGCAAAATGCCAAGCCACGCCTATGCCAGAAGATGGTAGTGGGCATAGAGTGCCAACCTAGGCCACGCACGCTGCTGCAGGGTGGAGGCTGTGTCTGCTTATTTCGCCTTGGCAGTTTGAACCCAGGACGCGAAAATGGAGCCCGGGAAAGCAAAGCCAAAGAGAAACCAGCTCTCCCGCAACTCTTCTTTCCTGATGCGACAGAGTGAACGCCCAAAGTCATGCTGAGGAAGCAGTGACGAAGTGCTGTTGGTTCCAAGCCCAAAGCCTCTGCGAAAGCACAGCATTTGCTGAGAAATCAGAGTCATTTCTGCTGGCTGCTGTTGCTGCTTGCCTTAGCCTAGTATTCACAGCAAGGTGGGAGAAGCCCCCATACAGAGAAAGCCTCTTTGCCCGGGCATCCCCTCGGGGAAAGCATAGCATTCTTTGGGAAATCAGTGTTGGGTCAGTGGGATGCTGCTGCTGCTTGCCTGAGCTAGTCTCCACAGCATGGTGTAATAAACCCGCATGGAGCGAAATCCTCTTTGCCTGGGCATCCCCTCTGCCTGAGAGAGAAGCGTGGTTGAGCCTGTGGAAAGAACCTTAAGGAAAGGGACACGACTGTCACTTCACTCCCCAGGAGCATGTCTCGGGAAGGTGCAGCACACTGCCCCGGGAGAAGAGAAGGAGCCGTTGGCCTTGGTGTCGGGAAACAGTCGTGAAGCAGGAGAGCCTGCCATGGCAGGAACTGCAGGCGGGTAGCAAGAAAAGTGTCACCACAGTCTATGATGATACTTTTGAGTCAAGGCTCATCTACTCTACAGGTGAGACTACAGTGTAAAATTTTTAAAGGCAACATGTTTAAAGGCAACATCATGAAAGAATGTTTGGTGGATTGCTTTGGTTTTCTATTCATGGTATCAGATGAGTTTAAGGGAGCATAATCCAATAAAAAATTTAAAATTAAAAATTTACAAGTCTCAGTGACAAAGAGAAAATCCTGAAAGCAGCCCGGGAAAAGAAGTCTGTAACATACAATGGTAAAAATATTAGATTGGCAGCTGACTTATCCACAGAGACCTGGCAGGCCAGAAAGAGCTGGCATGATATTTTTAGAGCACTAAACTAGAAAAACATGCAGCCCAGAATACTATATCCAGCTAGGCTATCATTGAAAATAGAAGGAGAGATTAAAAGCTTCCAGGACAAACAACAACTGAAAGAATTTGCAAATACCAAACCAGCTCTACAGGAAATATTGAAAGGGGTCCTCTAAGCAAAGAGAGAGCCTATAAGTGGTAGATCAGAAAGGAACAGAGACCATATACAGTACCAGTCACCTTACAGGCAATACAATGGCACTAAATTCATATCTCTCAATAGTTACCCTGAATGTTAATGGGCTAAATGCCCCTGTCAAAAGACACAGGGTATCAGAATGGATAAAAAAACAAAACCCATCTATATGTTGCCTCCAAGAAACTCATTTTAAGCCCGAAGACACCTCCAGATTTAAAGTGAGGGGGTGGAAAAGAATTTACCATGGTAATGGACATCAGAAGAAAGCAGGAGTGGCAATCCTTATATCAGATCAATTAGATTTTAAGCCAAAGACTATAATAAGAGATGAGGAAGGACACTATATCATACTCAAAGGGTCTGTCCAACAAGAAGATTTAACAATTTTAAATATCTATGCCCCCAACGTGGGAGCAGCCAACTATATAAACCAATTAATAACAAAATCAAAGAAACACATCAACAATAATACAATAATAGTAGGGGACTTTAACACTCCCCTCACTGAAATGGACAGGTCATCCAAGCAAAAGATCAGCAAGGAAATAAAGGCCTTAAACGACACACTGGACCAGATGGACATCACAGATATATTCAGAACATTTCATCCCAAAGCAACAGAATACACATTCTTCTCTAGTGCACATGGAACATTCTCCAGAATAGATCACATCCTCGGTCCTAAATCAGGACTCAACCAGTATCAAAATATTGGGATCATTCCCTGCATATTTTCAGACCACAATGCTCTAAAGCTAGAACTCAACCACAACAGGAAGTTTGAAAAGAACCCAAATACATGGAGACTAAACAGCATCCTTCTAAAGAATGAATGGGTCAACCGGGAAATTAAAGAAGAATTGAAAAAAATCATGGAAACAAAGGATAATGAAAATACAACGGTTCAAAATCTGTGGGACACAACAAAGGCAGTCCTGAGAGGAAAATATATAGCGGTACAAGCCTTTCTCAAGAAACAAGAAAGGTCTCAGGTACACAACCTAACCCTACACCTAAAGGAGCTGGAGAAAGAACAAGAAAGAAACCCTAAGCCCAGCAGGAGAAGAGAAATCATAAAGATCAGAGCAGAAATCAATGAAATAGAAACCAAAAAAACAATAGAACAAATCAACAAAACTAGGAGCTGGTTCTTTGAAAGAATTAATAAAATTGATAAAACCCTGGCCCGACTTATCAAAAAGAAAAGAGAAAGGACCCAAATAAAATCATGAATGAAAGAGGAGAGATCACAACTAACACCAAAGAAATACAAACTATTATAAGAACATACTATGAGCAACTCTACGGCAATAAATTTGACAATCTGGAAGAAATGGATGCATTCCTAGAAACATATAAACTACCACAACTGAACCAGGAAGAAATAGAAAGCCTGAACAGACCCATAACCAGTAAGGAGATTGAAACAGTCATTAAAAATCTCCAAACAAACAAAAGCCCAGGGCCAGATGGCTTCCCGGGGGAATTCTACCAAACATTTAAAGAAGAACTAATTCCTATTCTCCTGAAACTGTTCCCAAAAAATAGAAATGGAAGGAAAACTTCCAAACTCATTTTATGAGGCCATCATCACCTTGATCCCAAAACCAGACAAGGATCCCACCAAAAAAGAGAGCTATAGACCAATATTCTTGATGAACACAGATGCGAAAATACTCAACAAAATACTAGCCAATAGGATTCAACAGTACATTAAAAGGATTATTCACCACGACCAAGTGGGATTTATTCCAGGGCTGCAAGGTTGGTTCAACATCCGCAAATCAGTCAATGTGATACAACACATCAATAAAAGAAAGAACAAGAACCATATGATACTCTCAATAGATGCTGAAAAAGCATTTGACAAAGTACAGCATCCCTTCCTGATCAAAACTCTTCAAAGTGTAGGGATAGAGGGCACATACCTCAATATCATCAAAGCCATCTATGAAAAACCCACCGCAAATATCATTCTCAATGGAGAAAAACTGAAAGCTTTTCCGCTAAGGTCAGGAACACGGCAGGGATGTCCATTATCACCACTGCTATTCAACATAGTACTAGAGGTCCTAGCCTCAGCAATCAGACAACAAAAGGAAGTTAAAGGCATCCAAATCGGCAAAGAAGAAGTCAAATTATCACTCTTCGCAGATGATATGATACTATATGTGGAAAACCCAAAAGACTCCACTCCAAAACTGCTAGAACTTATACAGGAATTCAGTAAAGTGTCAGGATATAAAATCAATGCACAGAAATCAGTTGCATTTCTCTACACCAACAGCAAGACAGAAGAAAGAGATATTAAGGAGTCAATCCCATTTACAATTGCATCCAAAACCATAAGATACCTAGGAATAAACCTAACCAAAGAGACACAGAATCTATACTCAGAAAACTATAAAGTACTCATGAAAGAAATTGAGGAAGACACAAAGAAATGGAAAAATGTTCCATGCTTCTGGATTGGAAGAATAAATATTGTGAAAATGTCTATGCTACCTAAAGCAATCTACACATTTAATGCAATTCCTATAAAAGTACCATCCATCTTTTTCAAAGAAATGGAACAAATAATGCTAAAATTTATATGGAACCAGAAAAGACCTCGAATAGCCAAAGGGATATTGAAAAAGAAAGCCAACGTTGGTGGCATCACAATTCCGGACTTCAAGCTCTATTACAAAGCTGTCATCATCAAGACAGCATGGTACTGGCACAAAAACAGACACATAGATCAATGGAACAGAATAGAGAGCCCAGAAATAGACCCTCAAATCTATGGTCAACTCATCTTCGACAAAGCAGGAAAGAATGTCCAATGGAAAAAAGACAGCCTCTTCAATAAATGGTGCTGGGAAAATTGGACAGCCACATGCAGAAAAATGAAATTGGACCATTTCCTTACACCACACACAAAAATAGACTCAAAATGGATGAAGGACCTCAATGTGCAAAAGGAATCCATCAAAATCCTTGAGGAGAACACATGTAGCAACCTCTTCGACCTCTGCCGCAGCAACATCTTCCTAAGAACAACGCAAAAGGCAAGGGAAGCAAGGGAAAAAATGAACTATTGGGATTTCCTCAAGATCAAAAGCTTTTGCACAGCAAAGGAAACAGTTAACAAAATCAAAAGACAACTGACAGAATGGGAGAAGATATTTGCAAACGACATATCAGATAAAGGACTAGTGTCCAGAATCTATAAAGAACTTAGCAAACTCAACACCCAAAGAACAAATAATCCAATCAAGAAATGGGCAGAGGACATGAACAGACATTTCTGCAAAGAAGACATCCAGATGGCCAACAGACACATGAAAAAGTGCTCCATATCACTCGGCATAAGGGAAATACAAATCAAAACCACAATGAGATATCACCTCACACCAGTCAGAATGGCTAAAATCAACAAGTCAGGAAATGACAGATGCTGGCGAGGATGTGGAGAAAGGGGAACCCTCCTACATTGTTGGTGGGAATGCAAGCTGGTGCAGCCACTCTGGAAAACAACATGGAGGTTCCTCAAAATGTTGAAAATAAAACTGCCCTATGACCCAGCAATTGCACTATTGGGTATTTACCCTAAAGATACAAATGTAGTGATCCAAAGGGGCACATGCACCCGAATGTTTATAGCAGCAATGTCCACAATAGCCAAACTATGGAAGGAACCTAGATGTCCATCAACAGATGAATGGATCAAGAAGATGTGGTATATATACACAATGGAATACTATGCAGCCATCAAAAGAAATGAAATCTTGCCATTTGCGACAACATGGATGGAACTAGAGCGAATCATGCTTAGCAAAATAAGTCAAGCAGAGAAAGACAACTATCATATGATCTCTCTGATATGAGGAAGTGGTGATGCAACATGGAGGCTTAAGTGGGTAGGAGAAGAATAAATGAAACAAGATGGGATTGGGAGGGAGACAAACCATAAGTGACTCTTAATCTCACAAAACAAACTGAGGGTTGCTGGGGGGAGGTGGTTTGGGAGAAGAGGGTGGGATTATGGACATTGGGGAGGGTATGTGCTTTGGTGAGTGCTGTGAAGTGTCTAAACCTGGTGATTCACAGACCTGTACCCCTGGGGATAAAAATATATGTTTATAAAAAATAAAAAAATTAAAAAAAATTTTAAATTAATTTTAAAAAATAAGAAAAAAAAATTTTAATATCTTTGCTTTTGGGGTTCCTGCAAATGAAACTACAAGAAAGGGATGAGAACATTTTTTTTCTGTTCGTTTTTCTTCAATTTGGACCTCCTCCTTAGGTCTCTGATCAAAGAATGCTTACACAGACTCTGTAGTGTAGAAAGGATAAAATATCATATTACAAAATATTCTATTCCTATCCTTTTGTATACCCAAAACAATAAGTTAATATATGTGCTGCGAAAGGAGCACACCAGAGCAATAAGTTAAATGAAGATTGTACTGGGAAGATAAAACTATTATTCCATCAAATGAGTGGTTTTTGAATGGGACATGAAGGGAGGACTTGTGAGTTAGGAAAAAATATATATATATAAAGACTTAATGAAGGTTAATTAAAGCATAACAACTATGCTGTATTACTGAAATATATTAAAATGATGATATGGAAATACATTGCCTATTACTTAATATCTCACAGAGTAACATCAAATCACCTATTAATCCTTTCTACTAACAGCTGTTCCTCTTTGTTTCAGTTTCCATAACATGGGATGGATTGACTTTTGTAGAAATAAGGGGGAAACATGGAAGAAAGTGAACAATTAGAAAGGATCAAAATACAGTAATAAACCAGGTAAATAACCAGTGAATATTTACTATAATGTAAATATATGCTGTTTCAATGCATGCACATTTATAAACTGAGAATTTTCAGGAGTGACAGCCAATGTAGAACATCTAGATGGTGTTATAGAAAATTCCATAAAACCCTTTGCATTAGTTTAACAGCCTGGTATAATATTTAGAAACCAGACTGTGTAATTTCTTTGAGCAGTTAAGCATAGAAAAACATAGCTGAAATAATGATAAACACTTAACATTTACTTAACTTTTTGTTTATTTTTATTCTTTAGTGCCCATATTGTGTTCATAATGTCCTAAGTATTTGTGGTTGTTAGAGCAAACTAAATTTGAAAATTTCCATGGGGAGGGGAAATGGTATCTGTTTGTAAAACAAAACAAAACAAAACAAAAACACAGGGCACCTTTCCTATGGTTGTGAGCTGCCCTTCCCTTACTGCTCAATGCATTTTCATTAACACCCACCTCACAGCCCATAGGCAGCCATCTGTGTTCCCATTTTTAAGAGATTTTATCCTACAAGTCTTTCCCCATGACACTGTTGCCTATTACATAAATCAAACAGACATTCAACCTCTTGGAATGGAATCAGAAACCCACAAAGCTGACTGCTGTCAGGACTCATAAGGAAGGCAATTAATAAATTTATTATTTAGGAGAGGAGTTGTTTGCTTTCTAAAAATCCATGCAAAATTGGAATGTTATCTGGAGTGTATATCAAACTAATGAAGCTAAAAGTGTCTTTTTATCTCAGGTTCACCCCTTTGACAATCATTATATTTTCTCCTTTATCTCTGGTTTGGTCAGCTATGTCAAACACTTAATTCATTCAGTCAATCAACAAAGACCTATTTAGTACTAATTTTTTGTGGGTGGGATGAATAAGACAAATATCTGCCACAATGGAGCATATGATCTAGAGTTTAAAATTCATATTTGAATTACTTACATACCACCACATACATGAATTACATACTTACCACCACAAATGTAAACAACACTTATAAAATTGAAAAAGAAATAGATGATAATGATGTTAAGGAGAAGACCTTAATATTAAAAGCAATAAAATTGATATGTCTATAAGTAGAAATAAAAAATGGTCATATATTAACTAAAGTAAAATTTAAGGGTCCCTGGGTGACTCAATCAGTTAAGCAGCTGCCTTTGGCTCAGGTCATGATCCCAGGGTCCTGGGATTAAGACCTGCATCGGGCTCACTGCTGGGTAATAAGCCTGCCTCTCAATCTTCCTCTACCTACCACTCTGCCAACTTGAGCTCTCTCTCTCTCCCTCTGTCAAATAATCAAAATCTTAAAAAAAAGATAAATATAAAGTAACACTGAAGTTTGGGGATGGTGATGTCATCAAGATGGCAACATGGATGCATGGATGGCTCCTTATTTATTGCTAAAGGTAAATGTATAGTCAAAACCAGATTCTCCAATATTGTAATGGTGATATATAAATCATTTATTGTCTAGTATAAAAGTTAAAAAACAAGTTTATTAAAAATAACTATAACTGAAATCATTTGTTATTAAAAGTACAATATAAAAATGATCTAAAATGTAAAAACATCAATAACCTGTTGTTATAGAAGTATAAATGTTCTGTACACTATTGAAGTTCAGTTGTTTTCAACATAAAATGGAATGTTATAACTAATGTATTTTATATAAGCTTAATGCTAAATATAAAAAAAATGTAGTCGATACAAAAAAGATTTTGATAAAGAAGTTAAAACGCACTGCCACAAAAAGTCATTAGATTACAAACAAAGAGAACAATACAGGAAATAAAGAGCAGAGCATCTACAAAAGAGCAAACAATTAACAGAGAAACAAAACAGATAAACACTGGAGAAAGAAAAAAATTTAAAAAAAAGGGAGGGGAAGGCAAGCTATAATACACTTAACTATAAGTAACAAACTGATTGTTTCTAGAGGGGAGATGGGCAGGGGAATGGGCTAAATCAGTAATAATTATTAAGAGATCACTTGTGATGAGCATTGAATGTCATATGTAAATGGTGAATTACTAAATTCTACTCCTGTAACTAATATTACACTACATATTAACTAAAATTTAAATAAATCATGAAATATAAAAAGAATGAAAGGCAATAGTTAAGTCCTTACCTATCAATAATTACTTTAACTGTAAGTGACTGGAATCATCCAGTTGGAACACATAGAAAGGCTAGAATAGATTAAAAAAACAAACAGAAAACACAAGATCCAACAATATGTTGCATATAAAAGAATCACTTTAGCTTTAAGGACACACATGGGCAGAGAGTAAAGGGATGGAAAAAGATATTCCAAGCTAATGATAACAAAAGAAAACAAGGGTAGCAATAACTATAACAGACAAAATAGGGTTTATATAAGTTAAAAATCACCACAGTCATTATACAATAAGAAAAGTGTCATCATTTCATCAATACAGTAATTGTAAATATCAAGTACCTAATATTTAGCCACATAAATATATAAAACAAATACTAACAAAAAAGGAGAAATAAATAGCAATACAATAGTATCTGGGGACAATAATACCCCACTCTTACATATGGGTAGATCATCCTGACAGAAAATCAATAAGAAAAAAATGAATTTAAACACTATGCCTGGACAAATGGGTGGCTCAGTCAGTTAAGCCTTTGCCTTTGGCTCAGGTCGTGATCCCAGGGTCCTGAGATAGAGTCCCACATTGGGCTCCCTGCTCAGGAGGGGGTCTTCTCACTCTGTCTCTGCCCTTATCCCTTGCTCATTCTCTCTGCCCTGCTCTCTCTCAAACAAACAAACAAACAAACAAAACAAAACAAACAAACAAGAACTATGTCAAATGAACCTAACATATTTAAAGGATATTCCATCCAATAGTATCATAATAAATATTCTTCTCAAACACACGTGGAAAATTTTCTAGGATAGATCACATTTTAAACCACAAAACAAGAGTCTCCCCAAAATCAATAATATAGAAAGCATATCGAGTATATTTCCAGCCAAAATAATATGAAACTAGAAATCAATACAGAAGGAAATTTGGAAAATTTACAAATACACATACACATTTTTAAACAAACAAAAAATCAAAAAAAGAAGACAAAGTGGGAATAAAAATACATCGTGAGGAAAATAAAAAATATATATACCAAGAAATTATGAGAAGCAGCAAAGCAGTTATAAAAGGAAATTTTATAGCTATAAATATATATTAAAAAATATTTCAAATAAAGAACTTAATATAACAGCTCAAAAAAACAACAAAAAGACCAAAGTAAACTTAAAAGTAGTGAAAGGAAGGAAAAAAATAAAAATTAGGGAAGAAATAAATGAAATATAGAATGAAAAAACTAGAAAGTTTTTTTTAAATGGTAAATAAAATTAGACTTGGTAATGATAAATTAAAAAAAGACAGCTAGACTAACATAGAAAAAAGAGAGAAGACTCAATAAAATCAGAAATGGAAAAGGAGACATTATAACAGATACCACAGAAATATAAAGGATAAAAGACAGTTAAATGCCAGCAAATCAAAAGCCTAGAGGAAATGGACAAATTCCTAGGCACATACAACCAATCAAGACTGAATCATGAGGACATAAAAAATGTGAACAGACCAATAAGGGGTAAGGAGATTGAATCCGTAATAAAAACCTTCTAACAAATAAAAGTCCAGAATCAGATGATTTCCACAGTGAATTCTACCAAACATTTTAAGAAGAAATAATACAAACACTTTTAAAACCCTTCCCAAAAAGTTGAAGAGGTTGAAATACTCCGAGGCACATTTTACAAAGCCAGCATTATCTTGATATCAAAACCAGACAGGAGCACTATAAAAAAAAAAAAAAAAAAAAAAAAGAAACAGCAGCAACAAAAAGAACTACTGGATAATATCCCTGATAAATAAAAATGTAAAAATTCGCTACAAAATGCTACAAAACTGAATTCACCAGCACATATCAGTAAATGTGATGCATTATATTAATAGAATGATCAATAAAAACTCATATGATCAACTCAATATATGCAGAAAAGAAATTTGACAAAATTCAACACCCTGGCATAAGAAACATACTCACCAAACTGGTACAGAAAGAATACACATCAACACAATAAAAACCACATATTCCGTGGAAGGATTCAAGATGGCGGAGAAGTAGCAGGCTGATACGACATCAGGGAGCAGGAGATCAGCTAGATAGCTTATCTAAGCATTGCAAACACCTACAATCCAATGGGAGATCAAAGAGAAGGAGAGCAACAATTCTAGAAACAGAAAATTGATCACTTTCTGAAAGGTAGAAGTGGCAGAAAAGTAAATCCAAGGAACGGGAAAGTAGACCGCGGTGGGAGGGGCCAGCTCCCGACAAGTGGTGGAGCCACGGAGCAGAAAATCAGGACTTTTTAAAAGTTTGATCCAATGAGGGATATCACCCCAGAGGCTAAACCAGAGTGAAGCCCAAGTGGGGTCAGCATAGCGCCAGGTCCCTCAGGGTCACAGAAGGACCAGGGGTATCTGAGTGTCACAGAACTCACAGGTATTAGAGTGGGGAAGCCGGCTACAGAGACAAAGCTGAGGAGTGAGCTCTCAACCCAGGGTTACTTTGAACCAGGCATAGGCAAGGTGAGCTTGGAGCATGGCCAAGGGCCAGGGAGATGGGAGTAATTGAGCTCTTTTCTCCAAGCACGGCCAGAGGCCACGGAGATGAGAATGACCAAGGACTTTTCTCCAAGTGTGAGTGACAGAGCACTTTTCTCCAAGCATGGGCAGAGGCAGGGAAGATTTGAGTGATGAAGCACTTTTCTCTGAGGGTGCACTGAGGAGCGGGGCCCTGAGCTCTCCACTCCTCTGGGCCAGATTGTGAGACCGCCGTTATCATTCCATTATCCAGAACTCTACAGAAAGCCTTCGGGGAACAAAAGTGCCCGGATTTCTTAGCCCTACCCTAGGTAAGGGCAGGACAAATCCATCTCGGGCAAAGACACTTGAGAATCAATACAAAAGGCCCCCTCCCCAGAAGACCAACAAGAAACCCAGCCAAGATCAACTTCACTTACTAAAGAGAACAGTGGAATTCCAGAGGAGGAGAAAGCAAAACAAGGAATTCATGGCTTTCTCCCAATTATTCTTTAGTCTTGCAGTTATATATTTTTTCTTTTTTCTTCTGCTAATTTTTTTAACTTTTACCCATTCCTCTCTTAATGATTTTTTTAACGAGTTTATTTTTAAAATACGTTACAAAAAATAATAATCTATTTTGAACCTTCATTATTATAGTCATATTTTATCCTCCATTGTATCTAACTATATATATTTTTTACACATAGGGTTTTTTCTTCTAAAAAATTTGGGGTATAACTTCTCCAAATAGATCAAAATATATCCTAAATCTAGCTCCAAGATTGTTCTAGTGTCCAGCCTGAGCAAATTCTCTCCAGTTTATTTTTCTTTATTGTCCCAACTAAATTGCTCTATCAACTTATTTTTTAGAAGTTAATTTTTTTTCCTCATTTTTATAGGTTTATTACATCCCTTCATTGTGTCTACCCTTATATGTTTTTCATCCTTTAAAATCTTGGGAGGTAGTTTCTTCTAAGAGACCAAAATACTCCCAAAATTAAGTGAGTGACCCTGTTCTAGTCACAAGTCCAGTAGATACATAATTTTCTTCTTTTTTAATATTTTTTCTTTGTTTTCTTTTTTTTAAACCTTTTTTTTCCCCCTTGAACTTCTTTTTTATCCCCTTTCGTTCGCCCACAACTTGGGGTCTCTTCTGATTTGGTTAAAGCACATTTTCCTGGGGGTCTTTACCACCCTTTTAACATTTTATTTGCTCCTTTATATATTCTTATCTGCTCAAAATGACAAGGTGGAAAAACTCAACACAAGAAATAGAACAAGAGGCAGTACCAAAGGCTAGGGACCTAATCAAAACAGACATTGGTAATATGACAAAACTAGAGTTCAAAATGACAACTCTCAAGGTTCTCTCTGGGCTTGAAAAAGGCATGGACGATATTAGAGAAACCCTCTCCATAGAGATAAAATCCCTTTATGGAGAAATAAAAGAACTAAAATCTAACCAAGTTGAAATCAAAAGAGCTATTATTGAGGTGCAATAAAAAATGGAAGTTTTTACTGCTAGAATAA
Source organism: Mustela nivalis (assembly GCF_964662115.1). NCBI lineage: Eukaryota > Metazoa > Chordata > Mammalia > Carnivora > Mustelidae > Mustela > Mustela nivalis. The sequence continues at coordinate 139,550,543 of NC_139025.1, forward strand.
ATAAGGCAAAAGAATTAGTGATACAGAAGACCAAATGATGGAGAATAAAGAAGCTGAGCAAAAGAGAGACAAACAAATACTGGACCACGAGGAGAGAATTTGAGAGAAAAGTGAAACCATAAGATGACACAACATTAGAATAATTGGGATCCCAGAAGCAGAAGAAAGAGAGAGAGGAGCAGAAGGTATATTGGAGAGAATTTTTGTAGAGAATTTCCCTAATATGGCAAAGGGAACAAACATCAAAATCCAGGAGATGCAAAGAATGACCCTCAAAATCAATAAAAATAGGTCCACACCCCGTAACCTGAGAGTAAAATTTACAACGGTTAACGACAAAGAGAAAATCCTGAAAGCAGCCTGGGAGAAGAAGTCTGTATTGTACAACAGTAAAAACATTTGATTGGCAGCAGACTTATCCACAGAGACCTGGCAGGCCAGAAAGAACTGGCATGATATATTCAGAGTGTTAAGTGAGAAAAACATGCAGCCAAGAATACTATATCCAGCTAGGCTATCATTGAAAATAGAAGGACAGATTAAAAAGCTACCAGGAGAAACAAAAGCTGAAAGAATTTGCAAACACCAAACCAACTCTCCAGGAAATATTGAAAGGGGTCCTCTAAGCAAAGAGAGAGCCTAAAAGTAGTAGATCAGAAAAGAACAGAAACAATATACATTAATAGTCACATTATAGGCAATACAATACAACTAATTTCATATCTCTCAATAGTTATCCTGAATGTAAATGGCCTAAATGCACCAATCAAAAGACACAGGGTATCAGAATGGAAAAAAGCAAAACCTGTCAATATGCTGCCCAAGAAACTCATCATAGACCCGAAGACACCCCCAGATTTAAAGAGAGGGGTGAAAAACAATTTACCATGCTAATGAACATCAGAAGAAAGCTGGGGTGGCAATCCTTATATCAGATCAATTAGATATTAAGCCAAAGACTATAATAAGAGATGAGGAAGGACACTATATCATACTCAAAGGGTCTGTCAAACAAGAAGACCTGACAATTTTAAATATCTATGTCCTTAACATGGGGGCAGCCAACTATATAAACCAATTAATAACAATATCAAAGAAACACATCGACAATAATAAAATAATAGTAGGGGAATTTAACACTCCCCTCATTGAAATGGACAGATCATCCAAGCAACAGATCAACAAGGAAAAAGGCCTTAAATGACATACTGGACAAGATGGACATCACAGGTATATTCAACACATTCCATCCCAAAATAACAGATACACATTCTTCTCTAGTGCACATGAAACAAACAAACAAAAAAACCCACCAACAACAAAAAAACCAATAGAACAAATCAACGAAACTAGGAGGTGGTTCTTTGAAAGAATTAATAAGATTGATAAACCCCTTTCCAGACTTATCAAAAAGAAAAGAGAAAGGACCCAAATAAATAAAATCATGAATGAAAGAGTAGAGATCACAACCAACACCAAAGAAATACAAACAATTATAAGAACATACTATGAGCAACTCTACACCAACAAATTCAACAATCTGGAAGAAATGGATACATTCCTAGAGACATATAAACTACCACAACTGAGCCAGGAAGAAATAGAAAACCTGAACAGACCCATAACCAGTAAGGAGATTGAAACAGTCATCAAAAATCTCCAAACAAACAAAAGCTCCGGGCCAGATGGCTTCCCAGGGGAATTCTACCAAACATTTAAAGAAGAATTAATTCCTATTCTCCTGAAACTGTTCCCAAAAAATAGAAATGGAAGGAAAACTTCCAAACTCATTTTATGAGGCGAGCATCACCTTGATCCCCCAAAAAAGACAAGGATCCCACCAAAAAAGAGAGCTATAGACCAATATCCTTGATGAACACAGATGCGAAAATTCTCACCAAAATACTAGCCAATAGGATTCAACAGTACATTAAAAGGATTATTCACCACGACCAAGTGGGATTTATTCCAGGGCTACAAGCTTGGTTCAACATCTGCAAATCAATCAATGTGATATAACACATTAATAAAAGAAAGAACAAGAACCATATTATACTCTCTATAGAGGCTGAAAAAGCATTTGACAAAGTGCAGTATCCCTTCCTGATTAAAACTCTTCAAAGTGTAGGGAGAGAGGTCACATATTATCAATATTATCGAAGCCATCTATGAAAAACCCACTGCAAATACCATTCTCAATGGAGAATGAGGTCAGAAACACGGCAGGGATGTCCGTCATCATGACACTGCTATTCAACATTGTACTAGAAGTCCTAGCCTCAGCAATCAGACAACAAAAAGAAATTAAAGGCATCCAAATTTTGCCAAATTGGCAAAAGAGAAGTCAAACTATCACTGTTTGCAGATGATATGATACTGTATGTGGAAAACTTAAAGGACTCCACTCCAAATCTGCTCTAACTTGTATAGGAATTCTGTAAAGTGTCAGGATATAAAATCAATGCATAGATATTGGTTTCAGTTTTTTTTATACCAACAAGACAGAAGAAATAGAAATTAAGGAGTGAATCCCATTTAAAATTGCACCAAAAACCCTGATACCTAGGTATAAACCTAAACAAAGAGATAAAGAATCTATACTCAGAAAACTCTAAAGCACTCATGAACGAAATTGAAGAAGACACAAATAAATGGAAAAATGTTCCATGCTCCTGTATTGGAAGAACAAATATTGTGAAAATGTCTATGCTACCTAAAGTGATCTACACATTTAATGCAATTCCTATCAAAATTCCATTTTTTTTCAAAGAAATGGGACAAATAATCCTAAAATGTATATGGAACCAGAAAATATCTCGAATAGCCAGAGGAATATTGAAAAAGAAAGCCAAAGTTGTTGGCATCACAATTTCAGACTTCAAGCTCTATTACAAAGTTGTCATCATCAAGATAGTAGGGAACTGTCACAAAAACAGACAGATCAATGGAACAGAATAGAGAGCCCAAAATGCACCCTCAACTCTATGGTCAACTAATCTTCAACAAAACAGGAAGGAATGTCCAATGGAAAAAAGACAGCCTCTTCAACAAAAGGTGTCCGAAAAATTGAACAGCCACATGCAGAATAATGAAATTGGACCATTTCCTTACACCATACATGAAAATAGACTGGAAATGGATGAAGAAGCATAATGTGAGAAAGGAATCCATCAAAATCCTTGAGGAGAGAACAGGTAGCAACCTCTTTGACCTCAGCAGCAGCAACTTCTTCCTAGGAACATCGCCAAAGGCAAGGGAAGCAAGGGCAAAAATGAACTATTGGGATTTCATCAGATCAAAAAGCTTTTGCACAGCAAAGGAAACAGTTAACAAAGCCAAAAGATAACTGTCAGAATGGGAGAAGTGACATACCAGATAAAGGGCCAGTATCCAAAATCTATAAGGAGCTTATCAAACTCAACACCCTAAGAACAAATAATCCAATGAAGAAAGGGGCAGAGGACATGAACAGATATTTCTGCAAAGAATACATCCAAATGGCCAACAGACACATGAAAAAATGCTCCACATCACTCGGCATCAGGGAAATACAAATCAAAACCAGAATGAAATACCACCTCACACCTTTCAGAATGGCTAAAATGAACAAGTCAGTCAATGACAGATGCTGGCGAGGATGTGGAGAAAGGGGAACCCTCCTACACTGTACGTGGGAATGCAAGCTGGTGCAACCGCTCTGGAAAACAGCGTGGAGGTTCCTCAAAAAGCTGAAAATAGAACTACCCTATGACCCAGTGATTGTATTACTGTGTATATACCCTAAAGATACAAACGTGGCATTCTGAAGGGGCACAAGCACCCACATGTTTATAGCAGCAATGTCCACAATAGTTAAACTATGGAAAGAACCTAAATGTCCTTCAACAGATGAATCAATAAATAAGATGTGGTATATATGTACAATGGAATACTATGCAGCCATCAAAAGAAATGAAATCCTGCTATTTGTGATGACGTGGATGGAACTAGAGGGTATTATGCTTGGTGAAATAAATCAATCTGAGAAAGACAACTATCCTATGATTTCCCTGATATGATGAAGTGGAGATGCAACATAGGCGGTTTGGGGGGTACGAAAAGAAAAATAAAGGAAGATGGGATTGGAAGGGAGACAAACCATAAAAGACTGAATCTCACAGGAAGACTGAGGATTGTTGGGAGGAGGTGTGTTGGGAGAGGATGGTGGGGGTATGGACATTGGGGAGGGTATGTGCTATGGTGAGTGCTGTGAAATGTGTAAACCTGGTGATTCACAGACCTGTACCCCTAGGGATAAGAACTCGTTATATGTTTATAGAAAAAAATTTAAAAATCCATTAAAAAAAAACACATATTGCAAGCCCAGAGCTAATCTCATATTCAATCAAAAAAGTTTGAAAGTTTTCCCCTTAAAGATCTGAAACAAGACAAGTGTGTCAACTTTCACTACTCTCATTTGACATAGTACAGGATGTCCTAGCCAGAGAAACAAAGAGCACAAAGAAAGAAAAGACTCAAAAAAAAATGGAAGAAGTAAAATTTTCTTTTTTTGGATAACATGAACTTACATGTAAAAAAATCCTAAACACTTCACAAAAAAAATTTGAATAAACAAATTTAGTAAAGCTGCCAAATACAAGAGCAATATATAAAAGACAAGAATTTTGATTTGTTTTGTTTTTAATATGGAATGCTTCCCAGTTTTTCATGTCATCCTCATTCAGTGATCACGCTAATCTTCTCTGCATCATTCCAATTTTAGTATATGTGCTGCCAAAGTAAGCACAAGACAGGAGCATTTTAATACTCTAATGATGAACTATCTGAAAAAATAAAGAAAACAATCTAATTCACAATAGCATCAAAAATAATAAAATACTTAGGAAAAGATTTAACTAAGAAGATGAAAGATCTGTACCCCATAAACTATGACATTGATAAAGAAATTGAAGGAGATACAAATGGAAAGATAGCCCATATTTATGAAAGGTAAGAATTAACATTGTTAAAATGTCCATACTACCGAAAACCATCTGTAAATTCGATTCCTATCAAAAATCCAATGTTAGGGGCGCTTGGGTGGCTCAGTGGGTTAAGCCGCTGCCTTTGGCTCAGGTCATGATCCCAGGGTCCTGGGATCGAGCCCTGCATCAGGCTCTCTGCTCAGCATGGAGCCTGCTTCCTCTTCTCTCTCTGCCTGCCTCTCTGCCTGCTTGTCATCTCTTTCTGTCAAATAAATAAATAAATAATCTTTTTTTAAAAATCCAATATTATTTGTTTACAGAAGTAAGTAAAGAATCCTAAAATTTATATGAGACCATAAAAGACAACAAATAATCAAAGCAGTTCTGAGAAAGAATGAAGAAGAGAAATTACACTTCTTGATTTGAAATTATACTACAAAGCCCTCATGCTCAAAACAATAAAGTATACTGGCATAAAAAAACAGACCAATAAACAAGTAGAACAGAATTGAGAGTCCAGAAATAAATCCTTTCATACAGTCACCTAATATTTGACAGGGGCCAACTTATGTAATGGGTAAAGATAGTCTGTTCAATAAATGATATTTAAAACTGAATAGTCCCATAAAACAGTATGAAACTGGAACCTTATATCACTCATAAATCTTAACTTGAAATAGATTAAAGACTTAAATGTGATGCATGAAACTAAATTTCCAAAAGGAAAACATAGGAAAAATTCTCCTTGACATTGGTCTTGCCAATAGTTTTTTGGATACCAGACCAAAAACACAAGCAAAAAAAGCAAAAATAAATAAATGGTATTACATCAAACTAAAGTTTCTGCATTGCCAAAAAGAGAGAGAGAGAGAGAGAGAGAGAATGAAAACACAATCTACAGAATGGAAGAAAATACTTACAAATCTTATATCTGAAAACAGGTTAATAACCAACAGATACAAATAGAAAAAAATATATAATTTAAAAAATAGCAAAAGGATCTCAATAGACTTTTTTTTTCCCAAAAAGTTATATAAATGACCAACAGGAGCATTAAAATTGCTCAACGTAAAAACTCAGGGCAAAGTCATTATGTTGTTGTTGTTGCTGTTTACCTCTGAAAAACACAGCAAGATATTACTACCTATTAGAATATATACTACCAAAAAATTAAAACTAACAAATTTTGGTAAATATTGGGGAAAATGGGGAACTTATGCACTGTGACTGGGATATAAATTTGTATGGAAAACAGTATGGAGATTATTCATATTATTAAAAGTAAAATTACCATATGATTCAGTAATCCCACTTCTAGGTATATATCTAAAGGAAACGAAGTCACTATTCGAAGACATATCTGCACTCTTATGTTCATTATAAAATTATTAACTCTAAGCAAAAGATGGAAATAACTTCAGTATCCATTAATGGATGAATGAATAAAATAAGTATGGTAAATATATACTATGGAATACTACTTAACCATGAAAAATTAAGAAATACTGCCATTTACAACAGCATGGATGGATCTTGAAGGTATTATACTAAGTGAAATATTTCAAAGATTTTATATATTTTTTTATGTATTATGATATCCCTTACATACAGAATCTGAAGAAAAGGCAAACTAATGGAAACTTAGAGTTGAGTTGACAAGGGGTGAACCTGGGGTGGAGTAAGGTGGTCAAAGGGTACAAACTTGCAACTATAATATGAAAAAGTTCTGGGGATCTAATGTACAGCATGATGATCATAGTTAATAATATATACATACGTTTTTATTGTGTTTCCCTTTATTAAACTTTGCATATATCACCTTCTTACAAGTTGAAAGTTTATAGCAATCTTGTATAAAATAGGTCTGCTGCCACCATTTTTCTAACAACATTTGTTCATTTTGTGTCTCTCTGTCACATGTTGGTAATTCTTGCAATATTTCAAGTTTTTTCATTATTATTGTATTTGTTATGGTGATCTGTGATCAGTAATTATGACCCACTGAAAACTCAGAACTAGTTTACTTAAGGTATATACATTGTTTTTCTTTAAAGACATAATGCTTTTGAACAGTACAGTATAGTGTTTATTCTTTATATGCACTGGGAAACATAATTTTTTATATGCACCGGGAAAAAAAAAACAATTTGACTTAGTTTATTGAGATAATCGCTTTATTGAGGTGGTCTGGAACAAAACCCACAAAACCTCTGAAGTTTATCTCTACTGTACTATACACATAAAAGTTGCTAAGAGAGTAGATCTTAAAATTCCTAAGGATACATGCATAAAAACAGTGGCAACTATATGAGATAGTAGATGTATTAACATTTTTATGTAGATTATATTGCAATACAGATGTATACCAATTTATCAAATTGTACAAAATTTACAAAATGTTAAAAGTTTGCAGTGTTATAAGAAATCATTTCTTAAATTTACAAATTATAATATGTTGATTATTTTTAAATAAAGCTGGAAAAACCTTTTTGTAGAATTAATCTATTTTTCAAAAAAGGAAGTAAGGAAGTAGAAACTGCAACTAACTCTGAAATAATAGAATATAAAATCCATATTAGTTATATACACTGTGACAAATACTATTACTTAGTTTACAATGAAGGAATACTTATGAAGCATGAAGGATGGTCTATAAATAAGGCTGAAAGAGCTCAGTTTAAAGGTTTAAATTTAAAATCTTCTTTTGAAATACTGAACTGACCACCCAGTTTTCCAAACATAAATGTCTTAACTGCATGAATTTATTTCATACAACTCTATCATCTAGTTTCATAAGAAAGCAGCATGCAAATTTTGAATAAGACAGACTTGCTTAAGTTTCAACAGTAAAGGATACTTCCCTAAAAATAAATAGAAGAAAAATCAGCATATTTATCATGATAATTATTATTCATAATGAGATTCATATTGAATTAGGGAATATATATCCTCAGAGAGGGTAAAGTAAAATGAAATTTATTTTGGTAAATGTGTCTATGAATAGTCAATACAATGCCTCAATATAAATGAATATTTTGAACAATTTAATTACTATTATTAGAATTATTAAAAGTATAAAAATAGCTATCATTTTAGCATGGAATATGAGACTCTCATGCTCCATGCTTAATTACATCCACACAACAACTCTGCATAATAAGTATTATCATCACCATTTCGTGGGTGAAAAAACTGAGACTAACACATTTAGATAACTGGTTTTTGATTACATGGCTAGTAAAGATGCATCACACTAATTTAGGCTTTATGATTTCAGAATTGTACTCTTTCCACTGCACATTCTATTACTCTGTAAATACTTGGCTTGTTTTCATTTAGTTCTTCAATTTTATTCATGTGGTGATGGCTTAAAGCTTCATTTAAAGGAAGCTTAAAAAATTCATTTAACCAAAAGCTCCCAAGAATTAAAAATGTCATGGATCTAATGTAGACATGGATATCATTAGTTAATGGGTAACTATATATTTTCCACTCTAGTGAGATAACAGAGTATTTTTCTAAGTTTTAGTCTCTGAGTGTTAAAAAGGACTTTGTTAAAATAGAAATATTTAGACAAAGGTGATCAAAAGTCTAGATCAGGTCACCTTAAGATAAATATTAGGAAACTGAGGAAACAAATGGAGATTTGAACACTGAGCTATGATATAATGAATGGTTTAAAGTATTTATTAGAGTATAGAAAAGCCCTTTAAAGCCTGATCTTAGCCTAGCATTGCAGCTTCTGGTATATCTATCTATCTATCATGTATCTATCTATCTATCTATCTATCTATCTATCTATCTATCTAGATATAAATTGGAAAACTTTTTTAACTTAAAGATTTTGAGAAATAGAACATAATCAGCACCATAGAAGATCTCTTTATGATAACAACCTAGCCCCTCCTCCCAGTTTGTTAATATTCTCTCTTATTTAATGTAACATTGTGCAAATATACCACTACTGATCTGCCGTTATGAATGAAATAACTATAATCATCTGTTTGCATATCCTGGTGAAAATATTCATTTAGTTCCATGTTGTATTTCTAGGAATGGACCAATTTTTTTTTTATTTTTAAGTTTTCTAAATATTGTCCAACTTACCTCAAATGTTTTTATTATGGGCACTGTCATTCTTTCACATTCTTACAAGACATTTTTACTGATGCCCAATATGGTAAGTGTGTAATAGTATGCCATTCTAGGTTTTAATTTAATTTTAATTTAATTTAATTTAATTCCAGATTCATAATAAAGATAAACAGTTTTTATATATGAGTGGCCATTTGGATTACCCTTTCTGTAAAGTACATGCTCAAATCTTTTGATATCTTAACATTGTGTCATACTGACTTCTTTATTAGTAGATTTTCTGAATGAACTTTTAGCTGTGTAGGTCTTCTCTATTTTATTTTGAACTTGTTTTCATTTCAAAATCTTTATATTTATTTTCATAATTTGCTTTTATTTTGCTTTGTCTATTATCTATATATTTATATGTTTATTTATTTATTAGCAAGGAAGAGAGAGAGAGCGAGTGAGAGCACAGGGAGGGATAGAAAAAGAAGAGAAAAGAATCTTAAGCAGGCTCCAGGCTCAGCACAGAGCCCAACTCTGGGCTCTATTTCACAACCCTGACATCATGACCTGAGCCAAAATGAAAGAAATAAAATAAAATTAAGGTGTTAAAAAAAAGGAAAAAGAATTGGAGGTTTAATTAAGTGAGTCACCCAGGCACCCCTGTGGTATCTTAAATTAGCTGTCATATCTTTAAAGTTCTGGAGTATCCATTTGGTTCATTTATAAAATCTTTCTCAATATCATTTTTAGTTTCAGTTTTTTGTTCAATTTGCTTCCCCTCTCATTTCTTTGAGCAGAGTAATCAAGCCATTTTGCAATCTTTATTGATCATTTTAATATAATACTTAATCCCATTTTGTCTATCAAATCTTGTTAATGGTTTTTCTTTGTGTGCTTTGTTACATTTTGCTATGTTCAAGACATTATATTTGAAACTCTTATTGAGTAGGGATAATTAAAAGCTATAATAATGGTATGGTCCTCCTTGGCAGGATTTTCTCTTATATCTGAGACTCTACAAGACAATCATACTCCAAATTCAGTGATTGACTTTCTCAGTTTACACAGAAGGCAAGGTAGGCTCTAGTCTTATTTCTGCTTCTCCTTGTGCTTTGGGGATCTCAACTTAAATTTGGGTTGTACCAAAGTCCTCAAACTTGATTGCTGCTGGATTTTGAATTTTGTTTCTCTAGTATCAAGAGTCTATTAAAAAACACAGCTCAGTGTGTTTTAGCAGTTTCAAATGCTCTCATAGCTAAAATGGCTTCAGGGCATATATCTCTAGGCTCTCATTGTATTTGGTATTTTGGCCCAGTAATCCCTCACTTATTTTTATAATCATTCTGATATTTTTAACTTTAAAAGCTATTTTGTCTGGATTTTTAGTTGTCTTAAGTAGGAGTTTTTAGATCACCATTACTAGAATCAACAACAAATATACAAGAAAATATCTACAATAGTTTATCACGTCTTTATGGCTTTGAACTTCCATAAGCTGAGGCATCCTTCTCTAATCACTTAGGCAAACTCCAATTTACCCTTTAAAACAACACAAGAATTGCTTCATTTAAGAACATGTTCAGGGATGACTCTTCCCCACTGTTCTTACCAACATTCCCACACACTCTTTGCTAACCACACCTTGTTTATGATCTTTCATTAGGTATATCAGTGTCACCAGGATTTTGCTCTAGTGTACTTTTGTCCTTTAAAGCTTTAATTAAATATTAATTCCATAGAAAGTCTGTCCCTTTTCTGTCAAACCTGGGTTGGTTATTTCTTCTCATCCTTTGTCAGAAGTTACTTTATTAGAGAAACTTACAGCTGTATTGTGACTTTGGAGCCTTTACAGTTTTTTGACTGGAAAAATCACCCACCTCTAGATCTTTACACAGCTTCATATCTGATATTATTCAGAAATCTGTTCAAAACAGACTTTTTAAGGGAGTCCTTTTCGGACCACTCAGTTCAAAAACCTCTTCTCAATCACTGCTCTTTTTAAAATGTGCTTATTTAGTTCAAATATGCATCACTATTGAATAAAAACCAGTACAATTGTTTTTTTAAGTTGGCTTACCTATTATATATCTCTCCCATTAAAATTATTCCACTGGGCTGAGGTTTTGTTGTGCTCATCTTAGGCCAGGCACTCAATAAATTGTCTCTGATTGATTGAATTGTTTGACTCCCTTGCTAGATTCTCAACTTCATGAGGCCAAGGATTGTTCTATTCAGTCCTTCTTTATTCTCAATGTCTGTTATATTGCAGTCACTTATGTGACTAATGGGAAAAATCACAGAAAGAAAGAGTTAAAACTACAGAAAATCCCTGTAGGTTCAATAACACAAAGCTTTCTAAAATTATTTAGCCCAGGGATTGAATACTGGCTGCACTTTTGATTATTTTTTAAGTGATATTGAATTTAATTTAAATGGAAATACTTGAATGGTAGAATAATAAAAAAAAATTATAAAAGCAACTTGTTCCTTAAAGTAAGAATTATATAGGGCTTGCTTTAGGTAGCATAGACATTTCCATAATATTTATTCTTCTAATCCAGGAGCATGGAACATTTTTCCATTTCTTTGTGTCTTCCTCAATTTCTTTCATGAGTACTTTATAATTTTCTGAGTATAGATTCTGTGCCTCTTTGGTTAGGTTTATTCCTAGGTATCTTATGGTTTGGGGTGCAATTGTAAATGGGATGGACTCCTTAATTTCTCTTCTGTCTTGTTGTTGGTGTAGAGAAATGCAACTGATTTCTGTGCATTGATTTTATATCCTGACACTTTACTGAATTCCTGTACAAGTTCTAGCAGTTTTGGAGTGGAGTCTTTTGGGTTTTCCACATATAGCATCATATCATCTGTGAAGAGTGATAATTTGACTTCTTTGCCGATTTAGGTGCCTTTAATTTCCTTTTGTTGTCTGATGGCTGAGGCTAGGACTTCTTGTACTATGTTGAATAGCAGTGGTGATAATGGACATCCCTGCCGTGTTCCTGACCTTAGCGGAAAAGCTTTCAGTTTTTCTCCATTGAGAATGATATTTGCGGTGGGTTTTTCATAGATGGCTTTGATGATATTGAGGTATGTGCCCTCTATCCCTACACTTTGAAGAGTTTTGATCAGGAAGGGATGCTGTACTTTGTCAAATGCTTTTTCAGCATCTATTGAGAGTATCATATGGTTCTTGTTCTTTCTTTTATTGATGTGTTGTATCACATTGACTGATTTGCGGATGTTGAACCAACCTTGCAGCCCTGGAATAAATCCCACTTGGTCGTGGTGAATAATCCTTTTAATGTACTGTTGAATCCTATTGGCTAGTATTTTGGTGAGAATTTTCGCATCTGTGTTCATCAAGGATATTGGTCTATAGCTCTCTTTTTTGATGGGATCCTTGTCTTTTGGGGGGATCAAGGTGATGATGGCCTCATAAAATGAGTTTGGAAGTTTTCCTTCCATTTCTATTTTTTGGGAACAGTTTCAGGAGAATAGGAATTAGTTCTTCTTTAAATGTTTGGTAGAATTCCCCCGGGAAGCCATCTGGCCCTGGGCTTTTGTTTGTTTGGAGATTTTTAATGACTCTTTCAATCTCCTTACGGGTTATGGGTCTGTTCAGAATTTTTAGTTCTTCCTGGTTCAGTTGTGGTATTTTATATGTTTCTAGGAATGCATCCATTTTTTCCAGATTGTCAAATTTGTTGGCATAGAGGTGCTCATAGTATGTTCTTATAATAGTTTGTATTTCTTTAGAGTTAGTTGTGATCTCTCCTCTTTCATTCATGATTTCATTTAGTTGAGTCCTTTCTCTTTTCTTTTTGATAAGTCTGGCCAGGGGCTTATCAATTTTATTAATTCTTTCAAAGAACCAGCTCCTAGTTTCATTGATTTTCTCTATTGTTTTTTTTTTTTTTTTTTTTGGTTTCTATTTCATTGATTTCTGCTCTGATCTTTATGATTTCTCTTCTGCTGGGCTTAGGGTTTCTTTGAAGTGTGAAAACCTGGAGATTCACAGACCTGTATCCCTGGGGATAAAAATATATGTTTATAAAAAATAAAAAATTAAAAAAAAGAAGAATTATATAGGGCATCTCTTCTAGAAGCAAAATTTTCAAATGTCAAACATCTGAAAGCATAGAAGGAGAAGTAAGAGTGTGAATTGTACTTCAATGCTCTTTTCTTTATATTCAGCAAACAGCTTCATTCACACCTTTCCAATTTTTTCAACTCTTTTGACAAAGCCTTCAGAGGAGTTACTGCTGATGACAACCATCACAGCCTAACAGGAGAAATTTTATAAAGAAAAATAATAGCATGTTTTTCCCAAATTGTTAAGGATATGGTGAAACTCTGTCAGATTCAAAGGAGGAATGTGTAATTCCATGCTCTATATAATAATAACTTATTTTAATAGTGGCTTTGCAATTTTTCAGATATATCCATTTACTGAAACTGCTAACAAATAAACAAAAACAAAGAAATTAACAGGGGTTCGAGACAGCAATTATCTAATCTAAAAATAGCACATGTTCACAGAATACACAACACATATCCCAAGTAATACTATAGGTTTCAAGTAATAGTCAAAACAATAGTAAAAATGATTCAGACCCTACCAGTCAAATCATAAATGGGACCTTAACTGTAAATCCTTATCTTTAGATCAAAGCGGGTAATTGGGTGCTGAAGATACATTATGGAACTAATATGTTATCGAACTCCTCTGAAATGAGTCATTTATTTCATCACTTTTCCTGCACAGCTGCTGACCCATGTTTTGGTTCCTGGAAATAGCTGCTACCCTGTCATACTTCTTAAAAGCACATATATTGATAACTCTACTCATTCCTCCATTCCTCTGTGACTGTCACTGTGTTAAAATGTGGAGCCAGCTGACTCACTTGTGGTCGTAATTTGTAGAAATAATAAAGTAGATGAGTTTGCAATGTATTTTGTTATTTCTAAAAATGCAAACACCAAATTACATTGAAATCATAAGGGGTGTTTCAGGGAGAGCTGTAGAATGTGGTTTCTTGTGTAATCCACAGAGATTAGCTCCAACACATATTTAAACTCTCCTCTAGGAGCAACCTTAGTGGTAAAGCAAGAAGATAAACAGATGTATACACACCCTGGCACAAAATTATCACTTATGTTTGGCTTCCTAGTCTCCTCGTGTTACTTATTTATCTTAACCTCTCTCTGAAATCAGGGAACACAGAATCTCAATCAGTTGACATTTTTCTACTGAATTACCCAATAGTCTGATCATACCCCTAAGACTTTTTAAAATTAGTTCACTCATAATCCCAAATCTTTTTGCCTCCTCATCTCAGTACACTGTAATTTGATTTCAAAATGAGGACAGTAGTCAGTAATGCCACATTCATTGATCTATTTTACAATTCCATGTACTTAGAACTATGAAAATATGTTAATAACATCCATTCCAATAAGCCAGCCTAAATTTATTATCATGAAACAAGACCTCAAGAAAGAGAATTCAAAATCATCCATGTATTTGCAATTTATTGCAATAAAGCCTTTATCAATAGACTTCCCTGTGCACATGGTGGTCAAATTGCTGGTGAAAACCAGCCATATCTATTACAAGCTTTCTCATGGCTTCTAGGTAACCCAAGTGAGCCTTTATTGATACTGGGAAGGGATAAAGCAGAGAAGGGATAAACAGTGATGTAAGAATTGGCTAGACAAAAGTAATGACTCTCATTACAAAGTGAGTATTTTAAAGCAAAGGAGCCTGTTGGGAATATTGTTTTATAAAATGGCGGTATATTTTTACTAACTTTTTAAAATTCAATTAGTTAACATATAGTGTACCATTAGTTTCAAATGTAGATTTCAGTTATTCATCCATAGCATATAATAGCTAATACTCAGTAGTTACTGTTATAGCTTCTTGAAAGCAGAATTTTAACCCACTGAGCCAGCCAGGTGCCCTTGAAAGCAGAGGTTTAGATCATATATTCTGATTACTTCCATGAAGTACAACACTTTTCTGCTAGCAACCTTCAAAACATACTGTTTGTTAGAGGAATTTCTTTAATAATAAATAAATAGGAATTTATTTAAATTTATAAATATATAAAATAAATAGGAATTTATTTAAATTGATTTAAATTATACATGCTGTTTCATTGTTCATAAATAAGGTGATGATATTATAGCCATTAGTTGGTAGCACTGATATATCACTTTCTTTTTACTTCTCAGTGCATTATCTTTACACAAAATAGATATATATTATAAAAGAATCTGAATCTGTGGCAAACTTTTAAAAAACCCTAAACAGCAAAGTTTATCATTTTAAGTAATCTCAATTATCTTCCTCAATTGTGATAGTATATCCTTCTATCTAGGCCAGATATTGTATGAGGGATTTGAAGAGACATACTTTTCTAAATTTCACTTTTCTCATCTGCAAAATGCTGATCATGATCCTACAATAAAATGCACTTACAATTTTTTTATGAGAATTTATTTATTTATTTATATTTATTTATTTATTTTAAGATTTTATTTATTTATCAGAGAGAGTGGGCGAGAGAGCAAGCACAGGCAGACAGAATGGCAGGCAGAGGCAGAGGGAGAAGCAGGCTCCCGGCCGAGCAAGCAGCCCGATGCGGGACTTGATCCCAGGACGCTGGGTCATGACCTGAACCAAAGGCAGCTGCTTTACCAACTGAGCCACCCTGGCGTCCCTTTTGATGAAAATTTAATCTGCATAAACAATATATTTCTTGTAATGCGTGGTTCATGGAAAACATCTTATTTAATTATAAGCAACAACAGTATTAGAAATTAAGTAAATGTGTCTATAATATTTAAAGTTTTAACACATAATGCCAGTGCTTTGCCTTATTTTCTCAAATCCCTTTACCATTTTCACTGACAGAGTCAAATGTACTTTTTCTACTAGTAGCCAGCTCTTTGTCTTTTGTCAGAAAGATGCCCTTGTGAATTATTTATAATAGAGATATTAGCAATAATAATAATAATAAATAGCAATGAAAATGTTAAAAAAAGTATTCTTAACTAATTAGGGTTCTTAGACATCAATTAGAGGAACTACCTCTGGCAAGCAAATTAATCTGCAAAACATTCCCAGAATTAACACGTCAATCAGATACAGGGTTGTCCGTAGACTGAAAGGTGAAGCAAAAGGACTAGGTTTGGAAAATAGGTAAGGACAGTGAAAAAATGATCAAATTTTTGGGCAAAATAAATTCTTAGGTGTCCTTTCAATGGAGTCCTGGGCATTATGTAGCAGAAACTCTGGAGATTATCTCAATCCTTTGGAGTCACACCGTTTATTAGCTTGCTATTGACAAAGTTATTTACAAACTGTAGAGCAAGAGGTTATAATGTAGAAAACTGATGGTAATGCACAAGATTCTTGTTAACAAAAATGCAAGATAATGATTTTTCATTAGAAAACATAAATTCTATAACCCAAATTATGGGCCCAGAGCACTTCTGCTGCACAACTCTGCTTATATCCCAAATTACCATGTGAACTAGTTTTAATATCTGCTTCTCATTAATTTTTGAATAAAAATTCTTGACACAAGTATTTTATAATTGTGTAATAATCATGCATTTAATTTCTTGGAGAACAAAACACACTTTAGCATAACTATGTTTGTTCACAGACCAACCTTGGTAATACACTTCTATATGTTAGAAATGATATAATAAATGTAGAATATTGGGCACTTGTTTGGTATTCTTTGCCATGTTTTGCACTATCTAAAAAGAGATCAGTGAACTTGGACTGGAGTTAGTAGACATGGAAGAAAATAAAATATTACAGAGAGGAAAACTCTGTAGTCCAAAACCTAAATGGGCTGGGATTCCCATCATTTGGATCCCTGTAGCTTTACAAAAGTCAATTAAATTTTTGTATCTCCGATTAAAGTTGATTCCCCAGTACTTTTTCAAACATCTCTTGTAAAGTATTGTTTCCCAGAAAAAAGGGATTTTGCACATGTACCTGCCTTTGTCTCTGGTCATGATCTCAGTCAGGATCCTGGGATCGAGCCCCATATCAGGCTTTCTGCTCATTAGGGAGTATACTTCTCAGTCTCTCTCTGCAGCTACCTCCCTCTGCCCCAAGGATGCTCTCTCTCTCTCAAATACATAAATACAATCTTTAATTTTTTAATTAAAAATAAGATAAATAAAATAAAATAAAAAGTATGGCTTTACTGTCTCATTTAGCTCCTTTTTTTTGAGTTGTATTTAAAGCAGCATGAGAGAACATGAGGCTCACAAACTTAAAAAAAATAAAAAGGAGAAAACTGAATTTTGTTAGGATTTAAGATCTTGTCTGCTAGACAAAAACGTAGGCTTTGTTAACATGTGAAAATTAACAAAAGAGAATAAGATAGAATTCTAATTATTTTTGTAGAAATTAAAAATTTCCTCCAACCTAATTACATACAGACCCATTAAGTAAATTCATTCCAATGTCCCAAACCAACCTTTTCTAATAGTAATGCATCTGTGTAAACAGGGTCAGCCCAAGGAATGTATAAATATTATTATTTTTTTCCTGTCTCTTCCACAGTCACATCTGGGTATATTGGTAGCAAGCCAATTATCTATCTTATAAGACATGATATTATAAGGAAGGGTATTCTGTCCATTTGGAATGACTGAAAATCATTGTAATTTTATCTTGGTGCAGTAACTTGAGATGGCACAGTGTGGGTTATGAATATATATATTTTTTTACTGGGAAGAAGAGATTATAGACATATTGGTTATCCAAGAGAGACTGACAGGTGTTGATAGTTGCCAGGTCAATATCCAACTACTTTTTCCTTTCATATCAGAAAGCACTGAGGGATTGACAACAAGGAAACTTAAAACAACATCAAATATTTTATTGTCTCTTTTCTAGCTACATTGTAACCATATGACAAAGTATCAGTCTTACAAGATATCATTCTCTTTTATCTCTATCTTTCTGCCAGAAATGTGGGCTTAATAGTGAGAACTCCAAAGCAATTTTTGCACCCATGAATAAAAAGCCATGAAAACCTCTAAGATAGTTCACTGGACTTTCTTAAAATTCTGAACCAACACCAGAACACACTCTCAGTAGTCTTCTTGTTAAATGAAAAAATATGGTTAAACCACTTTTGACAGTCTACTACATACAGCAAAATGTAAATCTTAATTTACACCTCCTCCCTGATGGATCTTTGGCCCAGCTGCCCCAAGAGAGCGGGCTCATAATGCGCTGGAAGCGCTCCTGGAGGCTTGCGCCAAGGTTCCTTGGGCTCAGTTGTTTTCTGTGGCAGGGGCTGCAGCGGGGGCGGTGGGGGCTGCAGCGGGGGAGGCGGGAGTTGCTGAAGCGGTGGCTGCGAAGGCATCGCGAGGCAGTGGCTGTGGCGGCTGAGGGAGCCCGGCCCTGGCAGGGCGGGCAGCATCTCACTGGGGCACCTCCCGCTCACCCAGGGCCATTCGCTTCTCTCCCCACCCCTCCCCCTCTCAACCATTGTTTATTTCTGTAAAGGCCTTTCCTAGTTTGTTTCAAGGCAAGAGAAAACTTCTTGGGGAAGGGGGGAAGGGCAGGACCCGAAGAGAGACCTAGTGGACTCTGCTTTGAGCCCAGAGCTAGCCTCAGGGCTCAATCTCAAGACCCTGAGATCACACCCTGAGCCAGAACCCAGAGGTGGGCACTTCACTGAGGGTGCCGTCCAGGTGCTCCTCAGCTGTTGTTGACCCATTTCTGGAGAGGGGCGCCTGCCCTGCTCCGTTAGTTTGGCGACTGCCTTGGGCTCAGGTCATGACCCGGGACTGGCAGGATCTTGGCCCGCCTTGGGCTCCCAGCTCCTTGGGGAGTCGGCTTCTCCCACTGACCTTCTCCTCTCTCATGCTCTCTCTCACTCATTCTCTCTCCATGAAAGAAAGACACGCTTTCCAAAAAGTGTCTGGAGCCTTGTTGGATGGGCTTGAATGTGGTGGATCTCAGTGAGTTTTCTCATATCGCATGCGGACACCTTGAGGATAGCCATGTCTTTCTGGTGGTTCTGCAACGGTTTCTTTCTCTGTTCACGGATTGGGTGTCTTTCCAGTGTCTCTTCTCAAGACCTCGGAAAAGCAGCCTTAGAAGATTCCTTTGGGTACGGTCCTAGCCCTTTCCATCCTTTCTCTTTCCACAAAATCTATACTAGCCTCTGCATCCTCCTATGTAGAGTTTATTTTTCACTGACCTATCCAGGTCTTTTCTTTCAATAGAATTTCAGTCGTGCATTCTGAAGGTCATTGTTGAAAAGTTAAAGGTGAAGTCTATTAACTCGCTAGGCGTATTTTCTTTTTCCCGTCTATTCCTTCCTCCCTTTCTATCTATACACATAGATAAGACTACATATAGGAATACATACACACACACACGTGTGTCTGTGTGTGTGTGTGTCTGTGTGTGTTCATGCATATAAACTATCTCAGTCCTAAACCCTAGCACCTGGGAGCCTGAGTTTATTTGGAAATAGGGTCCCTGGAGATATCACTAGCTAGGATGAGGTCATATTTGAGTAGTCTGGGCCCCTAATTCAGGAGGACTTGTGTGCTTCTAAGAAGGGAGAGTGAGGATACAGAGATATGCACTGAGGGAGAAGGCCTGGTGAAGAGGTCCATAGCCAGAGCAAAACTTCAAGCTGGAAAAGGGGCCTGGAACAGATCCATCCACAATACCTACAAAAGGAGCATGTCCTACCAACATTTTAGCCTCTAGAAATGTGACACTGTCCACTTCTGTGATTTCAGCCTTCAGGCTTCTGGTATCTTGTAGTAGCAACAATAGAAAATTATCATATATACATATATATATATATAATATATAGTAGCACCCATAGAAAACTATCATATATATATATATAATATATAAAATAAATATATATATAACCTTTATATACAACCATGGTTATATATATTATAATGTATATATAGAATATACATTCTTTTACCTAAGAAAACATTTTTGTTCAGAATCTCAGTCCTCCTTCCTTTCCATAGAATGTGATTCTCATTCTTTTTTTTTTTTTTAAAGATTTTATTTATTTATTTGACAGAGATCACAAGTAGGCAGAGAGGCAGGCAGAGAGAGAGAGAGAGAGAGAGAGAGAGAGAGGAAAGCAGGCTTCCTGCGGAGCAGAGAGCCCGATGCGGGGCTTGATCCCAGCACCTTGAGATCATGACCCGAGCCGAAGGCAACAGCCCAAACCACTGAGCACCCAGGCGCCCCGTGATTCTCATTCTTTTGGTGCCTCCTGAACAATTCGACCACTTCTAACACTTCAATTTGCATGAAAGTTATTCTTTCCTAAAGTCGTCTGCCATTATTTAAAAACAGTTGGCATCTTTTGCAGTTTCCAGTGTTTTTGGTTTGAGTATCTGTTTATAGGCTGATTCAGGTAACTTCATCCTACTCTTTCCTTCTGAGTTTGTTACTTTCTGGGAAAGTATATTTTCTACTCTTTCAAAAGAAGGACCTAGAAAAGCGAAATGGTTCTTCTTTGTCAGTCTACATTCCCTTTCCCCAAATTCTGTGCACTTTCTGAGACCACAGATTTGGGGGCTGACAGCATGTATCAGCCTTCAAAAAATTTTTAATAAAATTTAAATGAAGATAAATTAAATATATTTAATTCAATAGAAACTTGAAAATACAAATGGAAATTTAGAATTAAGAATGTAAATTAAATACATTGGAAGGCGAGGTGAAACATGAGAGACTAAGGACTCTGAAAATCAACATGAGGGCTTTGAAGGGGCGAGGGGTGGGAGGTTGGGGGAACCAGGTGGTGGTTATTAGAGAGGGCCCAGATTGCATGGAGCACTGGGTTTGGGGTAAAAACCAGGAATACTGGTATGCTGAAATAAAAATTAAAAACGAAAGACAAAAATGAAAAAAAACATATATAAAAACATTTAAAGAAAAAAACAGGGATTTTTCAAAAGGGATCTATGAGGGCTGTGAGTTGTGTAAACCTGGTGAATCACAGACCTGTACCCCTGGAGATACAAATATACTCTATGTTTTTCTAAAACAATAATTGAAATAAAATAATAAACACATAAATGGAGATGTACAAAGGGATGAAGCAAAGAAAATGCAAGACAATGGGCATCGTTTGAGTGGCTCAGTCCTTTCGTGAAATGTCAATGGTTTCTCTACTCTAATGAAAAGATGAACTTGGTTAGATTGCATCAATACCCACATCCACACAGAGCGCTGTGCCGCTTTGACGAGGGACAGAATCAGCTCGCGAAGGCAGAAACAAAATTCGGTGGTATTGAAAAGCTAAAATTGAACAAGACTTCTACCAACCTAGATGGGGGCATCATAGTGAGTAGAAGAAGGGGCGGGGGAAACACTGAAGGTACAACAACTGGGTAAAAAACACAGAGTGAAATGTGTATAGAAAGATATTCTCAGAGAATGGACAAAGTATGAGAATCAGGAAGTAAATTCCTCCAAGTCATCAGATAGAAGTTAAAAATTCAGGAAAATTAAATGGACTCCTGGGACATACGAACAAAGCTTGAAAATCCTATTAATGAGAAGAGCGAAAGGAGGACTTCGTCTCTCCAAAGATTTTATACCACCATCTCTACCCAGCAAGACTCCAATCAGAATACCATCCGAGATGACTGAGGGGAATTTAGGATCTCAATCCATGGGATGGCCAATAGGTTCGTAGGTTACCTAGGTGAATAGAACACGTACAGAGATTGGATGAACGGTAGTGTACAGTTTCAATGGACCCCAACTGGATGGAGGGATTCAAGGCAATCCAGTCTCTGATCTAGCAAGTGCCTGTGTCCGTGGATAAGCCAGTTCTCCTATTGCCCTGGACACGAAAAGGGCTCGTCATTCCCCGGCCAATCTGAGGAAAGAAGCGAGAGCAAGACTGAGGGAGAAAGAGCATGAGAGGAGATTCTGATGGGATAGGATGTCTTACAAAAGGTCTCTTGAAATGACCCGAGGAAATAGACCAACACGAAAGGGCAGACTTTGACCCCGCGGTGCTAAACGACGTGAATATCCACGTGGAACAGAAGAGGTCCGAACGCTATTCCAGACTGATGGAGCCTACATACGAAAGAAGACATCAGAAGTTGTCTGGAAGATACAATAGGAAACCCTTCTGAGGATCCGGGGGAGGTGGCAGAAATGAGTGGAGCACACCACCAAAAACGGGAAGCTCAAGAACGGTGAAGCCAAGTTTACAAACACAAAATCTTGCCCAGCAAAGGTCAAGACAAAAAGTATGAAAGGTTGTATGGAGATACCACCTAAGGACCTGTATACAACTCGAGAGAGGATAACTAGGAATCAAGAAGGATAGGTAGGTACCTTCAAAACAATGAAAATCCTTGCACAGAAATATGCCAAGGGGAAAATCATCAGCCAAGAAACCCATGAAAAGATGCCTAAAATGCTCAGTGATCACAAAAGGGCCAAGGAAAACACAACCTCTGCGTTAGTGTTATCCCAGTGGAGGAGGACCTCAAAGCCTGTTGCCTAATGCAACGGACTGAATCGTGTAAAACGGATTTAATCATGGAGTGGGGCACCTGGGTGGCTGCTTTCTGCTGGGGTCCTGATGCCAGGGTCTTGGGATCTAGCCCTGCCTGGGGCTCTCTGCTCCCCAGGAAGCCTGCTTCTCTCTCTCCCACTTGCACTTCTAGTACTCCCTCTCCAATTGGGCTCCCTCTCTCACTGTCTCTGTCTTTCTGTGCAATGCGTCTATCAAACAAGCAATTCCTTCCATTCAAGAAGTAAAAATCAAATGTTGACGCATGGGTTCCTAATGAACGACAAGAATCAGGAGGGTTGGGCGCCTGGGTGGCTCAGTGGTTAAGCCGCTGCCTTCAGCTCAGGTCATGATCTCAGGGTCCTGGGATCGAGTCCCGCATCAGGCTCTCTGCTCGGCAGGGAGCCTGCTTCCTCCTCTCTCTCTCTGCCTGCCTCTCTACCTACTTGTGATTTCTCTCTGTCAAATAAATAAATAAAATCTTAAAAAAAAAAAAAAGGAATCAGGAGGGTTGCTTGATGATTTCTGGCAAGTTTTTCTTCCTTCCTTGGACAGACAGAGAGTAGAAGGAGGGAGAGAGACAAGCCGAGAGAGAGGGCCAAACAGGCTCCCTGCTCAGGAAAGAGCCAGATGCAAAACAGGGTCCTCAGGCTGGTGCATGGCCAAGTGCAGCGTGAAGCCCTGCAGCAGCTCCAACAATCCCAAGGGGATCTCCCTGCAGGTCTTGCCTGCCCCTCCCCCGCCGGGGACACCTGGGCACTGCCCTCGCCTCCTCCCTGAAGGATCTTTGGCCCAGCTGCCCCAAGAGAGCGCACTAGAGGGTGCTGGAGGCGAGCCTGGAGGCTTGTGCCAAGGCTCCCTGGGCTCAGCTGTTTTCTGTGGCGGGGGCTGCAGCGGAGGCGGCGGGGGCTGCAGCGGGGGAGGTGGGAGTTGCTGAAGCGGTGGCTGCGAAGGCTTCGCGAGGCGGTGGCAGTGGTGGCTGAGGGAGCCTGGCCCTGGCAGGGTGGGCAGCATCTCACTGGGGCACCTCCCGCTTGCCCCAGGCCAGTGGCTTCTCTCCCCACCCCTCCCCCTCTCAACCATTGTTTATTTCTGTAAAGGCTTTTCCTAGTTTGTTTCAGGGCAAGAGAAAACTTCATGGGGAAGGGGGGAAGGGCAGGACCCGAAGAGAGACCTAGTGGACTCTGCCCTGAGCCCAGAGCTAGCCTCAGGGCTCAATCTCAAGAGCCTGAGATCACCCCCTGAGCCCGAACCCAGAGGTGGGCACTTCACTGAGGGTGCCGTCCAGGTGCTCCTCAGCTGTTGTTGACCCATTTCTGGAGAGGGGCGCCTGCCCTGCTCCGTTAGTTCGGCGACTGCCTTGGGCTCAGGTCATGACCCCGGACTGGCAGGATCTTGGCCCGCCTTGGGCTCCCAGCTCCTTGGGGAGTCGGCTTCTCCCACTGACCTTCTCCTCTCTCATGCTCTCTCTCACTCATTCTCTCTCCATGAAAGAAAGACACGCTTTCCAAAAAGTGTCTGGAGCCTTGTTGGATGGGCTTGAATGTGGTGGATCTCAGTGAGTTTTCTCATATCGCATGCGGACACCTTGAGGATAGCCATGTCTTTCTAAAAGGATCCCTTGTGGTTCTGCAATGGTTTCTTTCTCTGTTCACGGATTGGGTGTCTTTCCAGTGTCTCTTCTCAAGACCTCGGAAAAGCAGCCTTAGAAGATTCCTTTGGGTACGGTCCTAGCCCTTTCCATCCTTTCTCTTTCCACAAAATCTATACCTGCCTCTGCATCCTCCTATGTAGAGTTTATTTTTCACTGACCTATCCAGGTCTTTTCTTTCAATAGAATTTCAGTCGTGCATTCTGAAGGTCATTGTTGAAAAGTTAAAGGTGAAGTCTATTAACTCGCTAGGCGTATTTTCTTTTTCCCGTCTATTCCTTCCTCCCTTTCTATCTATACACATAGATAGGACTACATATAGGAATACATACACACACACACGTGTGTCTGTCTGTGTGTGTGTGTGTGTGTGTGTGTGTGTTCATGCATATAAACTATCTCAGTCCTAAACCCTAGCACCTGGGAGCCTGAGTTTATTTGGAAATAGGGTCCCTGGAGATATCACTAGTTAGGATGAGGTCATATTTGAGTAGTCTGGGCCCCTAATTCAGGAGGACTTGTGTGCTTCTAAGAAGGGAGAGTGCAGATACACAGATATGCACTGAGGGAGAAGGCCCGGTGAAGAAGTCCAAAGCCAGAGCAAGACTTCAAGCTGGAAAAGGGGCCTGGAACAGATCCATCCACAATACCTACAAAAGGAGCATGTCCTACCAACATTTTAGTCTCTAGAAATGTGACACTGTCCACTTCTGTGGTTTCAGCCTCCAGTCTTCTGGTATCTTGTAGTAGCAAGCATAGAAAAATTATCATATACATATGAAATATATATATATCATATATATATTATATATATATACATATATATAATATATAGTAGCACCCATAGAAAACTATCATATATATATATATATGTAATGTATATAAAATAAATATATATATAACCATTATATATAACCATGGTTATACATATTATAATGTATATATATAATATACATTCTTTTACCTAAGAAAACATTTTTGTTCAGAATCTCAGTCCTCCTTCCTTTCCATAGAATGTGATTCTCATTCTTTGGTGCCTCCTGAACAATTCGACCACGTCTACCACTTCCATTTGCATGAAAGTTATTCTTACCTAAAGTCGTCTGACATTATTTAAAAACAGTTGGCATCTTTTGCAGTTTCCAGTGTTTTTGGTTTGAGTATCTGTTTATAGGCTGATTCAGGTAACTTTAATCCTACACTTTCCTTCTGAGTTTATTTCTTTCTGGGAAAGTATATTTTCTACTCTTTCAAAAGAAGGACCTAGAAAAGCGAAATGGTTCTTCTTTGTCAGTCTACATTCCCTTTCCCCAAATTCTGTGTACTATCTGAGACCACAGATTTGGGGGGCTGACAGCATGTATCAGCCTTTAAAAAAATTTTAATAACATTTAAATGAAGTTAAATTAAATATATTTAATTCAATTGAAACGTGAAAATACAAATCGAAATTTAGAATTAAAAATGTAAATTAAATACATTGGAAGGGGAGGTGAAACATGAGAGACTAAGGACTCTGAAAATCAACATGAGGGCTTTGAAGGGGCGAGGGGTGGGAGGTTGGGGGAACCAGGTAGTGGTTATTAGAGAGGGCCCAGATTGCATGGAGCACTGGGTTTGGGGTAAAAACAAGGAATACTCGTATGCTGAAATAAAAATTAAAAACAAAAGACAAAAATGAAAAAAAAACATATATAAAAACATTTAAAGAAAAAAACAGTGATTTTTCAAAAGGGATCTATGAGGGCTTTGAGTTGTGTAAACCTGGTGAATCACAGTCCTGTACCCCTGGAGATACAAATATACTCTATGTTTTTCTAAAACAATAATTGAAATAAAATAATAAACACATAAATGGCGATGTACAAATGGATGAAGCAAAAAAAAATGCAAGACAATGGGCATCGTTTGAGGGGCTCAGTCCTTTCATGAAATGTCAATGGTTTCTCTACTCTAATGAAAAGATGAACTTGGTTAAATTGCATCAATACCCACATCCACACAGAGCGCTGTGCTGCTTCGACGAGGGACAGAATCAGCTCGCGATGGCGGAAACAATATTCGGTGGTATTGAAAAGCTAATGAACAAGACTTCTACCAACCTAGATGGGGGCATCATAGTGAGTAGAAGGGGCGGTGGAAACACTGAAGGTACAACAACTGGGAAAAAACACAGAGTGAAATGTGTATAGAAAGATATTCTCAGAGAATGGACAAAGTATGAGAATCAGGAAGTAAATTCCTCCAAGTCATCAGATAGAATTTAAAATTCAGAAAAATTAAATGGACTCCTGGGACATACGAACAAAGCTTGAAAATCCTATTAATGAGAAGAGCGAAAGGAGGACTTCGTCTCTCCAAAGATTTTATACCATCTCTACCCAGCAAGGCTCCAATCAGAATACCATCCGAGATGACTGAGGGGAATTTAGGATCTCAATCCATGGGATGGCCAATAGGTTCATAGGTTACCTAGGTGAATAGAACACGTACAGAGATTGGATGAACGGTAGTGTACAGTTTCAATGGACCCCAACTGAATGGAGGGATTCAATGCAATCCAGTCTCTGATCTAGCAAGTGCCTGTGTCCGTGGATAAGCCAGTTCTCCTATTGCCCTGGACACGAAAAGGGCTCGCCATTCCTCGGCCAATCTGAGGAAAGAAGCAAGAGCAAGACTGAGGGAGAAGAGAGTGAGAGGAGATTCTGATGGGATAGGATGTCTTACTAAAGGTCTCTTGAAATGACCCAAGGAAGTAGACCAACACGAAAGGGCAGACTTTGACCACGCGGTGCTAAACGACGTGAATATCCACGTGCAACAGAAGAGGTCCGAACGCTATTCCAGACTGATGGAGCCTACATACGAAAGAAGACATCAGAAGTTGTCTGGAAGATACAATAGGAAACCCTTCTGAGGATCCGGGGGAGGTGGCAGAGATGAGTGGAGCACACCACTGAAAACGGGAAGCCCAAGAACGGTGAAGCCAAGTTTCCAAACACAAAATCTTGCCCAGCAAAGGACAAGACGGAAAGTATGAAAGGTTGTATGGAGATACCACCTAAGGACCTGTACACAACTCGAGAGAGGATAACTAGGAATCAAGAAGGATAGGTAGGTACCTTCAAAACAATGAAAATCCTTGCACAGAAATATGCCAAGGGGAAAATCATCAGCCAAGAAACCCATGAAAAAATGCCTAAAATGCTCAGTGATCACAAAAGGGCCAATATATATATATATATATATATATATATATATATATATATATATATATATTATATAGAATTGAGGAAAAGAAGGGCATCTTGGTGGCTCAGTAGTTTAAATGTCGGACTCCGGATTTTGGCTGGCGTCATGATCTCATGACGTCTGGTTGTGGGATTGAGCCCCACATAGGGCTCCACAGTCAGTGTGGAGTTGCTTGGGATTCCCTCTCCTTCTCCCTCTGCCTCTCTCTGCTCACACATGCTCTCTTTCTCTCTCAACCTAAGTAAATAAAAATTAAGGAAAAGAATTAAGGTGAAAGATACTCAAGTATGAAAAGATGAAGTAGAGATGATTTAGAAAAAGCTGTTAGGGAGAGAGAAACTTTCACATTGGCCTTGTGTTCTGACCAGTTTCAAAAAAGAAAGACAAGTCTAACCAGGTTTTGGATAAAAGCAATTGTTTAGGAAATACATGGCTAATTTTAGAAGGGAGTAGTTTTTCTCTTGGTTCTTCTTGGAGCACCTTGCTATTCAGATGTCTGTTATACTGATTTGTCACTTATGTGTGTGTGTATGTGTATGTGTGTGTGTGTACGTGTCTCTCTTTCAACCTGGAGTCTTGGAGTTTGAATGTTAACTCATCGAAATGAGGTCTTCAGGCCTAGGGTCCAGACACTGATTCTGCTAAGGATTACCCCCTTGTAAAATGATGGCCAGAACACTTGTTTGTTCTTCTTCCAATGTTATCACGGATCCCAGAGACACAACTAAGTGTGGAGAAAGGTACTGAGTGTTGTGTCAACATAGCAAAGGCATTGGAGAGTCTGATAAAGGAACCAAGTGCAGTGTGGCTTGTGCAAAGGGGTTTAATGGTTATATGGACTTGGGGGACATTGTGATGGGGACCCTAAAGCCATAGTCTCCATGCTTTTGGACCATGCCTGTCTTTTAGCAAATAGTCTGAGATACATAGGTCACGTGTATGCATTTATTTACCTGTAGATTCTACATACTTAGTTTGGAACTACTGTAACACGTACATTGTAATTTGCATTTAAAGAGATATTGAAAAGGAAGGATGATTGTTCTAAAAGTAGATGGTGGTGATAGCTTCCTAACTCAGGAGGGTGACTAAATATTACTGAGTAACACAGATAAAACAGGTAAATTTTATTGTATATAAATTATGCCTTTGAAGTAGCTTAAAAGAAAGGATGACACCAAGTTGAAATTAGAAGGGTGTAAACATGTAGAACCTTTCGTAAGTATGAAAAAGCTATTGCTCTCACCCAATGTATTAACAGATCCGCATTTTAGGATCAGACATGCCAAGCTTAACACTTTTAATCACTTAATTTGATTTTTACGAAAAGCTCATTCTCGGAGTATAGTTACTGCTCTTTAATACTTTTGCCTGTGCTATGTTTTATCTTTAAGATTTTATTTATTTATTTGATAGAGGGAGAGATCCCAAGTAGGCAGAGAGGCAGGCAGAGGGGGAGGGGGAAGCAGGCTCCCCGCTGAGCAGAGAGCCCAATGGTGGGGCTCGATTCCAGGACCCTGAGATCATGACCTGAACCGAAGGCAGAGGCTTAACCCACTGATACACCCAGGTGCCCCTTGCCTGTGCTATGTTATTAGCATTTTCTTCAGCTCACTGTTTCTCAGCAAGAAGCTTTCTCAGTGACTAGGTAGCGTCTGTCAATCTCTTTGGTCAGGTGTGCAGGTGGTCATAGTTGCGCGCACACACACACACACACACACACACACACACACACACACTAGAGTCTATCCAGATGCTTCACACAGGAGGATCCTGGCAGCTTCTCTGTACCGTGAAACCTGCATTTTTCCCTCAGAGCAGCTCCCAGTGGGCCCAGAGCATTGACTGATTCTTGGCACAAATTCTTGACTCGATAAATACTGTCCAATAAGCAAATCAATCTGTGTCCTAAATTTTAGCGACACTGATTTTTACTCAGTTTTGAGGTGAAGGTCAATATATGTAGAAGTTCTATTATTAAGTTCCTGCCTACACAGAGGTATTCACTCTGGAGACCACTGCCTGTCAGTGAGCGGAATGTGAACGGTGTAGAGGGAGTTGGAGAGTATGGAGGCAAGGTGACAGAGCATGTGTTTCATGGAGAGACCAGATTCCCTCTTTGAGCATCTGATCTGTGGGACAGACCCACCTTACCACTCTATCCTTACAAACGGAAAGGACAGAAAGAATCTAATCAGAAAACAGAACAGGTAAATGTAATACCTTTCCAAAACAGTGTAAGGGATTTTGGAAATACTGTGCAAAAGGCAGCTGCTGGTGATGTTTGAGGGATTTGTTAAATTCAAAGGGTGACATTGTGACACAGGACTTTTCCACATTGGCAGGACTGGCAAGAACCAGGAAGTACTCGGGTGAATTGTATCTTTTCAGTTTGTTTTGTGGAACTGCTTTGTAATTTGATTGAAATCCAGTTTTTTTTTCTTTTTTTTCCCCCAAGATCTGATTTCCTGAGATACAATTTACATACTAGAGTTTCCTTGTTTAGGAAATAGTTGTCCAAACTTGAGACAGAGATATGGGACCATTATCATGATATAAAAGGTTTCTGTCACTCCTCTGAAGTTCTCCTGTCCTTTCTGTATCCCATTGGCTGTCCCTAACAACCATTGATCTTATTTCTGTCCTTCTAGTTTTCCCTTCTCCAAAATGTTATTACAGTATTTAGCTTTCTGCTTTTGACTTCTTGCAGGAACATACTGTTTATATTCTTCCATGAAATTTCATATATTATTTCATTCCTTTTTATTTCCGAGCGGTATGCCATTGTATGCACATGTGCCATGTCTTTCAAATCCATTCCTTAATAGTTAGTGGGAAGTGGGATGATTTATGTTTTTGATGATTTTGAACAAAGTTTCCATAAACATATATGTGCAGGTCTTCATATGCAAATCCGTTTGAATTTCTCTTGAGTAAATACTGCTAAGTGGGATTTCTGAGCTGTGTGGTCATTGCAATTTTAATTGTATGAAAACCATCGAATGGTTTTCCTGAGTGTCTGTGCCACTTTGCATTCCTGCCAGTAATTTATGAGAGGAGAGGTAGGGGCAGAGGGAGAGGGAAGCAGACTGCTGAGCAGGGAGCCCGACACAGCGCTGGATCCCAGGACCCTGAGATCATCACCTGAACTGAAGGCAGACACTTAACTGACAGAGCCACCCAGGCACTCCTCATGAAGCCCTTCTATATTGATTTTCTGGGGGTAAGAAAACATAGAATCAACCCAGAAAATACAACTATTTTTTTTAAGATTATTTATTTATTTATCTGACAAAGAGAGAGAACAAGTAGGCAGAGAGGCAGGCAGAGACAGAGGGAGAAGTAGGCTCCCCACCGAGCAGAGATGTGAGGCTCGATCCCTGGACCCCAGGATCATGACCTGAGCCGAAGGCAGAGGCTTTAACACACTGAGCTACTCAGGCACCCCTGAAAAAACCATTATTAAAAACAAAAACAAAAACCAAACCTCTTATTTTTATACCTTTTGTTTTAAGATGTTATTGGTAGATTTTTTAGGACTTAAGAAAAGCATGTTTGCCAGGTTTCCAGTCCTGAATTGAGGATCAAATGGTGGAACACTGTCATTAACATTATTGTTTAAGCTAATAATATAAGGACTTTTTAATTATTCTAGCTACATTACTCTGTCTTCTTCACGTAGAATCAAGTGCTATTTCTAAAGCACCCATTGAAATGTCTTTTATTGCAGCAATTAGGCTTGGTTGGGCTTGGGTTCAAATTCTGCCAATTTTGAAGCTCTGTTTTTCAGCTGTAAGCATAATTAATGTTTTAGACACATAATAATATAGATTTGTCCCTGCAACTTTGGTTATCTTGAGTCACATCTTTTCACAGATTGCATTATGAGGATTTAGGCTTGGTTTCAAATTCTGCTAATTTTCAAGCTGTGATCAAATTCATTTGCAGGCATAATTGATATCTTAGGCAGATAATAATACAGATTGATGCTTACAACACTGAGAATATTGAGTCATATCTTTGTCAATGACTGCCTTATAAAGGCGTATTAAAAACTGATGTCTCAGTATTAATTTTCAGTGTTTATATAAGCAGTCTCATGGGATATAATAGTTTGGAAAAACAGAATGGATCAGACTCACATGCATATGATTATACATCACTGTGGACAGCTTTTTCCTAGTAGTTCTTGTCAGTTTTTCCTCAAGCACATTTTAATAGACCTAGCATTCCAAAGAAAATCTTCTCACCTGAGTATTTTGCTCAGAGCCCATTATATCCTCAGGTCTACAAGCCATTGTTTTATTACTCCAAGGTCTCTCAAGGCTCAACTCTGAACCTGAAGAATATTATGTTGTTCTCTGGCCTGGCTGTGTTCCAACGGTGATATTTGACAGTGATACTGTTTTAGAACTTGAAACAAGGGAGGAGGTCTACAACAAATGGTTTCTTGGAGAAAATAGTCAACTTTAAAGAGCGTTTCACTCATCCATCCATCCATCCATCCATCCATCCATCCATCCATCTGTCTTTCTTTTTTAAAAAAAATGTTAATGCACCCACCCATCTTATGAATTTTGTTTCAATTGCCCATTTTCAGCTAGCAGGATAAAACACAGGAGAGAGAGCAGGGTGGTGGAGTGGGCAGGGATGGCACAGCGGGTCTAGCTAGTGGAAGTAGTGTCCCTCTGGGGTTACCTTTGAAAATGTGTATGTTTTTGAGGGTGGCGGTGACAAGGGGCATTGCTAGTGTATGGGAGATTGAGGTTGGGGTTGGTGACTCTCATCCTATAGTGTGTAGGACAGTCCCATACAACAAAGAATGATCCTATTCTAAATGCCAGTAGTGGTTCCTGTTGAGCAATTCTGAGATAAGCCTGGGTTTCAATTTCCAGCTATAAACCTGAAAAAGTTGCATTTTCCTCATCGGTGAATTTTGAGTGAAAATATGTACTTAAAAGATCATTCTGAGCATTGCTGACAGTGAACACAGGACCATATATGTAGTAGGATCTAGTAAAGAATCATTGGCATCATTTTTCACCCTCCATTGGCTTCTCAACCCAGTCGAGTAAAACACAGCGTCCTCACACTGGCACACAAGGACCTGCCTGATCTGATCCCTGCTCCCCTCTGAACACACTTTCTCCCAGTTCCTCCCCTGGGTCTGCTCCAGGCCTGGCCTCCTTCCTGTTTGTCAGTCTTCCAGATAGCTCTGCCCTGCTCTGGACCTGTGTACTTCCTTGTCTGTTTTCTGTGTGGGAGGTGCTTCCCTTTCAAGCATCCACTTGGCTGTCTCCCTCACTGCTTTCGTTCTCTGCTCATCTTATCTGAGGGGGCTTTCCTGACTCATGATGTAAAGATGGCTGCCTGGCTGTCTGCCTGCAGCCACCCCTTCCCCTCAGCTCTCACTCCTTTTGCCATCACGTGACCAACATAGTCAATGTATGTTTGCTTGTTGTCTATCTCTTCCAAGTAGAACATAAGTTGGATGAAAGGAAGGACTCTGTGTTGTTCACTGATGTATCCCCAGTGGCTGTAATGCCATAGAGCCTAGATACCAGCAAATATTTATTGAATCAATGAATGACTAAAAACAGCAAAGGAAAAGGTTGTGTTGTGGTTGACAATGTTCGGTGTAAACAGAGGCTGTTTGTGTATATCATAAAGTTATACTTTCTTCTAGTTCTGTCATTTTTATACCAGATGATGGAATTGTTTACTAGAATCTCCCTATCTAAACAATTTTGACAGATGTTCCAAGAGAGAGTACCTGCCTGGTTGTCCAAGAATTGGATTTCTCTGTTCTCCTCCATCACTTTTTTTTTTCTGTGTTCCAAAATTCATTGTTTATGCACCACACATAGTGCTTTATGTAATACATGTCCTCCATAATACCCATCACCAGACTTACCCAACCCTCAACGCTTCTATCCTCCAAAACCCCCAGTTTGTTTCTCAGAGTCCACAGTCTCTTATGTTCATCTCCCCCTTGATTTCCCCCAACTCAACTTGTCCTCTCCAGCTCCCAGTGTCCTCCATGTTACTCCTTGTGCTCCACAAGTAAATGAAACCATGTGATAATCAACTCTCTCTGCTTGACTTATTTCACTCAGCATAATCTCCAGCAACTTCTTTCAAGACATGTCGCCAAAAACAAAGGAAACAAAAGTGAAAATTAATTTTTGGGACTTCATCAAGATCAAAAGCTTCTGCACAGCGAAGGAAACAGCAAAACAAAGAGGTAACACATGGAATGGGAGAAGATATTCACAAATGACACTACAAAGGGCTGATACCCAAGATCTACAAGGAACTCCTCAAACTCAACATACACAAAACAGATAATACATCAAAAAATGGGCAGAAGACATGAACAGACTTCTCCAAAGAAGACATACAAATGGCTAACAGACACATGAAAAAATGTTCTTCATCACTAACCATCAGGGAGATTCAAATCAAAACCACACTGGGATATCTATCACCTTACACCAGTTAGAGTGGCCAAAATTAATGAGACAGGAAACAACAAGTGTTGGAGAGGATGTGGAGAAGGGGACCCTCTTACACTGTTGGTGGGAATGCAAGTTGGTGCAGCTGTTTTGGAAAACAGTGTGGAGATTCCTTAAGAAATTAAAAATAGAACTTCCCTATGACCCTGCCATTGCACTACTGGATATTTACCCTAAAGATACAGATGTAGTGAAAAAAAGGGCCATCTGTACCCCAGTGTTCATAGCAGCAATGGCCACAGTCACCAAACTGTGGGAAGAGCCAAGATGCCCTTCAACAGATGAATGGATAAAGAAGATATGGTCCATATATGCAATGAATATTATGCCACCATCAGAAAGGAGGAATACCCAACTTTTATATCAACATGAATGGGGCTGGAGGAGATTATGCTGAGTGAAATGACTTTTAATTGAGGAAAGCATGAAAATATTATTTTTATATCAGATGGCCTTATGGGTAGGAACATGTGATTTTCTTTGAGTATATGTTTTTAAATTGGTTGAAAATGTGGAGAAGTCATCAATAAAATTGTCCATAGCATATTAGAATTATTGAGTTGTCCTGTCTTCTTTGAGGAAGCATAATCATTCTTCAGAGAGACAATTAGTGTTTGCTGCTTTCATTGACATAGGCTTCACTTGGGCTTGGGGAGTGCTTTGGAAGTTTCTGTTGTAAAAGAAACCACTGGCTTGGGGTTTTGAAAGTAGGGCAATGATAAACTATGTGTGATGTTTATTTGAAAGGTAGGTATTTGTGTGTAAAAGTTTCTTTTTGTTTTTGATAGGCAGAGCCATATTTCTGAAAGGTTTTGCTTTGTATTCTGAAATACTTATATTGATTTGGTAACTGATGGGTATGCACAGTTTGTTTAACTCGTTCTGTTTCACACCAGAAACAGCATAGGAAGATGTGTCTAAGGATTCTTTTGTTCTAAATTAATGTATGTCTTTGGGCTTACCTTTTAGTCACACTTTTATATCCTAAGATGGCTTCTATAACATGCCTTTTACTCAAGAGGGATACGATTTTTAGTGGAAATTATCATCTTTCCCTAATTCCATCCCTCTGCCAGTAAGGTTCTAAAGATACTTCAAGTGTTCTGCTTCTGCAGGTAGTTTCCTAGAAGAAGTGTCTTTAAATGTGATAATCATGTTCAGCAGGACATTTGAGGTTTGGCAGTTGTTCTGCAATGTAGACACTGGTTTAGAGGTCAGTGTGTGTGGTTTAATAGGAGGCCATTAAACTCAAGTGTGCGAAGAAGTAAATTACTTTCTATTACACTTGATATGTATTGTTAGGGGTGTGCATTTGTTTATTGGGCAGTGCTTGATTTTCAAAATTTAGGTCTGTAGTTCCATGACAGATAAGAAATATTCCAATAAGGAATCAAGAAAATTGAGTGTCTGTGTGTTTATGGGTGTGTGTGTGTGTGTGTGTGCGTGCGTGTGTGTGTGTGTGCACATGCATATGTGCACTGGCAAGTGGTGGGGAGCAATTTTGTCAAGAGATAATCATTCATTGAACACTGTAGCCAGAAAAACATATATACCTTTAGCAAGATATTACGTCTGTCTACCTCTTACCATGATCAAGTGTTCTCAGCTTGACCTACATCCTTCCCATTCAGCCTAATTTTATCTTTTGTCTTCAGTTTTTCCTTTCCCACACCCTTCAAAATTTACCCCAGTCAGGTTTTTTTTTTTCCCGTTTCTACCCCCACAACAAGTCATACGCAGATTACCAAGAAGCTCCATTGCACCAGTGGGAGCTCTCATGACTGGTGTTATCTACAAGCAGGTCTTGAAGCTCTTGACCACTTCCTCTATACAGTGCCCTTCCCTTGTTATCTCTGTTTTGGTTTCTAGTTGTCATAAGGTGACACCACACTTTTTTTCATCCTCTGGCTATATCATCTTAATGTCTTTCACAAATTTATCCTGCTCTAACAGACTGCTCAGTGCTGGAGGTCCTTGAGGCTCATGCCATCTTTCCATTTCATACTCTTCTTGGCAAGGTCATCCATTATTATGCCTACAGTGACCGTAATCTGAACGCCAATCTCTCCAAACTCTTTTTTCTAGACCTGATCTGTCAGCTCTATAGTCATGTACTCAGCTACCCAAATGGCTTCTCCAGCTGAACTTCTAAAATACAGAGAAACCAAGACTGATCCCACAATCAGTGAGTGAATAGCTCTAGTATTTTTTAATTGGGCTCAGCTCAATCCTGACATCCTCCTCCCTCTCATTCCTTTTATTGAGTCCTGTTAACTCAATATCATTACTGTTGTTCAGTACCTCCCTTCATTACTGATAAAACAATAAAAGAGCAGAATCAGAAGAACATAGGTCTAAGCAACACAATTGGCTTCAAATAGTTGACATACATAGAACCCAAGAATTGCAGATAGGCCATAAGGTGGATCATAAAGAAAGCCTCCATTTGCAGAGGAATGAAAACATATGGATTTTCCCTTCTGACTCAATTCTTAGGAATTAAGCTAGAAGTCAATAACATGAAGATAACTGGGAATCCCATTTATGTTTTAGAATTAAGCACTATACCTCTAAAAAAATCAAACAAACAAAACCACCACCAACAAAAACTCTCCTATAGAAGAACTTAAAATGGAAATTAGGACATATTTTGAGTTATGTGGTAATGAAAACATGACACGCCAAAACTTGTTTGATGCAGCTCATTTAGTGCTTAGAGGGAAATTTGTAGCATTAAATGGATAAATAAGAGACTAGTAGAGTCCAAAAATCAGTATCTAATTTTCTATTTCAAGAATTTTAAAAAAAAGGCAACAAAAAATGGCAAATCAAACACAAAGGGTACAGAAAGAATGAATGAGGGTTTTTTTTTTTCTGTCTAATCCCTTTATTACCATGAATGTAGATTTGTAAACTTACACTCACAGTGGCAGCTTGTCTTCAGAAAGCTGTTTGGAATATTACTCAGCAACAAAAATTAATGTTCTATCAAGCCACAAAAAGGTATGAAGGAAATGTAAATAAATATTACCAAGTGCAAGAAGCCAGTTTGAAAAGTCTGTGAAATATATGTTTCCCCTCATCTTGATCAGTTTCTATTACCCAGAACCACACCAAATAAATATACAATCTACACACCAGTAGTTTTCTAGGCAAGTACAACTTTAAGATTCTTCCCCTAAGATACCACTTCCAGGTGAATTACAGCCTTCAGTCCTTCCCCATGTAGAAATTCTAGAGTCCACATTCACACACACTCATGGCTTGTGTCTACCAAAACTAATTTTAAAACATATTAAAAATTGGAATGATGGGAACACCTGTGTGGCTTAGTCATTTGAGTGTCCAACTCTTTGTTTTGGCTTAGGTCATGGGATCAAACCCCACATCAGGAATCAATACATAAAATCAACAAAGGAAAGTTAGCTTTAGAAAAGTTAATAAACTAATAAAGCCTTTGAGAGCCTGATCAGGAAAAACAATATAGAAAATATTACCAATATTCTGTTACTTATTGAATTGGAAGCCCCATTCAGTGCAGAAAGGAAAAAGCATAGGTATTTTAGAAAAGATGAAACAAAATTGTTATCATTTGAAAATAATTTAGTGGTCTACATTGAAAACTAAAGTTATAATTTACAGAGAAATTATTAGAATTAATAAATGACCTCAACAAGATGTTAGGAATTAGAATCCATGTATAAAAGTCAATTGTTTTCCTCTGTAGTAGCTACTGAAAATGAAAATATAATACAAATATCAATTACTGTAAAGCCATGAAGTACCTAGAAATTAATTTGACAAAATATGTGCAAGTTGCCTATTATGAAAATGTATACATAGGTAACTGATGATCAGTTAAAGACTGTTAATAGTTATATACCATATAATTTAGTGATTGTGCTACTTGATCTTTACCCAAATCAGCTGAAAACTTATGTTTCCACAAAAATTTGTGCACAAAAATTTATAACAACTTTATTCATAATTACCATTCAAATTTGTTGAAGCAACCAAAATATCCTTCAACAGCTGAATGGATAAACAAACTGTGGCAAATCCATACAATGGAATATTATTCAGCAACAAAAATACGTGAGCTATCTATCAGGCCACAAAAAAATATGAAAGAAATGTAAATAAATATTATTAAGTGCAAGAAGCCAGTTTGAAAAGTCTGTGTAATGTGTGTTTCCAACTATATGACATTCTGGAAAAAGCAAAAACTATAGAGATAGTAAAAAGATCATGGTTGCCAGGGGTTGGGGGAGGGGAGGAGGAATGTATAGGTCAAGCAGATGAAATTTTTAAGGGAGTAGAAACTATTCTGTATGATACTGTAACGGTGGATTCATGACATTATACACATGTCCAAACTCAGAAACGTATACTACAAAGAGCGAACCCTCAGGTACATTAGTAACTTCAGTTAATCAGTAATACTTCATCAGTTCTAACAAATATATCCCATTAATGACAGATGGCAATCATTGGAGAAATGTTTTGGGGCAGAAGAAGAGATATATGGGAACATAGTTACTTTTGTGCAATTACTGTATATATCTAATATTGCTCTAAAAATAAAAAAGTCTATTACCAAAAAAAGACATAGAATATAACCATATTCATGGCTAGGAAGATAACAGTATCTTGAAGCTGTCCTCAGATTAATTTGTAAAGCAACTGCCAACTAAAATATTTACTACTTTTATTTGGGGTGGCAGTATTAGACAATTATACGCAGATCTGAAATTTATATGGAAGAGCAGAGAAAAAGGAAACCAATCAGAAGAACCACAAGAAGATGGGACCTTATGCAGCTGGATATCAAACCTGTAGTGACTAACTATGTGATATTGGCACAAGTATCAATAACTAGGTATGGACCTTATATATGGAAATTATATATCTAGTTAAGATGGCCTAATATATCACTGGGAGGTAGGGTAGGTTTTATTTGAAATTCAATTATGTACACAGATGGAAAACCAAAATCTCACCCCACCCCCACAAAACCACACATAAACAATTTAGGATAGAACAAATAACTGTGAAATGCAAAACTTCAGAGCTTTACCAAGAAAATAAATGAAAATATATTAGTGATCCTGAGGATTTTTAAATTGTACCCACCATATACATGCTGCACACACGAACATAACATGCAAAGAAAAAAAAAATACTGGTAAATTGAAGTCATCAAATTTTTTCAGATGTGGATCTCGACACCTAATTTTTTTAAAAAGCTATACATAGGGTGGAGAGTTTTTCAGCTGAAAGTACCAAGGAAGCATTATCAAAATTTTGAAAGTACTATTTCAGATAAGAGGAAACAAAGTGATCAACCAATAGAATAATGGGTCCACTTTCACAATTTCAGATTGGCAAATATTAAAAAAAAAATCTTGCAATAGTAGTTACAGGCAAAGAGATTGCACAACAGAACTTATTGGCTGATGTTAAATATATTAATTAATATATCTATTTTG
Source organism: Mustela nivalis (assembly GCF_964662115.1). Classification (NCBI taxonomy): domain Eukaryota; kingdom Metazoa; phylum Chordata; class Mammalia; order Carnivora; family Mustelidae; genus Mustela; species Mustela nivalis. The sequence continues at coordinate 139,590,074 of NC_139025.1, forward strand.
GAAAACAGTTTGGCAATACCTAGCTAGTCAAGTTTAGGACACACGTAACTTACAAGTCAACAATTCAACTCCGAGATAGGGTGTTTCTCAATGAGGTCTTATTGTTAATTTGGGCAGGACACGTGTCTCTTGTAAGATACCTTTTGTAACTCTGATTTGCTCCCACTGTGTATAAGTTATGCCCCCAGCTTTGGTCATTAAAACAACCATTCCTTGCATGTTTCTAACCACTTTTAGTGGGACAGTCAAGAGATGATGGAAAAAACTCTAGGGAAAAACTAACATTAGCACCAGAAGAAAGTCGAAGAATAGTTTTTATAAAGTCTGCTTACCTCTGTTTTTAGTAGTGAAATGGAGTACCTTCAGAATCCAGCTGCAGGAAAATTAATAATTAAATTACAGCATCTTCTCACAACAGAATATTATACCATGAACTACGAAAACAAAATATAGGAGTTCGTATTGGAAGCAGACTGAGAAAGAACCAAGAGACACCCTCTAGTTCTGGCCCAAGGAATAGAAAAGAGAAGCCCTAAAGTACAGAGAGAAGGGAGAAATCCCTCATTGAGCAAAGGAGAGGAGAATGATTGAAAAACACCGAACAGAGACCCTTGGACTGTTGGGCGATTACAGAAGGCATTTTGTTTATATTATTGGAGCCCCAGAAGGAAAGGAAAAAGAATGTGAGTAATAAGTATTCCAAGAAATAAGGGCTGGAAACTTTCCAAGTTTGACAAAAGTTATAACTTTACAGATTCAAGAAGCTAAGCTACCCCAAACAAGATAAACCCAAAGAAATACATACCCAGGCATATCATAACTGCTTAAAACTGAGGACAAAATCTTGAAAGCAATCAGAGAAAAAGTGACACCTTATCTATAGGAGACAGAGATTCAAATGAAAAATTTCTCAGCAGAAATCATGGAGCCCGGAGGAAATGTCTTACCATTTGTAAAGTGCTGAAGTAAATAAAAGTGCAGAGCCCAGAATTCAGTGAAAATATCCTTGAATGTGAAATGAGGATCTTCTCATTTCAGGTAAAATCGAGAGAATTTGGTGTCAACAGACCTGCTGTAAAATAGCAGGTTAAAGAAATGTCTTAGGCTATGGGAATTGATATGAGAAATTTGGAATATTAAGAGTGGCGGAAATAGTAAATATAATAAGCTGATCTCTTCCTGAATTAGTTAAAATATGGTTTGTGAATGAAATCAAAGCAAAACCTTGTCTGACAGGAATTTTATAAAGTCAAAATCACAATTGGTGAATTAAAATGAACACTAAAAAAAATGAAGGAAGGAAAAACAGGAAACGGAAACAGAAGAATAAAAAACAGTGGAAACAGTTACATTGGGAAACCTTCATATAATACAAACATATAAATTATTATGTTAAATTTAAATGGTCTATACAAACCAAATAAGAGTCTGTCAAAATGGATTTAAACAGCAAGATGATATTAACAGTTGTAAACATGTATACAAATAACAAAACTTCAAAATACAGAAGTAAAACCTGACAGAACTAAAGGAGAAATATACAAATTCACACTTATGATTGAGAGACTCAGCATTCCTCTCTAGGTAATACTAGTAGAAAGAAAATCACCAAGAGTATAGAAGAATTGAACCATTCACAAACTAGATCTAATAAACATTTATATAACTCTCCACTAAATGCTAATTGACTAAAATATTTCTAAATGAATATAGAAGAAATTCTTTTTAGCATATTTGCAAGTTAAGCTATGAGAGGTGAATTAAATAATGTATTTGTGTCTTGCTAATGTGAACTACAAGTTTATGTTTAGAACAACATTTTACAAAGCAGGAAAAAGTGGTGAAATATTTTCAAAGCTAGAGTGGCTCAGCGTGAAATAAGTGATATAATAATTTAAAAACTAGCTAACATTATCTTAAGTATTTACTCTGTGCCAAGCACCGTTCTTCTCTTTATATAGACGAATTCATTCAGTCCTCACAAGAGGCCATCGAGGTAGTTATGTATACAAATAACAATGAGAAAGAGAGCTCTTTAATAAATTAAGATGTCAAAATTGGAAATTATAACAACAGTATCAGTAATTTAAAAAGCTTTTCTTGACTAAATACTTTTTCTGCATTTGACACTGGGCCTTAAACCTTGTCTCAACTGGTTTGCATACTATGATGACTTGCTGCTAATGGTACATCTAAGTAAAATGTGACACAGCAAAATTCCAAATCATGGAGTTTGTCTCTGGAACCCAAGTTCTTTATCCCTGCATTACCTTCTGAAGATGCCCATTTCATCCTGGAAGAAGCTGTTGCCTGTCCTGGTGGTCATCCAGTGATCCAGCAAAAGCTATAGATTCTCATAGTCCTGCTCTTCCAAAGGCAGTGACTTCCCAATGACTAACTATCCTGCCTAGAGTAAGATAGGGCTGGGTACAAACACTTGTCTTTGATATTCGAAAATGTATTTTCTTGTGGCTCTTGGCCTATTTTATCCTCAGCCAAACATGGCAATGTAAATACAGGCCAGATCAGAATTACCTGACTCTGCTGTTCTTTTTCATACTGAAAGGATTTATTATGAGCTACTTGACACATAGAATAAGGTTTATTTCTCCAAAGTTGATTTTTTTTTGGATTAAACCCCTAAGACCTTCAGATAATTTTCTCTTTTTTTAATTTATTAGTTTTCATTATGATAAATGTACTCTTTAATCCCCATCCCCTATTTACCCCATCTACAACCCCCAATAACTCTCAGTTTGTTCTCTTGGTTTCTATCTCCCTCTCGTTCCTTTGATCATTTATTTCTCAAATTGCACATATGAATGAGGTCATATGGTATTTGTCTTTTTCTGACATATTTCAATTAGCATTTTTCTTTTTAACTCTACCCATGTTGTTGTAAATGGCAAGATTTCCTTCTTTATGGCTGAGTAGTTAATTTGTGTGTGTGTGTGTCTGTGTGTGTGTGTGTGTGTGTGTGTGTGTGTGTATCTTTATCCATTCATCTCTTGATGAATGTTTAGGCTGCTTCCATAGAGTTTGGCTATTATAAATAATGCTGCAATAAACATGGGGTGCATGTAATACTTTGAGTTAGTATTTTTTTATTCTTGAGGTAAATACACAGTAGTGCAATTCCTGGATCAAAGGGTAGAACTATTTTAATTTTTTAGAAGCTTTCATGCTATTTTCCAAAGTGGCTGCATCAATTTGCATCCCTACCAATAGTACATGAGGGTTCTTTTTTTTCTCCACATCTTTGCCAATATTTGTATTTTCTTGTGTTTTTGATTTTAGCCATTCTGACAGGTGTGAGGTAATATATCCTTGTGGTTTTGATTTGCATTTCTCTGCTGATAAGTGGTATTGAGCATCTTTTCATGTGTCTGTTGGCCATCTGGGTATCTTTGGAGAAGTGGCTGTTTACGTCTTCTGCCCATTTTTAATTGGATTATATGTTTTCTGGGTGATGATTTATATAAATTCTTTATATATTTTGGATTCTAACCCTTTATCAGATATGTCATTTTCAAATATCTTCCCCCATTGAGCAGGTTGCCTTTTCATTTTGTTGATTGTTTCCTTCACTGTGCAGAAGATTTTTATTTTGACATAGTACCAATAGGTTATTTTTTGTTTTACTTCCCTTGCCTCAGGTGATATAGCTAGAAAAATGATGCTATGTCCTGTGTTCTCTTCAGGGTTTTTATGGTTTCAGGTCTCACATTCAGGTCTTTAATCCATTTTGAGCTTATTTTTGTGGATGGTGAAGAAAGTGGTCAATTTCATTCTTTTTCGTCAAGATTTGACTTTGACTTGATCCCTAATGAGTCCAACCTGTAATATGTCAAGTCACCCCTTTTCCTGCATAGTATTTACCACTCTGTATAAGTACATGTTATTTGTGAAGCATTCCTGTAATTCACACCTAACTTTTTGTGGGAAATACGTTCAATCATATATTCTGAAGCTAAAGCTCTGAAGCTTGCATTTCTTGAGATTTCCCTTACAGTTTTGTCAATTTTTCTGACTTGGTACATTGGAACAAGAACAGGCCTCTTACTTCTATAAATGCTTTTCTCTTTAGTCAACCTTATTTTTACTATAAAGTTTTAAGATTATCAGGTGGAATTTTTGTCAACATGAGTATGTGTGTATACTTCCAAATGCACCTATCTTGGTGGAAGGGAAGATGGTAACTTTAAAGCAGGGATTGGCCAACTACACTCTGCTGAATTTACATCAATAAAGTTTTATTGGAACACAGCCACACTCATTTAGGTGTTGTCCATGTCTCCTTGGGTGCCAAACAGCAGAACTGAGTAATCGTGATACACCATGTGTCCTATAAAGTCTTAAATATTTACTGACTGATTTCATACAGAGAATCTTTGTCTACCCTGGTTCAAACACTAAAAGGTACTGGTTATTTAATAATATTGATTAAAGATGCTGTTATTGTGGTGGCAAATTTTGGCTCTGCTTTCCCCTGGGGCAACATAAGAAAGTAGTCTTTTAGTTATGAAACAAATATTTTATGTGTAGAAACTATGTGTGTGTGTGTGTTTGTGTGTGTGTGCATGTGTGTTTAGGGTAGACAACATGAGTTAATTACATGTATTGTGAAATGAGTACCACAATCAAGTTAATTAACATATTAACTTGTTAATTTGTAAATTTCACCTCACATATTTAGAACTTTTGTGTATGTGTGGTGAGATCACAGAAGATGTATTCTCTTAGCAAACTTGAACTCTACATGGCATTATTAAAAAAAAAAAACGATATGAGATCACAAGTTTTGGTGAGGATGTGGAAGACAGAGAGCCCTTGTGCACTGTTGTCGGAAGGTAAACTGATACAGACACATGGAGAACAATATGGAGGTTCCTCAATAAACTGAAACTAGAAGTATTATATTACTCTGAATATATATATCCTCCCAAACTAAAATCAGCATTTCCTCACTCCCTAGTTCACCTTAGCATTATTCACAGTTGCCAAGATGAGGAAAACAATCTAAGTGGTTATTGAGGAGTGAATGGATAAAAAAAATGTGAGACACATTGAGATATGAGTTAGGCATCTGGAGAGAAGGAAATCCTGTCATTTTCAACAACATGGCTGAACCAGGAGGGAGGACATTAAATGCAGTGAACTAAGTCAGAGAAAGCGTTCTTCTCATGAAACATTCTTTTCACATCAACCTCACAGTTCCATTCATGACTAGAATTTTTCTATGGCTCCTCTGACAAAAATGTTAAAAATTCAGTGTCTTAAAATTGCTTTAAGGGGGGGCGCCTGGGTGGCTCAGTGGTTAAGCCGCTGCCTTCGGTTCAGGTCATGATCTCAGGGTCCTGGGATCAAGCCCTGCATCAGGCTCTCTGCTCAGCAGGGAGCCTGCTTCCTCCTCTCTTTCTGCCTCTCTGCCTACTTGTGATTTCTCTCTGTCAAATAAATAAATAAAATCTTTAAAAAAAATGCTTTAAGGGGGGTGCCTGGGTGGCTCAAAAAAAATGCTTTAAGTGGGGGTGCCTGGGTGGCTCAGTGGGTTACAGCCTATACCTTCAGCTCAGGTCATGATCCCAGGGTCTTGGGATCAAGCCCCACATCAGGCTCTCTGCTCAGGAGGGAGCCTGCTTCCTCCTCTCTCTTTCTCTGCCTGCCTCTCTGCCTACTTGTGATCTCTGTCAAATAAATAAATAAAATCTTTTAAAAAAATGCTTTAAAAATATTTGTAAACATTACCAACCAAATGTTTCCATCTCAGTCCCTTAGTGGAACGTGTGAGATTTTCCAGTCACATCTTACACTTCGATGTGCTTAGCAGCCAATTATCCTGTTCACGTCGGCTTCCTTATTCCTACATCGATGATACTGATGACAGCTTGTGGGCCCCTTAACAGGAGAATGTGTGTATTTGTAAATTACAAAGTGCTAAGAAAGTGTAATGGGGACCATTATTCTTTTAAGCAACCTGCTGGTAACAAGCGTGAAAAGAGTGCATGCAAGGTGAGTGGACAGATATTACTGAGCGTGAAAATAAAGGTTGATTATACCAGGGGTTGGCAAACTTTTTCCACAAAGGGCCAGATAATAATAGGTTATCAATTATTAATAGATGTTCAGTTAATGTTTGTATGAATGAAGAAATGAAAGAATACAAGGGAAGATACGTAAGACATGCCATGCTTATAGTTATGATGGTAGTGTTAAGAAATGAAAAATTCACTGCTTTTGAGCAAAAGCCAGATTTAATCAAACATGGATTTGCACAGTACTTTTAAAGTTTTATGGCTGTATATGCACAATATTAGAAATACTTGAATAAAATTCTCCTGAGAATTTATTATTGTATTTTAGTATTTGTCTTTTATTCCCTTGTAAATATTTTATTATGTAAGTTTTGAAAACACTAGGTGTTTGACACAACTGTCATTCAGAACATGACAGATGATATCATTGCCAGTCATTGAATTACAGGGATAAATGGAATGATAATAAAAAAAATCCTGTTCTTGAAGGATTCATGGTCTCAGGAATACGGACTTAGAATTTATTATACAAATAGCCACAGAGTATAAGGTGCTATGGTTTACTCTATCCGGGGGAACTGAATCTTGATAAATTAGGAGAATTTTATTAAATGGCTAAAAAGAACAATATTTCATTTAATAAGTGGACATTATTATGAAATCATAGGGTGCCTTTATGGATTGACAGTAATTTGGGTGGTAGCTAGGGCAGTTTGCAAAAATCATTTGTAAGGGCAGATTGGGGCTACCCAGATTATTAGTTCATCTTTTGACATGGAGGACATCAGAAACTTTCCAAGTATATTTCCAAGGATATTTTCCAAGCAGAGAAATTCTGGAGCCAGAGTCCCTGAGTTCATATTCCAAGCCCTGCCCTTTACTGTGTGTGTTACCTTGGACATATTTATTTAGGATCTCTCTGCCTCAGTATCCTTATTTATAAAATGGTGATAATTAAACCAAAAAGATTGCTGTTTGGATTGAATGAGTTAAGATATATCAGGTACATGGAAAAATTCTTGGCACATAGAAAAATCCCAATAAGTATTGGCTCTTGTTGCTTTTACTATATGCATTGAGAAAAACTCAAAGCTTATTTTCAGCTAGAGCTAGAGGCACAAAAAGATTCAAGGGATTTCTTAGGGGTGAAGTTAACAAAGCTTCAAGTTAACTACCAATATGTAACCAGGAATTTCAACTAATATGTGCCTATGTGCAGCGTAGAGTTAAGTTTGAAATTTGTATAACAGTTCCATGATTTACAAACTTCTAGAACTTAAATTTTCTAATTTGTGTTTTCTTTTAGATCTTCTAGAAAATTTCAGCTGTAGCCCTTGCACCAGAAGCTGAAATAATAGAAGCTGTGTACGATGCATTAGGGTATTGAGGAAAATACATTTTGAATTAAATGTTTGGAATATAAGGAAGGAAAGGTGATTGAAAATGGGGCGGAAGAAAATTCAAATCACACGCATAATGGATGAGAGGAATCGACAGGTAAATGAAAATTTTCACTTATTTATTCTTGATGTAAATATTTTTTTTTAAAGAGGAGCATAGGATAGAATGGTTGAATTTTTCTTAAATTTAATTCCAAGTCTATTTTTGTTTTCAAACTAAATAAAAAATTTAAACACTTTTAGCTTGTCATCATGTGCTTTAAAGAAACTTTTTCTTATTGCAAAAATCATAGATGTTGGTTCTAGAAAATATAGGGGAAAAGAAGAGATCACTGTAGTCCCACCGTTACTGTCCAATGTGTAGATTTATTGTAATATACTTAGTCTTTTGTTCATTTGATTATGTTTGTTTTTAATAAGTTAATTATTATTATAAATTATCACCTCTATTTTCATAATTAGGGAATACCTAAGTTAACTATGGTTATCAGTGAATGTGCTTTAGTCACTTAAATTTTCTGGTTAACCAACAAATAAAGAGAATTTTTTTATAACTCATATTATCACAAATATTCCCAGAACAGTTATTATATTGATCTCAGTTTTAATTGATAAAATATATTGAACTTAATTTTTAGCACCAGTGTCAATAAACCCTTATAAGTTCAAGATAATTATAATACTGATATATGAAGACCAGAAATTGTAAGAGTTTAGAGCAGGGATTGGCAAACTGTGGTTCATGGGCAAGCTGGCTCATTTTACAAACAAATCATTGTTAGAAAACTGCCATGTGCATTTGTTTACATATTGTCTGTGCCTGATTTCTCATTGTAACAGCATAATTGAGTAGTTGCCCATAGGCCTAAAATCTTTACTCCTGGCCTTTTAAGAAGTTTGCCATGCTCTTGGTTTACAGGAAAGAAGGAAAAATAGTTTCATAGAATATTGTAAATAATCTAGTATTCACAGCATATGCAGGAGGGGTAGATTCTGCTCTGGAAAGTTTACCTCTCAGGAGAAGTTTCCAGAAAAGCTGGTTTCTGGAAGCTTACCAGGAACAGAACAGCACTAAAGATAAAATCTGCAGAGTCTGAGTAGTAATTCATCTGGTAATATAGATATAATTTATCGGAGGCAGGCCCCTGGCCAGGGCGGCCTCCGCCATTAAAAGATGGCGCCTGGCTAGTTGCCAGCTTAGGATTGCCTCTTGAGACTAAGCAGAACACCCAAAGAGGTAGTAAACAGCATTGGTTGCTAGCGAAGTTGTTCGTTTAGGTGCACAGCCTGATTCGCTCCCTCTTGTACCCTGCTCGCTGATTGGTCATGTAAGCATATATAAGTGTGTAGACTTGCGGAAATAGAGAGAGAAGAGAGAGAAGATGCATCCGAACCAGGGCGTCTTGTCGTCCTTGCAGGGCAAGGGCAACAAATGGTGCCGAAACCCGGGAACTAATAAAGGAATCTTGCAAGGTAATCCGCAGGAAAGCAGGGAGTAAAGGTCCACAGGTAAGCGGGGACATTAGCCACGTTCAAAAGTGGGAATTCCGCGGTAAAGCGGGGAGTAAAAATAGAAAAACCTTGCAAGGGAGAAGTCCGCAGGTATGCGGGGTAAAACCATGACAAAGGTGGTGGGAAACTTGTACAAGACCGCAACAAGAAGCGGGGCGGCCTTAGAGCCGGGATTTAGCGAGTTCGCAATAAGAAGCGGGGCGGCCTTAGAGCCAGGATTAACTTGTACAAGTCCGCAATAAGAAGCGGGGCGGCCTTAGAGCCGGGATTAACTTGTACAAGTCCGCAATAAGAAGCGGGGTGGCCTTAGAGCCGGGATTTTACAAGTCTGCAATAAGAAGCGGGGCGGCCTTAGAGTCGGAATTTAGCGGCGAGTCTATAACGTCCGCGTCTGTTGTCTGTGTGTTCATAATGGGATCTGAAGTATCTAAAGTGCGGTTAGAAGGGTCTTTAGAAGACCTGCTGAAAGCCAATGGAACTCCACTAAAATCAAAAACTGCTCGGGCCTTTTTGAATACAGTGGAAAAGGCGGCTCCATGGTTCCTAGATGAAGGCTTGCTAAACATACCTCAGTGGGACCATTTAGGGGAGGATTTGAAGAAACAGGATGCTTTAACTCTTTGCCTCAAATTTAACATAACAAAAGCACAGGCAGAAATTGCGTGATCTTACTACCTGCACCGTCCTTGGGGGTTAATACTAAGGGTTTGTTAATAATTTTCGCCTCAGTGTGTGTGTGGGCGGGGGAATCCAGAGATGTTATCGCCCATTGCCTACAGGCTTTCGCGGCATGGGGAAAGCCACGCCGATTAAAGACAGATAATGGCCCAGGCTACATCTCACAACCCTTTAAAGCCTTCCTACAACAACTTTACATTCACTTGATACATGGAATACCCTATAACCCACAAGGACAGGGTGTTGTGGAGCATGCGCATCTTACAATAAAAAATGCGCTTTATAAACACCTTCGGGTCCCCTAAATATAAGCTCAACACCATTCTCTTTATTTTGAATTTTTAACGTTGGACAAAACGGGTAAATAGCTGCAGACAGACATGCAAGTGATGCTGCTGCTTCCCCTAAGCCTTTAGTACTTTGGAGGGACATCCTCACAGGAAAGTGGAATGGACCAGATCCAGTGTTAGTATGGAGTAGGGGGTCTGTATATGTTTTTCCACAGGAAAAGGAGGCTCCAATTTGGATCTCAGAGTGGCTGGTGCGTGCAGCCTTGCCTCCAAACACCAGTCGTGATGCTGAAGATGCTGATGATAACTCTGGGGATGCTACACCTCCTGTGGCAGACTGAAGCCAGAGAGCTGTGGGCAGTGGTTAAAGCATGGCCATATCCTTTACCAGTGACTAACTCTTCTCTCATATTCCCTCCTCTCCCTTTGATGCATGGCAGGTCTGTAACTTGCTAGGAGCATGTACTGATATCTCAGCAGTGTCCATGTTAAATGGTAGCAAATTCCTCAACTGTTATTATAAACAAAATGACTCTAGTACCTTTGAGACAACAGTTAATGTGTCTTGTCCCAATAATAGTACTTATCAGCCCACTCCCATATGCGTCTGGCCACCGTTTTTCCTCGTAACAAATGCTAGCAAGCTGAATGATACGTTGAATTGCACTAAGAATTGCTATCTTTCCCAGTGCTGGAATGTCACGGCCTTCAAGCTGGCTGTGATTATGCGTATCCCTACCCATGTTCCTATCCCAGTTTCCATTCCAGAGGACAAGTTACTGGAGGTGCTATCCAGAAAGAAGAGAGATTTTGGTATCACAGCAGCCATTGTGACAGCATTGTCTATATCTACAGCAGCTGCCACGGCAGCAGCAGTCTCGCTTGCTGCAACTATACCCACTGCAGAAGCTGTGAACACCCTTGCAGAAGGAACGGCGGGGGCCCTTCAAACATAGACTCAGATCAATGCACATCTGCAAGCAGAAATCCGGATAGTCAACCAGAGAGTGGATTTGGTTCAAGAACAAGTGGACATATGGGGGGCCCTATTGGGACTGGGATGTATAGTACCCTTCCCGGCAATTTGTGTAACTCCCATAGCCTATACTAATATGAGTGACTTACAGAATGTCTCCCGACAGCTCTCTCAATACTTGCAGGGGAATTAGTCTGCAGAATTTCAAAACTATACTCAGCACCTGGTACTAGGCATAACAAGGATAAATAACACCAGAGTTGAGCTTGCAACCCTCCCAGAGATAATCAAAACATTCCAAGATGTGTTAACCTTTACGAAACAATGGGCTAGCATGATTGGTCTGATGATAATCCTCGTAGTGGGCCTGATTCTGCTAGTATTTGGAGGCGACAGCAACATAGGCAACAGCAAGCCATGGTGCAGGCCTTGTTAGCTATCGAGGCTGGAACATCCCCCCAAGTGTGGCTAAGTATGCTGGATCGGTAGTCAACGACGGGTAAGATTGGTGGGGGAAATATACCAACCTAAGGCAGGACGCAGATCATTGATATCTGCCGTCTGATGACGGGTAAGGATATTCCCCGCCACTGACAACCTAAGACAGGCACGATCCCTGCCATAAAAGAAAAAAGGGGGAGATATCGGAGGCAGGCCCCTGGCCAGGGCGGCCTCCGCCATTAAAAGATGGCGCCTGGCTAGTTGCCAGCTTAGGATTGCCTCGTGAGACTAAGCAGAACGCCCAAAGAGGTAGTAAACAGCATTGGTTGCTAGCGAAGTTGTTCGTTTAGGTGCACAGCCTGATTCGCTCCCTCTTGTACCCTGCTCGCTGATTGGTCATGTAAGCATATATAAGTGTGTAGACTTGCGGAAATAGAGAGAGAAGAGAGAGAAGATGCATCCGAACCAGGGCGTCTTGTCGTCCTTGCAAGGCGAGGGCAACAATAATTGAAGACAAAACTCAGCTAAATAGCTGATAGAGAAGTTAGTGGAAGTGATTAGAGTTGTCACTGGACCTAAATGAAGAAAACTACTGTTTCATCTCATGAAAATTCTTCTGATAAAATGTAGGGCTCACACAGTATGATTCTTTATGAAGGTTGATAAAACAGGGGAGAGTGATAAAATAACTATTCCATCATGATTCTAAGCAAGCTTGCAAGTAAATGTCCCTTCATAAATCTGAGTACTATGTCACATAGAGGGAACATAGGGGACCTGCTTCATGAACACATACAATATTAATGTAAAATAGGGTTTATTCGGGGAATAACATAAAAGCAGAGAACTGGCAAAGGATGTAACATTCCCTGAACTCTCATTATCCCATAGAGAGTCATGTTTAAATTCAGCATAGATACACTGGATCTACCAGTGGAAAAGACATCCCAACTTTAGAGAGAAAAAGGAGCTAGGCATATGTAAGTGACTGTGTAATGGAGCTTTTTAACATAAGGAAATTTTTTATTTTTTATAAACATATATTTTTATCCCCAGGGGTACAGGTCTGTGAATTACCAGGTTTACACACTTCACAGCACTCACCAAAGCACATACCCTCCCCAATGTCCATAATCCCACCCCCTTCTCCCAAACCCCTTCCCCCAGCAACCCTCAGTTTGTTTTGTGAGATTAAGAGTCACTTATGGTTTGTCTGATTGCCACTATACTCAGCAACTAGAATTAGCCTGAATTAATAATTAATATGTTGAGTTTACCTAAGTCATTTTCTTACTAAGCTGCCAGATGGGGGCAAGGGTAAGGGTGTCTGAGTTTCTTCTCAGGAGATTTTGGCAAAGAATGCAGAAACCATACTGTGGAGGTAGTTAGACAATTTGGTTTTTAGGTTTGATTAGGCACAGACATAATTGGTCATTTTTAACTTGTGGATTTTGAGTTAAAAGTTTCATTATTCTTGCATTAAAATGGGGGAAAAAGGTTTCTGTGCTGAAGAGAATATGTGTCACTTATTCATCCAAATTTGAATATTTACCATATCAGAGAGAGACTGTTAAGCACTGGAGACTCATTCAAAACATATAGCCTACAGAAGAAATTTAACTATGTGGCAGATAGATGCTAAGCTTAGGTGCTGGGAGGGTTTATGGAAGGAACTACCAACCTCTGGGGTTGTTTAGCGAGCAGTACTGAAGGAGGTAATAGCGAATAGAGTTTTCAATGATGGATTTTTGGAGCTACTAAGATAAAATCACACTTCAAGTCATTAGAAGAGTGAGTTAAAACTTTTGGGGTTGACACTACCATGCACTTAAGAGCTGCTTCACCTCACTTCAATTCTACTTGGAAGCTTTCACTTGACTTCCATTTGGGAGCTTCTAGTGAAACCTTGTGTTGGTCCTTCTTGGCATAATGTGTTTCTATTTAAAAAGTAAATTTTGTATTAAAGTATAACATAAAAGAAAAGCACACAAATCCTAAGTGTGGCTAAGAGAGTTATTGCAAAAAGTACATGGCCACGTAACCAGCATATCCCAGTGCACCACCCCAGAAACTCTCTGTCTTGTCTCCCAGGCATTATCTCCCTGCCCCAGGGAAGGAAAATCATTAACTGAACTTTCTAACACATAGGTTAATTACCCCTGGTTTTGAATTTATGTGAACAGCATGTGTTCGTTTGGGCAACATTATGTTTGTGAAATTAATGTTAGTGTTGCATGTGGGCATATATGTAGATATATTTTATAAATCTACATATTCATATATGTTTTCATTGATGTATGATATCCCATTGAGTGGATAGAACACAATGTGCACACTTATTTTTTCTACTGTAAATAGAATTTTGGGTTGTTTTCTACTTTGAGACTATTATAAAGAGTGCTATTTTGAATACTCCCGTGTGTGTCTTTGGTTCATATGAATGTTTGGGTATATACCGAGGGGTACAGTTGCTAAGTCCGAGAATATACCTGTGATAGCTTTAATAACAATAGTTTTCTAAAGTGGTTGTACTGATTTATAATTTTTGCTCTGCTAACAGGGTGTGAAAGTTCCAGCTGCTCAGCTGCTCTAAATATTCACCATTACTAGTTTTTATCCCTTTCATTTTAGCTGTTCTTGTGGGTGAGCAAAAGTAACATTTTAATTTTAAGTTTCTGTGATGTTTGATGAAGTTGATCACCTTTTCATATCTTTCCTGGCCCTTTAGATACCTTTTATGACTTACCTGTTAAGTTGTACCTCACTACCTTTTCTTAGGCAGTCTCCTTGACTGCTTTTTTCTTAGTAATTATTAGTATACATTCTGTATATAATATATTCTGAGTGTTTTGTTCATTGTGTGCATTTCAAATAACTTCCCTCATATCATGGCTTGCCGTTTCACTTTTTAATCCTTTTTTTTTTTTTTAATGTTGTCCAGTTTCTCTTCTTTTTTTTTTTCCTTTATGGCTATTGCTCTGTGTTGTGTTGGAGAAATACTTACCTATCATAAGTCCATAAAGATTGTTTTTATGCTTTCTTCTGCTTTTTACCTTTCATGTTTTAGATCTGTTATCCATTTTGAATTTAGTTTTGTGTATGGTTTGAGGTGTTGGGGTTAAGATTTGTTTTCCTGATAAATACTCAGTTCACCCAGTACAGTTTGTTTTAAGAACCATCCTTCCTCCATTGCATGACAGGGGTTGCCTTTGCTGTGAATCAAGGAATCATACACATGTGGGGCTGTTTTTGAACTCCGTTTTGTTCCATTTGTGTATTTTATATCCTTGCTCAATTCTGTACTATCTTAATTACTGTAGTTTAATATTTGGTAGTACAAATTCTCTACCATGGTATTCTGCATGACTGAGTGGTTGTTCTTGTCATTTTTCTTTCCAAGTGAAACCAAGTGTCAATATTCACTTAAGAGGATGGGCGCCGGGGTGCCTCAGTGGGTTAGGCCACTGCCTTCAGCTCAGGTCATGATCTCAGGGTCCTGGGATCGAGTCCCGCATGGGCTCTCTGCTCAGCAGGAAGCCTGCTTCCTTCTCTCTCTCTCTCTGCCTGCCTCTCTGCCTACTTGTGATCTCTCTCTGTCAAATAAATAAATAAAATCTTTAAAAAAAATATTCACTGAAGAGAATCAACAAAATAAACTTACTGGAATTCAGATGTATGGATTGATTTAGGAGAACTGAAATCTTTACAGTATTAAGTCTTGTAATCCATACATAGATATGGTTACCTTACATTTGTTTTTCATTAATGTACAGGTCTAAACATTTTTTATTTTTTTTTATTTTTAGGTATTGGATTTTTTTTAGTGTCATTATGTTTTTCCCCAGATTTCATTTTTCTCGATGCTTGTTGCTAAGCCTATAAAAGCGTAGTTTATTTTTTTAATGTTGACTTGGTGTCTAGCAATCTTGCAAAATTCACTTTTAAAATTTACTTATTTCTAATAGTATCAGTTGTACATTATTTTGGATTTCCTACGTAAACAGTTGTGTTGTCTGTGAACAGTGATTTACTCTTTTTGAAATCCTTTATTACATTATCTTGTTTCATTGCACTAGGTAGAATAAATTGTGAAGAATAATGAATAAATTGTGAAGGTAGTGGGCATCCTTTGTCTCATTCTCAAATTTAGGAAAACACATTCAATATGTGATCATCGATTATGGTATTTACTGCGAGTTTTTCTAAAAGATCCCTTTTATCAGAATAGAAAAGTTTTCTGCTATTTCTAATGCCACTGTTTTTATCCTGAATCAGTATTGAATTTTATTAAAAGCTTTTTCTGAGTTTATGTAGATGATTCTATGGTATTTTTCTCCCCTTTTTTCTTTAATGTAGTATCCTATGTTGGTTGATTTTCAAATGTTAAAGCATTTGAATGCTTTAAAAATGTATTTCTTGAAATACACCTCTCTATATATCACTTGATTGATTGATCTTACCCCATTTTTTATTTTTGCGAGTATGTGTGTGTGTGTGTGTGAGTTTAGTCTGAAATTTTTTTTTCTTGTAATGTCATTCTTAGGTTATGACAAGTTATGCTGGCCTTATAAAATTAGTTGGGAAGTCTTGTTTCTTGTTCTCATGAGAAGTTTGTGTAATAGTAATATTTCTTATTTGAATACTTGGAAAAGTTTACCAGTAAATCTGTTTGTATTTGGAGTTTACTGTGTGAGAGTTTCTTAAAGTAAATATTTAATTTCTGTAAGAGATAGAATGATTCCTACTCTTCTACTTTTTCTGCCAGTTGGGTTTTTCAAGAAATTCTCTATTTTATTTAAATTGTTAATATTATTGATATTCAATGTGCATATGCTCTAATTTTCTTCATATTGCTCATATTCTCTTTTATATTTTGTCTTCCATTCCTTATATTGTTACTTCGTGTCTTTCTTTCCCTTGATCACTGAGATTATGTCAGTTTTATTAACCTTTCTTTTCTTCTTTTTCTATTGTGTTATGTTAGTCACCATAATTATTAACCCTTTCTAAGAATGAACATTTTAGCTCACGGGTTCTGAGCTGTGTCTGCCAGAGAGATGCCTGTGGAGTGAGACAGGGTTTATTAAAATAAAAGGTGAGCCCAAAAAGACCTGCCCTCTCCCCACGGGTCTGCTTCTGGAAATGACTTTGTGGACCAAGGACCCTCCTTGGGGCCATATTGGGGGTGATGGGCTAAAGATGGAGAACCACATGGACCACTGCAGTCACCCCTAGAACAGAGTTAATCCCTTCCAAATATTCTTGGACATACTGGCTCCACAGAAAACTCATGAATTCATGAGACTCTGCCAGCTCCAGCTGATTTCTTCTGACTTGCTAGAACTAGAATCCATTGTCTTAATTAATACCTTTGGGGAGACCCTTTCACTCCTGGGAAGCTGCCTGCCCAGAGTTGCTGAGGGGACCTCAAAAGAGACAGATCCCCGAGACCTTGGAGGACAGGGCCAGGATTCTCTGAAGCAGAAGGAAGCTTTAAATCAGGAGAATGAGCCTCACTTACAGGTGGGGGTCCTGAGAGAATGGTCAAGGTCTGGCCCTGCTTTGACCCGTAGGTTTCCTGTCGGGTCATGTGGGCCTTCAGTGGCTGGACACCTGGCTACAATCAGTCTTTCCACCTCCCCCCATGCCTGTAGAAGTGAGATCACTTTTTATTTCAGGGCAAAGTTAGAGCAACTGTCTCCTAGAAGCTGGCTGGCCTCCCCATCCCCCAATGCAACTGCTGTGCTCTGGTTGTCAGGCAACTGTTTACCTTAGAGGTAGAGCACCCCCCAAGGTTCTGAGCCTTCAGTTGAGACCCAGAGAACACTGGCCTTTGGAGGCAGAGCTGGGGAGCTCTCCACCGCCCCGATAGCCTCCTGCCTACCATAGATCCACTTTCCACTTGGTCCTAGACCACCTGTGCGGTCCTCCGCTGGTGATTTTTGAAAGCTGGAGACACGTTTCAGGTCTCCCTGGATTTCCCTTGGAAATCCTGGTATAAAGTGTGATACTGGTTTTACCAGTGAAGAAACAACACATTTTAGAGAAGTGTGAAAGTGTCAGGCAAAAGGTGTTTCGCCCACGCTGAAGTCTGTGGAAAAGGCAGTGAGAATATGGAACCGCTGACACAAGCTGATGATGCCCGAGGTCTGCCCGGGGCGGAGGCCAGTCTTCCCAACTTAACATCCTCGTGCTTATCAGCAATAAATACAAACCACTGTAGGCTGTCTCTTCAGAGTACTCTTGACTTTCTGAAAAAGTTACTGAAGGGCCAGCCTCCTAAATCGTCTCAAGAGACTGGTGACAGACCCATCTTCAAAGCCTCAGAAGAGAAGGGAGAAGACCTTGGGGAGAAAACACTGGGTGATGTGAATAAAATTCCTCCTGATCTCCAGAGTCCAGAACAGCTTGCCCAAGAAACTGCGAGATGGAAGCAGAGACTCCAAGAAATGGAGCAGGAGAAAGAAAGGCTTGAACAGTCAAACGCAGGATTCCAACAGGCCCTGAACGAGAAAGTCAGCCAGTTAGTACCCGTGGGTGAAAACCTGCTGAAGACCTTCCACGGGCCCACACACCTTGGAGATCATTTGGGTCATGTCAACTGTGAGGTCGAGGAAAAGAGGCAAACAGAAAATGACGATGGCCCCATCCACGGGTCAGAGGGTGATCTGAAGGGTGTCACTGATGATGCTGATTCCAATGTGTCCCTTCAAAGTGCTGAAGCGAAAAAGCAGGAACTAGCCAGGCAATTGCAGGAAGGAAAGCAAATGAATGAGGAGCTTATGGCACAAATAACAGATCTTCAAGCCAAGGAGGCCTCTTTGCAGCGTGAAAATTCACAGCTTGAAGAGGAGATTCAGCAGCTGAAACAGAAGCTTCAAACTCTGCCTCAATTATATCAAGAATGCATCAGCCCCGTTGAGAGAAAATGGTCTGAGGCAGAAGAGCAGTGTGCAGACATTAAGTGGAATCTTTCCTGCACACGTAGAAACATCAAGGCCATATCTCAGACTCGAGACTTCTACAAGGACATCGCTGAAGACACCAGGAGACAATTGGAGGAAAATGCCATACACTATCAAAAGGGGATCCTCTTCCATGCAAAGAGAGCTCAGGAAAGCTGGATGGCAGCTGTGCTGACCGAGAGAAGCCTCAAGGAGCTAAAGAAAGAAAGTGATTACAACAGGCAAATGTTGGCCAAAGCAGAGTCCAACTTCCAGCTTTTCCCAAGTGGCCCTTTTACTCCTGCTCCTCCACCAGCTGCCCACAGAGGCCCAGAAGTGTCAGAGAACCCCTGGATCATCAGCACCCCCAGGAAGGAGAAGAGCCAGGACTTGAGGGCCCAGGCAGCTGGGTCACACCACCAGAGCCCCCTGGGGATTTGACTGAGCTCACCGCAGGCCGGTCCTGAATTCCCACAACCACAGCATAACATCTGCATGTGTTTTCTGTCTTTAAAGTTATTTTGACTTATTTCTTTTTAGTTTAGGTATTATTTAGATAGATAGTTAGATAGTTATTTAATTGATAGTACAATTGCTTTTATTCAAGTAGATTTAGCATTATAGTTTTCAGATAGTATTTTTCCATTAAAGTGTCACTTCCTATAATTCTTACAGATGTATTATTTTCACCAGACCCTCTAGAACTAGAAAATATTAAGTTAAAGATTTAAGTTAAAGATCTACAGTTACTTTAACAATTATCAAAATTTGGCATGGATACAAACATTTAAAATTATCAACATTTTTTAAGAACATTTTTCTATGGCATGAACATTTTTGTGTGCTGTTTTCATACACATAAGGTTGTGTTAATCATCTGCACAATTAAATTAATCTGTATCTGAATAAATTTTTTTTGAAAAACTGGGGAAAAGAAAACCCTAAAACAACAATTTCGTATTCCAACTTTATAAAATTTTGATTATCTTAGCAGATTTTAAAGTTACAATTTTTTCTCTCTGTTAACTTTTAAAAATTTTTTCCTTTTGTTTAAGATATTGTTTGCTCAATGTTTAGACAGTTCTCAATTTATGTAGCGAAAATAAAAGTTTTTCAGAGATGGCAAGCAAACAGACCTCCCCCATGCAGTTTACAAGGCACTTTTAGTCAGTTTGGTGGTAACAGAGAGTAGTAGAACAGTAAAGAAAGCTGCCAATTTTTAAAACAATTTTAAAGAGAGAAAGAAATGATGTTCACACAATTTGTATAATATGCAAAATATACCTAGCTCGTATATACACAAAAGGAGAAAAGCCCAATGTATCAGATAGATGCTTGCTCTCTGTTCTTGGAGCTGTGGAAGCAGAAAGCAAGGCAAAAGCAGAGGGAGACTCCCAGATGCTAACAGGGGGAGCTGTTCCCACTCTTGGGTCTGCCTGGAGGGAGGAGGGGGAAAGTGGTGCCATCAGGGCCCTAGGGAAGGCAGATTTAGTTCCAGGCCACCACAATAATGCAAATGTCACCATAAAGCACATAATTCATTAATTAATATTTTTTATGGAAATAATTTTTTTCACGTTTCCCAGTGCATATAAAAGGTGTTTATCCCACGACACTGCAGTCTTGTGAGTGTGCAATAGCATTATCTCTAAACAAATAAAAATTAAGCCTTGTTTAAAAAATATGTTTTGTTAAGATTTTATTTATTTATTTGAGAGAGAGAGTGAGAGTGAGAGAGAGCATGAGAGGGGAGAAGAACAGAGGGAGAGGCGGACTGCTCATGGATTGGGGAGCCCCATGTGGGACTCGATCCTAGGACTTTGGGATCATGACCCGAGCTGAAGGCCGTTGCTTTGCCAGCGGAGTCCCCCACGCACCCAAATTAAAAAATATTTTCTTACTGAAAATTGCTAACCGTCATGTGAGCTTTTAGCAAGCTGTAATCTTAGCTGGGAGGAGGGTTTCGTTTCAGTATTGATGCACGTTGATCAGGGTGGTGGTTGATAGAAAACTGTTGCAATTTCTTCAAAGACGACGACTACCAAGGTTGCCGCATCAGCCTACCCTTCCTGTCATGAAGACTTCTGGTAGCTGGTAGCGGGCAGGGCTGTGGAGGGATGTGAACAAATTAGAGCGCAGATGGGTGGGAATGTGAAACATTGCAGCTGCCGTGGAACATGGTGAGAAGTTTCCTTCAAAAATTAAAAAATACTCTATGATCCAGTAATCCCACTTCTGTGTTGTGGAAAACTGAAATCAGGATCTGAACGGGGTTTCTGCATTTCTAGGTTCATAGGGCACTTTTCCCAGGAGCCCGTGGATGGATGGATGGGCTGAGAGAATGTGGTGTGAATGAGTAAAGAAAATGTAATATTATTCTTTAAAAAGAAGGAAATTCTGTCACACGTTACAATATGCATGAAACTTAAGGATATTGCGTTATGCAAAATAAGCCAGTCACATACACACACACACACACACACACACACACACCCCAGATTTTCTGAGTCCCCTTATATGAGATCTCTAAACTGGTTGAAAATAATATAAAATAGGGGCACCTGTGTGGCTCAGTAGGTTAAAGCCTCTGCCTTCGGCTCAGGTTATGATCCCAGGGTCCTGGGATCGAGCCCCGCACTGGGCTTTCTGCTCGGCGGGGAGCCTGCTTCCTCCTCTCTGCCTACTTGTGATCTCTGTCTGTCAAATAAATGAATAAAATCTTAAAATAATAATAAAAATAAAATAAAAAATAAAGCAGTCAAATTCCTACAAATAGAAAGTGAAACCATGGCTCCCAGGTCTGAGGGGTGGAAGGAATGGGGTTGTCCTTCTTATTTCAAAGAGCAAAGCACTAAGATGAGCAAGATTTGCCCAAAGGAGAGAGATGGAAGAAAGTCCCTTATCAGTAAGTAAGATTTCTTATAAAGTAAATGCATCATTTATGCAGGAGTATGCAAAGAAGTCAGTGGAAAATAGCCTTAAAATATACACAGGCACACATACCAGTATCTGATGT
The DNA here is from genome assembly GCF_964662115.1 of Mustela nivalis. Classification (NCBI taxonomy): domain Eukaryota; kingdom Metazoa; phylum Chordata; class Mammalia; order Carnivora; family Mustelidae; genus Mustela; species Mustela nivalis. The sequence goes on from NC_139025.1 coordinate 139,611,366, forward strand.
ATGACACAGTGGAACTAGAAGTCACTGGGGAAAGATAGGTTATTTAATAGATGATGCTAGGGCAACTAAATTATCCATATGAAGATAGAAAATTAGGCTGCTGTTTTATACCATACATAATTAAGGTTTTAGTCAGATTTCTAGCACATAGTATATATTAACTCATTTTAAACTCAGAGCTACAATGTAATATGAGGATTATTTTTTTTTCAAATTACCCTTACTAAAAGAAATTGATAAAATAAAATAATCCTTACCTTACGTATGATGAACTAAGACACAGAGAGATCAAGGAACTTGTCCAGGATGAAATTTGCTCAGGTTGAAATTTGCACATACTGAAATTTATCAAGGGATAAGAGCTGTGATTCAAAGCTCAGATGGACTGATTTTAAAATCCCTATTCTTAAATACTACTCAAACTGTGTTTTCTCAATTCCAGACAGATTAATGACTCAAAATGGAAAATCTAACTTGATACCTAGTAAGGGAAAAAAAAAAATATATATATATATATATATATATATATATAGAGAGAGAGAGAGAGAGAGAGATATCTCTCTATATATATCTTCATGATCCTGAGGTAGTAAGGAATTTCTAAAGAAGAATCAAAAAGTACAGATCACCAAAGAAAAGGCAGTGAATTCAACAGCAATAAACTTCAGTCCATCACAGATACTTTAAGGGGATAAAAATAAGCCGTATACCCTGGGGAGATGATGTATGTACCATTTATAATCAACAAAGGATTGGTATTTTGAATTTTTTAAAAAACCTTTATGAGATAACAATGAAACAATGAAATTCCATTTCAATGGACAAAAGACATAAAAGTCATTTCTTGTATAAGGATTTCATAAAAGAACCAAGAATTGTCAAAATACTCAAACTCCATATACTTCAACCCATGAGTAGATCAGATTTGAACCCATACCCACCAGCTTGGCAAAAATAAAAAAACATCTATCATATCAAGTGTTGACAAGGATGTAGAGTGAAAGAAACTGGACAGAGTACATCTTTGACCAACTATTTTAGATGCAAGTTGTACTGTCCAAAAAGAGAGTGAATACACATACCTGTCTACACAGCAATTTTCCTCCTAAGCCATATACAAAAATGTTCTCGGCATCATTTTCTTGTGATATTCAATAATTTACAACACACACACACACACACGTTTTTCAATAATGGAGCAGATGTATAAATTTAGATGTATTCATGTAATTAAATATAATCTGAGGTGGAAATAAATAAAGTCAGATAAAGTTCTGATATATCAACATGGGTCTCAAACATTCAGATTTAGTGGAAGAGAAAATATAAAAGAACACATCTGGCATGATTCCTGTTACTATAGATCAAAAACAGGCAAAACTAAGTAATGCATTGCTTAGGTATATAAATGTGTGTACATATGCGGTGAAATTATAAAGGAACTATAAAGGGAATGATGAACACCAAGATAAAACAGTGGTCATGCCTGTGGGGAAGGCAGAAAATTGGTCTTGGAAAGACAAGGACTCCGAGAACTAGAGAGGTCTTGGATTGGTCTTTTTTAACCCACGTGATGAGCTCCACCATGATCATCTTATCACTATTCTCCATATCTGTGGTATAACTGTGCCATATCTGTGATATACTTATATAATATACATTTAAAGTGTAGGCTTGGTATTTAAGAGAGCTTATGAAAAAAAAGAGCATAGAAAAAGGAACAAGTGTGGAAGGAGGCAGAGAAGACTGCTGAGAGCTTCTCATCACCTTCATGTGTACTTGGGGTGAGGAAAGAGCATCCACATTTGGTTTCTTAAATTTGACATCATTTGGGCTTTTCTTTTCTTTTTATTTTCTTTCTTTCTTTCTTTCTTTCTTTCTTTTTAACAATCAAACACTAGTTCTGAATTTAAAAGTAAGGACAATAATAATGCTTCAATGGAAATCTTTGCCTATGGTCAGCATAAGCTCCTAAGATTTTCAAGATAGAGTGAATAAAATAAAATTGATGTTCAGAGATACAATCAAGGGAATACTACCCAGCAGTGAAAAGGAATGGGTGGACTCTCACCACTCTTGTTCAACATAGTATTAGAAGTCCTAGCACCAGCAATCAGACAACAAAGAGAAATAAAAGGTATCCAAATTGGCAATGAAGAAGTCAAACTCTCTCTCTCTTTGCAGATGACATGATTCTTTATATGGAAAACCCAAAAGACTCCACCCCCAAACTAATAGAACTCATACAGCAATTCAGCAACGTGGCAGGATGCAAAGTCAATGTACAGAAATCTGTACATTGGCTTTCTTATACACTAACAATGAAAATACAGAAAGGGAAATTAGAGAATCTGTTCCATCTACTACAGCACCAAAAACCATAAGATACCTGGGAATAAACCCAACCAAAGACATAAAGGAACTGTACTCGAGGAACTACAGAACACTCATGAAAGACATTGAAGAAGACACAAAAAGATGGAAGACCATCTGCTCTTGGATCAGCAGAATAAACATTGTTAAAATGTCTATACTGCCTAGAGAAATCTATACTTTTAATGCCATTCTGATCAAAATACCACCGGTATTTTTCAAAGAGCTGGAACAAATAATCCTAAAATTTATATGGAAACAGAAGAGACCCCGAATCACTAAGGAAATGTTGAAAAACAAAAATAAAACTGGAGGCATCACGTTACCTGATTTCAAGCTTTACTACAAAGCTGTGATCACCAAGACAGCATGGTACTGGCATAAAAACAGACACATAGACCAGTGGAACAGAGGAGAGAGCCCAGATATGGACCCTCAACTCTACGGTCAAATGATCTTCCACAAAACAGGAAAAAATATACAGTGGAAAAAAGACAGTCTCTTCAATAAATGGTGCTGGGAAAACTGGACAGCTATATGTAGATGAATGAAACTGGACCATTCGCTTACACCATACACAAAGATAAACTCAAAATGGATAAAAGACCTCAACATGAGACAGGAATCCATCAGAATCCTAGAAGAGAACATAGGCAGTAACCTCTTTGATATCAGCCACAGCAACTTCTTTCAAGATATGTCTCCAATGGCAAAAGAAACAAAAGCAAAAATAAATTTTGGGGACTTCATCAAGATCAAAAGCTTCTGCACAGCAAAGGAGACAGTTAACAAACAAAGAGGCAACCCATGGAATGGGAGAAGATATATGCAAATGACAGTACAGACAAAAGGTTGATATCCAGGATCTATAAAGAACTCCTCAAACTCAACACACACAAAACAGACAATCATATTAAAAAATGGGCAGAAGATATGAACAGACACTTCTCCAATGAAGACATACAAATGGCTATCAGACACATGAAAAAATGTTCATCATCACTAGCCATCAGGGAGATTCAAATTAAAACCACATTGAGATACCACCTTACACCAGTTAAAATGGCCAAAATTAGCAAGACAGGAAACAACATGTGTTGGAGGGGATGTGGAGAAAGGGGAACCCTCTTACACTGTTGGTGGGAATGCAAGTTGGTGCAGCCACTTTGGAGAACAGTGTGGAGATTCCTCAAGAAATTAAAAATAGAGCTTCCCTATGACCCTGCCATTGCACTATTGGGTATTTACCTCAAAGATACAGATGTAGTGAAAAGAAGGGCCATCTGTACCCCAATGTTTATAGCAGCAATGGCCACAGTTGCCAAACTGTGGAAAGAACAAAGATGCCCTTCAATGGACAAATGGATAAGGAAGATGGTCCATATACACTATGGAGTATTATGCCTCCATTAGAAAGGATGAATACCCAACTTTTGTAGCAACATGGACAGGATTGGAAGAGATTATGCTGAGTGAAATAAGTCAAGCAGAGAGAGTCAATTATCATATAGATTCACTTATTTGTGGAGCATAACAAATAGCATGGAGGACAAGGGGAGATGGAGAGGAGAAGGGAGTAGAGGGAAATTGGAAGGGGAGGTGAACCATAAGAGACTATGGACTTTGAAAAACAATCTGAGGGTTTTGAAGGGGCTGGGGGGTAGGAGGTTGGGGAAACCAGGTGGCGGGTATTAGAGAGGGCATGGATTGCATGGAGCACTGGGTACAGTGCAAAAACAATGAATACTGTTACGCTGAAAAGAAATTTTAAAAAAAAGGAACGGGTGGGTTTTGGTACATGCTGTATGTCATGGACATAATGCTGAGTAAAAGAAATCAGTCTCAAAAGGATTACAAGCTTCATGACTGCAGTTTGATGACATCCTGAAAAAGACAAAATTAGAGTAAACTCCAGTGAGGGACATCAGAACAGTGGTTGCCAGGGGGAAAGGTTAAGAAAAGGAGGTAGATTCTCAGGGAGATGTAACTGCTCTGTCTGCTCACCATGGTGGTGGTTTCCCAAAACATGCGCTAAAATCCATACCTTCATTTGTCCCTCCAACACCCATTACACCAAAGTTAATTTTACTATATAAGTAGAAGAAAGAGAGAGAAGGAAAGACAGAGAGACATAGAGTGAAGGAAGAAGAGGGAGAGAGGGAGGGAGGAAGGAAAGAAAAAAGGAGGAAAGGGAAGGAGGAAGGAAGGGAGGAAAGGAAGGAAGGTAGGAAGAAAGAATACATCCTTAAATTTGATGCAGTCTGGGCACCTGGGTGGCTCAGTTCATTGAACATCTGCCTTCGGCTAAGTACATGATCTTGGAGTCCTGGGATAGAGCCCCACGTTGGGCACCCTGCTCAGTGGAGAGTCTGCTTCTCCCTTCCTCTCTCCAGCTCCCTCTGCCCCTCCCCCACTCCCATTCATGTACTCTCTCTCTCAAACAAATAAATAAAATCTTTAAAAATAAAAAAAAAATGTGATGCGCTCTACGCTGGATTTCAATACTGAAACAGAAAATAGACAGTGAAAATACTGATGAAGTCCAAATAAAGTTTGTAGTTTCACTAATTATTTGCATTGAGTTTAACTTGTTAGCTTTGAGAAATGTGCTAGGTCAATATAAGATGAAACTAGGTAAAGTGTATATAAAACTTTCTGTGTTAATTTCATAACTTTTTCTGTAAATCTAAAACCATTCCCCTAAAATTTATCTAAAAAAAATCCAAGCAAAATTGGTATAATTTTTATTTTAAAAATGTAGGGAGAAACCTATATGTGGATTTGTTTGTATAATCCATATATACCACTAGAAGAAAATACAAGACACATAGACCAATGCAACAGAGTAGAGAGCCCAGATATAGACCCTCAACTCTATGGTCAAATAATCTTCGACAAAGCAGTGGAGAAAAGATAGTCTCCTCAATAAATGGTCCTGGGAAAATTGGACAGCTATGCGTAGAAGAATGAAACCCAACCATTCTCTTACCACCATACACAAAGACAAACTTGAAATGGGTGAAAGACCTCAACATGAGAAAGGAATCCAGCAGAATCCTAAAGGAGAACATAGGCAGTAGCCTCTTTAACAGCAGTATCTCTCAAGACTTGTCTCCAGGGCCTTTGGGTGGCTCAGTGGGTTAAGGTCTCTGTTTTTGACTCAGGTCATGATCCCAGGGTACTGGGATCTAGTCCTGCATTGGGTCTCTGCTCAGCAGGGAGCCTGCTTCCTCCTCTTGTTCTCTTCCTACTTTTCATCTCTGTCTGTCAAATAAATAAATAAATAATCTTAAAAAAAAAAAAAAAAAGAAAAAAGACATGTCTCCAAAGGCAAAGGAAACAAAAGTGAAAATGTACTTTTGGGACTTCATCAAGATCAAAAGCTTCTGCACAGCACAGGAAATGGTCAACAAAACAAAGAGGCAACCCATAGAATGGGAGAAGAATATTTGCAAGTGACACTACAGACAAAGGGCTCATATCCAAGATCCATAAAGAACTTCTCAAACTCAACATGCAAAAAACAGATAAGGGAGATGTACAAAAAATGGGCAAAAGACATCAACAGACACTTCTCTATTGAAAACATACAAATGGCTAGCAGACACATGAAAAAATGTTCATCATCATTAGCCATCAGGGAAATTTAAATCAAAATGACATTGAGATACCATTTTACACCAGTTAGAATGGCAAAGATTAACAAGACAGGAAACAACACATGTTGGGAGGATGTGGAGAAAGGGAAACCCTCTTACACTGTTGGTGCAAATGCAAGTTGGTACAGCCACTTTGGAAAACAGTGTGGAGATTTCTCAAAAGATTAAAAATGGAGCTACCCTATGACCTGGCAAATGCACTACTGGGTAGTTACCCCAAAGATACAGATGTAGTCAAAATAAGGGCCATATGCACCCCAATGTTCATAGCAGCAATGTCCACAATAACCAAACTGTGGAAAGAGCTGACCTGCCCTTCAACAGATGAATGGATAAAGAAGATGTGGCTCATACACACAATGGAATATTACTCAGCCATCAGAAAGGATGAATAACCAACTTTTACATCAACATAGATGGGACTGGAGGAGATTATGCTGAGCGAAAGAAGTCAGGCAGAGAGTCAATTATCATATGGTTTCACTTACTTGTGGAACATAAGGAATAACATGGAAGACATTAGGAGAAGGAAAGGAAATGTGAATTGGAGGAAATCAGAGGGCGAGATGAACCATGAGATCCGGTGGACTCTGAGAAACAAACTGAGGGTTTTAGAGGGGAGGGGGTGGAGGATGGGTGAGCCTGGAGTTGGGTATTAAGGAGGGCATGTACTGCATGGAGCACTGGGTGTTGTACATGAACAATGAATTTTGGAACACGGCATCAAAAACTAATGATGTGTTGTACGGTCACTAACAACATAACACAATTAGAAAAAAAAGAAAATATAAGAAACTTAATACCAGTTGCTTATATAGAGGGATTCTGGGTCCTTAGAAGTCAGGAGTGTGAGATATTTTTTAATTGCATACTTCAAATTTTTTTTCAGTTTTGAATATACTATTAAAATACTATTTTAAAAATTAAGGTATTTTTTTCTTAAATCCTAGCTATTGAAACAGTTGGCCAAAAGCAATGTATCTTTTACCCTTTGATACACACAGCCAGATTGCCTGGGGAGAAAGAAGTCTCATGAATTGATTTAAAAAAAAAAAATAGCCCCAAGTTCGTGTCCACTAAGTTTCCTTAGTTCACAGTAACAGTTGGGCAATTCATTATTAATCTTCAGTTGCTTCGATGGTTCTAGCAGCTTCTAATCTGTGGAATCGGTAGCCTATCCAGCCCAGGACAGCCCTCTCGGGGCACTCAGGATGCAGGAATGGAATTCACCTGGGATGGTCTCAGTGAGTTATGACTTGACGACCCCAGTGAAGCTCTGTGAGTAGAGGCTCAAAATCGTCTGCCTATTTGGATGGTGTTTGTCATTGACTAGCAACACCCACAGAGAACAAAAAAAATTATGAATCTGAGCCTCCTTCTGTAGAAACAACGGACTCTTCTTGCAGAAGCTCTAAACAGCAGGGAGGAACCCAGTACATAGATCTGATCTTAGAATCAGCAAGTGTGTTCTTCAGGCTCTGGGAGCCAGGAAGCTTTATCCCCACTTGGCAAATCATTTGGTATCTTTTCTGTGTCTGTTGATACCAATTTGTATTTCACATTCACCTTAGAAAAAGGAGAGGGAATAAAAAATACTGGCATAAAAAATAATATCTTCTAAAGTGGTTTTATTATTCATTTTTTAAATCTTCACTTTTAACAGAGCTATCCATAAGTTTCAAGTACCAGAGAGTGACTAAAGAGCCTTGAAATACCTTTTTCTTATCTCTGAAAGTGGAATATAAATGAGACATTTCTTGCAGCTTATAAACCTGCCCAGACTTTGGTACTTTGGCTGGGAATTAATTGCACACCCGCTGGGGGTTTCATCAAAGGAACCGGGGAATCATTCCTTCATTTCTACTAATATGTGTTTTTCTTTAAGTGTCTCACTCCAAGGGCGACTGTCCCTGGCTGTGCTGGTCCTGCATTGGCAAAACTGGGAGAAAAAGCCTTGGCAAACACTAGGCTATGAATAGCGCCCCCTAGAGTTGGGGAAAGGCAGCCAGGCTACCTGTGTACATTGCCTGAGAACAATGAAAGGATTATTAAAAACAAACGAACAAACAAACACGCAAACCCGCCATAGATGTCTGGTTTTGTAATCTGTGGATGACATTAAGGAACCCGACATCCTAATACAGAAAGCTATTCCAAAGGCCAAAGCTGTTGGAGCAAGTGCCTCAGAACTCTTGCTTCATTGATCAGATGGAATGGTGAGGCACAGCATGAGTCAGGGTAAGTATATTCTTCGTACCCTGGACTTCTTTCAAAGATTACATATATTTCAAAAGCATTTCCTCACTCCGCTTTCAGAATGCCTTTGTAGAAGCTTTAGAAAACAACTATTTCTCCTGTTAATTCACCATTACTGGATAAAAGAGAATTGACTAGTCTGCCACAAAAGTTTTCCAGTGATTGTGATTAAACAGACTTTGCTCAGATCATCTGGGATTCAAAAAACCCCCCACAGAAGAGGAATAGATGTGACCGAGAGTGAATATGGAAGGTGGGCTACAACCTGCTCATGGGACCAGCACTCCTTGGTCTGCGCTTGGAGGAGAATATAAAGGAGCTCTTGAAAGGATGTATAGCATTCAAAGGGATACAGAGAGAAAGAGGCCATTTTGACAGAGCCTAGAAGATCATTGTAGAGGAATCCCAGAACAGAAGTTAACTCATAATTGGCTAACGGAGAACCAGGCTATGTGTAATGATATGAATTTAACCTGAAGCTGAAAAGGGTCTTCAAGGGGGGATAAAAAAGACTCTGTGTTTTTTTGTTTGTTTGTTTGTTTGTTTTGTCACAAGCAAAAGAGACAGGTTCTGGCCAATGCAGGCTGCAAAGGAATTAGTAAGAGATTGTAAGGCAGACAGGGAGGCTTCTAGACCAGATTTGGAAGATGAGCGTGGGGATTGGACATCAGGAACAGAGTCGTGGTCACGTGGCAGAAGCATGGCCCCGTGACAGGTGGCTACACCACCACCAGCACCACTGACCTGGTCACTCCATGCTATTGGGGTCACATTCTCCCTGTTTTTGTGTCAGTTGCTCAAGAATCACTTTCTCAGATGGAAGTATCCTGTTAGCTAAGCCCGGACTATATGCCCATGTTCTAGCCACCAGGGGATAGCCAAAGAAATGGGGGGGGGAGTCCTTATTAGGTCATCTTTAGGGAAAAATGGGTTCTGCCTCCCACCAAGACTCTAAGTCTAGAAACCCCCTGAATAGGAGAGATGGTTTCTGGATAGGGCAGACCAACAATTCAGCAAGCAAACCAATGTCCATGAAGTCCTTAATCACTTTGTAGCAGAATGGGAGACTCGGACATAGAAGATGGGGAGAGAATAGAAGGCAAAGAGATGGAGATAATGGATATGAGGAACCTAGATCAGAGGAGGGAACTGGAAAGACAACCCATAGAAGTATCACTTGCTATTTAAAAGAGACACGAACAATGAATCATGGAACACTACATCAAAAATTAATGATGTACTGCATGATGACTAACATAACATAATTAAAAAATAAATAAAAAAGTAAAAAAGACATAAAATCAAATCATAAACAAAGGATGTCTTAGCTTAGACTCCTGCTGGTCTCCAAAGCAGAGTTCAGAATAGGACTTGTGTGTTTTTAGTTCAGTTGAAGAAGCTATCAGAGAAGTAGAGTGGGAACCAGGGAGGAATAAAAGAAAGAAGGAGAGGGGGAAAGGGAGTAGTCCTGATGGGTCTACACAGTGGGGCAATGGGCTCAATCTCTTACACTCCTTGGGTTGCTCCCTGGAATGCACCTTAGAATTGTTCACCTGAATGATGGAAGACAGTGGTGATCATCCATCCATCTAGTCTCCTGTTGGCCCATATTGCTCTCTGGGCATTGACTCCCTTACATTTGTGAATTCTGGGCAGCTTCCTGCAGGAAGCACATACTACAGAGAGCAAGACATACGAAGTGAAGCTGAGGATGTGGCCACGAGGCAGATCTGGTTATTATAGCAATGTTTTGAGTATAAGGGAAGTAGGGGATGTGAAGCTAAGCATAAGAACTGTCCAAATACAACTGGAGACATGCATTTTCCTACTATCAAAATGTGTTTATTGAAACCATGATTTTGAGTGCCTACAAGCTCTGTATATCAGGATAGGGTTAAGCATGGGACAATGAACAGTATTCTGTTAATAGTATAGATCTTATGCTTCTTTACAGAAAGTTTGTGCCCTTCATCTCACAGTGCCATAGGGGACACAAAGAGGAAAGATGTTGCCTAAGGAGATAATTAGAAAAGCTGGGGATGCTGGGATGAGAATATTTTATTCTTCATGAGCGTGACAAAGAGAAGTTACCTAGAGAAGCAGCAGTGACTACCAGGTTGGGCTGGTCCTTTGTTGGCTGCTTTTGTTCATCAGAACCCTTTCAAACATAATCATGGTCAGAGAGGTGAGTAGGGGTTCATAGTTTCTAGAACTTTCCAACATGGCCTTGTGGTCATCATGAACACCAGACACATTTTTTTTTTTTAATCTAAGATAATACCTTTCTAACCTCACATAATCTAACAATGGGGAGAAATAAAGCCAATATCTATGTATTCCATCCTCCAAGGAAGGATATAAGGAATCCATTTCAAGAGCCTACCATGGAGGCTAAAGCCCTATTTATGAGCAAACCTAAGCCACAATCAGATTCATAAATGGTTCTTGTGGTGCCCATGTCCAGTCCACTTAGGAAGGACATTAAAGAGGGAGGTAGTTAACAAGTCCTTAAAGGAGACTATGTAGAAAGGATCAGGGCTGTGGGTAGATACCCAAAAGAAGTGAGTCCTAGAACCCAGCAAGGGAGGGTCTCAAAAGCCAGGCAAGTGTTAGATGCTTCTGGTTCCTGGGATATATTAAACTCTGTGTTTCCAAAGGAGTCCATCTCTCTGTCCATCCAGTGCCAGTGCCATCAGGTGCATGAAGCCCCTCCCCCTACCAGTGAGGACTTAACACTGTCCTTTGTTCATAGACACTTACATGACAAAGATGACACACGGCAGATGGCTCTACATCTCCAAGAAACCAGCCAGCATCTGACAAGCAACATGCTTTTGAAAAAGATATTTCCTTCTTTTTTCCCCAAATTTCTCATCACCCTTTCTCTCTAAGACATGGGTAAGAGTCTTTCCAGAGTGGGCTATATAGGATAATCGAAATGATCTGTACCAGGGAGCTCCCAAAACTGACCTTTTCCCATGATTGACTGTTTTTTTTTTTTGGAGGAAGACTGGGTATCTCCAATTTCTCCATGCCCAGAAAATTCTTCCCCATGCGTCTCTGCAAGCTGACAGACCTTGCCAAATAGATCCCCAGACAAATCTTGAAAACTGTATGTATCTAGAAAGGATACATAGTAAAGAGCCACCCATAGGACTGATGGTGTACAAACAGTACTTAGTCCTGTGAATATGCTTAACTTCATATAAGCCTTACTTTTGAAAGGAAACTGGAAAGGAACTGTGGTTAGGACTTAAATGGAAATGCAGTGATGCCTCTAGGCAAGGATTAAGTGGCAGAAATGATGTGTACAGCTGCAGTTGGACCTTATAGGTTCATGCACCTGTAGGCTGTGTTACCACAAAGTGCACGGGGATGGAAAAGGTGAAGGGAAGGAAGGAAAAAGGAAATATCTGAAAGACACTGAACTGGACAAGTTTACCTTTTTCTCTGCTTTTGCCCAAATGAACAAAGCTCACGAAGAATAACTTTTTCTTCCCCATACAAAATGCAATTATTCCTTCAAATCATTCAGATCGGGGCGCCTGGGTGGCTCAGTGGATTAAGCCGCTGCCTTCGGCTCAGGTCATGATCTCAGGGTCCTGGGATCAAGTCCCGCATCGGGCTCTCTGCTCAGCAGGGAGCTTGCTTCCCTCTCTCTGTCTACTTGTGATTTCTCTCTGTCAAATAAATAAATCTTAAAAAAAAAATCATTCAGATCTTGGAAATTGAACAGCACACTCTTCAGTGACACTTTTCCTCCAAGAGCCCTGTAGTGGATGGTAAATGCACTGCCTGGCAGCATGCATTATTCATCAGGCCTGGAAAGAGCCTAATCATCCATTCTATTGTTAATGGCCTATAAATAGTCGCTTTTGACAAGAACACTTAAGCGTTTTTTGGAGGGAGCATCACAGGGGTGAGACACTGTTTGGATCTTACTACAGTGACTGGAAGCTGGTGCTGGGAAGGCAGCCTCTCGGTCAAAGCAGCTCACGGCAGATCAGGTAAATGATATCATTGAAGAACTGGGAGAGAGTTCCCCCAACCACATAGTAGAAAACTAGATGTCTGTAGTATTGCCTCATGGGGGAGCAGGTGCAAAGACCGCATGTGGCCCTGGATAGGACACCCTGGGCTTCATCTCACAATCTCTCCCAGCACCCCTCCCTCTCTTGGGTCTTTGCAGCTCTTCAACAGCAACTGTCTTTCCTTTTTGAGATTCGCCTTAAGGGCCAGCACTCCGCTGTGTTCAGGAGAATGCAGAGGAAAGAGCTGGCTTTGCTCTAGAGCCATTGCTCTTTCTGGGTTTCAGTTTCCACTTTCTGTCATGGTAACAAATAATACATACCTCCCAAGGTGGTTGTGATACTTGAATGGGAAAAAGCAGATAAAATTACTGCTGTGGTACCTAAAACACATTTGGGTCTTAGTAACTGTTAATATTCTTGCCCTTTTCCTTCATCTGTAAGCCAAAAATTACAAAACCTGTCATGGAGGCATGCCGTGAAGGTCAGTGGACATGATATTTGAGAGAGCAACACTGGGTTTTGTCTTGATGGAGTTAGTTATTTCTTTTATAAGTCTAGACATTTGGTAAAAATAAAGTTCCCTATATTTATTTCTCTTGAAAAGGAAAAAGCCCATCACTAGAAATTTGAAATAAAGTCCTGGTGAAAAACAGAAGCAGCCAGCATTCCCCAAACATCGCCCCTTCGTAGACAGGTTTAATGGAGTCGTTCATACTTCCTGGGAGTGTGGCTGCTGCCTGTAAGTTACAGGTCATCAGCTCCTAACAATCTCTCCTCTTCATTTCCTGGAGGTTCTCAGATTGTTCCACATGTACGCAACTCATTCTTCAATGTTCTTCTGCCCCACCCCTATCCATGTTGCTGAAGGCCCTTCCTCAGAACCTAAGGTCATTCTTAAGAAAACTGACTTTCATGCTGCAAGTTCCATCCCCTCAGGCCTCCCAAAGTCACCAACCTAAATAAATTTTCTTTTTTTGGTTTTGGCCAAACCAAAGACAAGATGTTTCCAAGAAGAAGGGAGAGGGGTGCCTGAGTGGCCGTCAGTTAAATGTCTAACTCTTGGCTTTTTCTCAGGTCGTGATCTCACAGTCTTGGAGATCGAGGTCCATGTGGGGTTCCACTCTCAGTGCAGAGTCTGCTTGGGATTGCCTTTCCTCCCTCTGCCCCTCCTGCTAGTGCACTCTCACTCTCTCTCAAATAAATAAATCTTAAAAGAAGGAGGGAAGGAGAAGGGAAGGGAATGGGAAGGGAAGGAAAGGAAAGGAGGAAAGGGGGAGAGAGGGAGGACGGGAGGGAGGAAAATTTCCTCCCTAATTCCTTATCACATTTTGTTTCCTGGACACAGAGCGGGGCTGCTTATGTTCCAAGCCTCACAGAATCCTTGGGAATAGTGTTTCACATTAGTCTCCAGTCTGTTTTGCTTCCCTCTAAAGGGCGCAACCTCAGCCAATGAGATCTTCCTGAAAACAGAGAGCCTACAGGGCTCTCCACTCCCAGTCCTGCCTCACTCCACTCTCTAGTCTTTGTCTTCAAGCCCATTTGAAGACAGCTGCTTGCAGGACCTCCTCCTTCCACACTATGCAAACAAAGCCATGCAAATAGTGCCTGCAGATTAACAATGCCACCAGCCCACAAGTGTCTGAATGTTATTTCCACAAAACCATGACGCATACGCACACCTTCGACAGAAACCCATGAGATGAAAACTGATTCCCATTCACATGGAAGATTCCTTCTCTGTTGCTCATTTTCACTTTCTTTAATCTTAAAATGTAATTCAAGTGAACGCTCTCCTTCCTTGCAATGAAGCCTGGGAGATTTTAAATAAAACAAAATTAATCCTATATGTAACTTAGTTTCAAGCAACAGCTACTCAGAACTCCTTATTGACTGTTGGCTTCCACGGATGCCATTTACTTAAATGCCTTAAAGCTACTCCATTCAGTGACTCCACTGTAGAGAGCTGTCTTAACATGTGTAATGGGGGACAGTCCATATCTGCAGTGTAGACAGTAAATCTGCTCCTTCAATTTTTTTTTTTTTCAGCTAAACCAAGCAAAAGCAGGTTTGGCGCCAACTTGACTCAAAAGACTTCTATATCATGGACCTAGCAACTGAAGTTAATTGGAGCTGAATGGCCCCCTATGGAGATGAAACCAAGGGAAAGTCAGAAAGCAGAAATTACAGGCTTTATATCCATTTGCTTAACCACCACTCCTCATTCTTTGGTGCATGAAGGTAATGGATAGACAAAGCATTGTATTCATGCCTCTATTTATATTCATGGCTTTATTTCCGCTCTTCACCTGGGTTACATTTTGGTTAACCATTTCTTCTTTTCTTGGAGTACCTACACAGTGAGAAGGCCTTGTTCCTGCCATCTCCTTTCAAGGTTGCTTCAGATCATTTAAATGACAAACGCTCCAAGATAGGAAGCTAGGGGCTGTGTTCTGTGCATTTGTTTTCCTCCAAACAATTTACATTTTCTCTTTACAACACCTTCAGTTTTGGTCATGGGAGGATAAATGTTTCATTTTTTAAAAGGAGAGCCTTCATCAGCCTTTCAAAGGGAAAAACTGCCTCTGGTAAACTTTTACAATAAAAATAATAGAATAACAGAAATCTGAGATGAGGAAAATAAATGTGCTTATTTGGCCCTCCCTCTGAGGCAAAAATACTACTTAATCCCTTCTGACTGTGAACTGTTAGGGCCTGTGTCCTTGGCCTCCCTGAGCAATTTTCTCAGTTAGCGAACTAATGCAGAAAATCCCATTTTTTTGTTGTGGTAAAATATACATCACATAAAATCTACCAGTTTAAGCAGTCTCACATGTAGAGGTTGGTGACATCAAGTACCTTCCTGTTGTCTGCAACCCTTATCACCACCACCCGCTTCTAGAATATTCTCATCTTCCTCCACTTCCTCCACATCATACACCTGGCTCCTCATTCTCCTTCTCCTCCAGCTCCTGGCAACCGCCGATCTATGCGTTAACTCCAGGACTACTCTGCCTGCCTCCTGCAAGTAGAGTCATATAGTCTTTGCCTTTTTGTGTCTTTGTGTCTGGCTTATTTCAAGGTAGAAGGAGACAGTTGACTTTTTTTTTTAAAGACTCAACTCTGGGTTTAGAATCTCACCTTTGCCCCATCATCCCACTGTATTTTCAGAGAAATTCCTCTAAATGCGTTTCTTTCCCAGCCCCACGTGATGGTACAAATGATGCTGGGTGGTATGGTTGTCAAGACCAGTGTGTCCGTAGCACGATATAGGACAAAGAGCTAATACTCAGTAGATATTATTTCTTTTTCCAGCTACTAAGACTAAGGAATTCAAAATAAATCCAGATACCTAAACTTCAACAAGCTAAAACACCACTCCTGGGCCTGTCAGGTAGATGCTGAAACTGACCCTCTCTAACGTGAGAATGAATATGAATATCATCCTCAATGGTTTATTGTAGTAATAAAATGAGATTAAAAATGAGAGCTTTATCTACAAAATCCAGCAACGGTTGGTCCAGTCTCAGTCAGAGGGATTCTGGAATGGCCTCAGATGATCTGCAACCTATATGACAAAGGTAATACAGTTGTCGGCATCCCCAAGACAGAGAGAAGAAAAGATGATGTGGCTTTTGTAGCTTAAAAGGAGAGGGGCATCAACTCATAAAAAGCCTTGGATTTCCTGCCATAAAAATACCATTGATCTGAAACATATGTTTGATAGAATCTTTTTATTTTATCGTTAGAATAAAATCTAAAGGTCATCTACACCAATATTATTATTTCACATACCTGGTAAGGGATCTTGCTCCTATGTCTCTAACTTTTGTCTCACCCATGGATGGCTATTTGTTTCACTATAACCCTGAAAGATGAGCCTCATTCTTGCCTTTCAATCAATATGATGAAACGTTGGCTAGTGATAGCCAAATATACTGTCATTATTGAGTTCAATCTTATGCCATTTCTCAGAGGGCTTGATCTCTAAGAAACTTGACTTATTTGGACAGTCAGCAGAGTCTAACTCCTAACCTGTGGAGTCAAAAGATTCTGGACCTGTTCCCAATGATGGGAAAGGCAAGAGAGCTGAGCTTTTGGCTTGTGTACTTGTGGAAACTTATACACAACAAAGTTAGCATTGACTTCATTGAAGCAAAATATTATTTTCACATACATTTATAAGTTTAAAATGAGTTGGTCCACAAAAATCACAGAATATGTCCACAAATATACATACGTATCTAACTGAGAATGGAAGACAGAACTGGGAATTCAGCAGTGTGATAGGCTCCATAACAGGCCCCCCAGTTTTTAGGTCCTGATCTCTTCTGATGGTTGTTGGTTTGGAAAAAGAGTTTCACATGTGATTGCATCAAGAATATTGAGATGGGGAGATTATTCTGGGTTATTTGGGTGTATCCTAAATGCAATTGCACATGTCCTTACAAGAAAGAGGGGAAGAGAGATCTGACATGCACAGAGAAGGTGGAAATGTAAAAAGGAACAAAAAGGTTTGGAGATGCTGGCCTTCAGGATTGGAATGATGCAGCCATGAAACAATCCTGGCAGGCACCAGTAACCAGTAACTAGAAGAGGCAAGATACGTATTCTCTCCTTGAGCTTCTGGTGGAAGTGCAGTCCCCTGATAATACCCTGATTTAGGCCTAGTGATACTGATTTGAGACTTCCAGAGTTGAGAAGTCAGCAAGAATAGGTTTCCTTTGATGAAGCCACCAAATTCATGACAATCATTCCAGCAGCAATAGGAAACAAATACAAGCAGTATCATAAGGGCAGTGCCATCTCTTCTCCTATGGATCTTACCATTGAGGAGAGAAGATAGAAAATTGATCAAATAAAACTGAAGGTAACATAGGATGGGGGGCATGATAGGGAAGAGCAGGGTGTTATGAGAACAAAATGGCAGAGGGGCCCTGGCTGTCATTGCAGATCAGGAAAGGCCAAGCTGAGAGGTTTAAAAGGAGATATAAGGATCTAGAATGAGTGGCAGTTATATGGCAAGGTGCAGCTCACATATGGAAGTGGGTTCTACCCCGTGCAAGAGCCAAGAGGTCATGGAGATAGTTCTACATTCAAGCCCTGAAACAATCCAGTAGGTCAGAGTATGGAGGACATCGAACAGTAGGAGATGAGGCAGATAGGCAGGCAAAAACCATACTACACAGGGATTTACAACCATGGTGAGAAGAGAGATTATTTAAAAAACAGTGGGAAGTTCTCAAGTCAGGGGATGGTGTAAGAGATTTCATTTTAAATGGGTAAGTTTGGTGTCACAATGAAGAATATATAAAATCAGACCAAAACAAGGGCCATTAAGGGGGACTGGGTTGTGGTCCAAGCAAGAGATGACTGTAACTTGCACCAAGGCCAAGGACAATGGCAAGGAGGCTAGACAGGAGGGTTGAACACTTGCAAGAGAGAGTGTTAACCTGGTAGGTAGAACAGGACTGTTCAGTTGACTAGACATGATGTATGTGAGAAAGCAAAGCATGAAGATGGGTCCATCTGCTAAGACATGGAGCATGACATTTTAGGAGGTGATTATGAGCTTGGTTTCAGATACGTTGAGTTTGACATGCTGGTGGAAAATATAAATGGAAATATTGATTTGGCAACTGGGAATACAGATGGGAAACTCAGAGTGCTGGTCTGGCCTGGAGAGGCATACATGGGATTTACTTTCTAGAAAGAGGGGAAAGAGGAGATGGGTTCAAGAGGGAGGAGGAGAGGAAGGTTCAGTAATCATCACAGCAAGTGTAAGTCCCTGAAAAGCATCAGCACAGTGAAGGGCTCTAACCACTGGATAACCATCTGTTACTCAAAACTCCCCCTCCCACCCAACTTTTACTCTTCAATTGCTTGATTTGAAAGTTCACTTCCTTTTCACATGACCACGCTTCTGCAGACTCTTTTTTGAACCATCAAAGAATATAGTTACGTCCCACTTGGATAATACCTGTTATTAAAGCAAGAGCTAAATGTTTCTAGGTTCAAGTACAGGGGAGAAGAAGTAGGGTGAAGGGGAAGAAGGGAAGCAGAATGAGATTACACAGGAAGGTGATAATGCAATTATATCATATTAGAAAAATACTGTAATTCATGGCAATTAACCTTGATACCCCTATTTTTGTAATATAGCACTTCTAAATAGAAAATTGGATTATTTAATATGCCTCCAGGATATTTCAGGTTACAAGAACAACAATGTCACCTCCAAAATATAGAATATTGACCCAAAGATTAATTTGGATCAAGTGTTATATAGACAAGGCTAAATATCAATGAGGCTAAATTTTCCATTTCTTTTCTTTCTTTAAATCCTTATTGGTCAGAAGAAAGAGTATTTTCCTTAAAGAATATGCTTCTATAGTGCTTCACAAATCAATTTTTCATTCATGTTCTCATTCAGTGATGAGAAGATGGGCATTGTAAAAAAATAAAAAGATGGACAGGAATGATAACTGTTTTCATTGTTTATAGTATTAAAATTAAATATGCTAGATGTTGTACATTGGTGCAATAATATATCCCATGCCCACCAATGGGGCTAATATTTGCTGTGTGCCTATCATGTGTTAAATGTTTTGTTTGACCTTCTGATTGTAGCAGTAAACAAGATAGACAGGGATACTAGACTCAAAAGGTTTACCTTCTAAACAGAGAGCTTTGAGGGCAGAGAGAAGAGGAGAGAGAAGTGAGTAGATGCTTGTTCATTTGCATTGAAAAGTAAAGGGAGATGTGTTCTGTTGGACCAAGGAAATGGTTGGAGAAATTGGAGAAAACTGGTTAGCCAAGGCAACATGTGCTTTGAAGTTTGACAGCTAAAAAGGAATTCACCAGCTAATGCGAGAGGAAGGCATGGAAACCAGGATGCAGAATGAAACAACAATGCAGAGATGAGAAAGTACTAACTTGTCTTCAGAGAATGGGGAATCAGCTGACATAGCTAAGCCACTGGAGACTGAGACCAGGTTCTCAATAATATTGAGTGCCTTGTAGATGGATTTAGAAGACTCCAAGTATTTCTAACCAACCAGAAAATAATTTTTAAAAAATCTGTTAATAGCAATAGATAACAGAACATTCAGCATTTCATGAATTATATTCAATTTTGATAACAAGCAATTAAAATAAGTAAAATGGGGTTGTACTGTGGAATAAGATTTATTCTTTAAAAAGTTCTGGCTCATAATCAATTATACCAAGGGATGAAGTAGATTCTCCATCCCCAGAGTTCTAAGACCTGGAGACAGGCTGGTGTTGTCTACACCTATAAGGTCAGCCTGGATGACCATATTAGTCTCTCAAGGACTCAGGATTTTTATGATTGTGAGACCTTGCAACACATTAAAATGAAAAACTAAAAATAGATTGCTGCAGTAAAATTGAAACAATAAAAGGATTTAATTTCATAATCATGTCCACAATCATAGCTCTTTTAAAAACTGTGGCTTTTGAAGAACTTTGGAAAGAGAAGAAATAAGTCCTCTTTTATGGTTCCCCAACTAATTGTTTCATCAGCCATCCAACAACACAGCCTCAAGTTTCTATAATATACTTGCTAAACTTTAATTAATTTAAGCCCTTTACCATTATTCTCATAATGAAAGATAAAACCATTGTTTTATCTTTGTATTTCCAATTTCCATGTCAGACCTTAGCAATTCAAATTCTAAAATTACTTGTTGTTGTTCCTGGGAAAGTATAAAATCATAGAGCAAACCCTTAGCTTTTAGGATAGCAGCCTGCAGAAATTACTAGGGATTTAAGAAAAGAAAGGAAAAAAAAAAAAAACAAATAAACAAACTCTCCTGAGAAGGAAAGCTGGGGTCCAGAGAGCACCTGCTTTTACCCAGTGATGTCATCCTTCATGAATCTGTCTTACAGAAAGAAAGAGATGTGGCAACCCATTGGTGATAAGTACATGAGGAACTCATCTTCAGAACCGGAAAACCTGGAGAAGCCGCTGTAGACAGTGAAGGGAAAAGCAAAGAGAAATATAGGGGTAGAGCTGGCCTGGTAGCAGCCAGCAGGTCCCCTGGGACCTGGGTGGGCACCCATGGTCCCTTAGTGGTAGAGATGAAGAGCAACAGTGGAATAGCAATTTGCCCATACTGTTGCCAGATATATCAAACAACAGAAAATTAATTACTATTTGTTACTTTCTGTAAGAGCAAATATCCTATTTCTTTCCAAGTAGAATATTTATTTGGCAGTCATTTTACAGCTACAGATAGCAATAATCTTTCTTCAAAATGATGAATTTCAAAGGCCAAGACTCATATGATAAAATCCCACTATATAATTTAATAATCTGGAAGAAGTTCGACCGTCATTGAATTTACAGACTCTTTGTGTATTAAGAAGCAGACATGAGCTCAGACTTTGCCAGTGATGAATGGGTACAGGGGCATGAACAGTAACTATTCACTTAAGGCCAGAGTCTACTCAAGTCATTCCATCTTTGGGTCAAGATGTTCACAGTTGATCGCAAAATCTCTCATCACTTATTAAAAAAGTAAACACTGTAAGGTGGCAAAGCCCATAGCTGAAAAGAAAGAAAGTTTCATGGCTTCTAGCCTTTACCCACCAGACCTCTCAGGGGATGACATCAGCCCAGGCATGAACTGGTTTTTAATGTGATGTAGGTCACACTCCAAGCAGACTATAGAGAGGTCCAAGGGCACAGGTTATGGGACAGCTTTCACTGCCAAAGCTCAGTTTGGGGCTGATGCTAGGACCAGTGTGACTCAGGCTTCAAGAAAGAACAGTAGTGGGCCATAACCAAAAGCACCTGAGGTTTGTTTGACATCCGGAGATACTGTGCTTAGTGTTTAGAAAGCAATAATTCTACCTTTTTGTTGTGTTGTTTCATGATATTTGTTTGCTTATTTGTTTCATTCTGAAAATAGATCTAGGCACAAGGTGAAAACAAAGAAATGTAACACTGCATCAAGACAAGCAGCTTGTAAAAAGAAAAAAAAAAAAAACAAAAATGAAACAAAACTCAATGAATCCGTAAACTGACTGGATCTACAGAGTCAAGTTGCAAAGCACTTTGACTTTGCCTGCATACAGTGGCCAGCTGGGACATCATAGTGGTCCAGTCCTGGGGAAAACAATGACTTTAAATCTCTACAAGGACAGTGATCAGCATGAAAATGAAATGATCAAAGACCGAAAACCAAATGGTGCACCACTTCCAAAAAATATATTTAAAATTGCATTTGCCATCTTACTTTTGTAACCTGAACAAAAGAACCCACCAGGAGGGCTAAAAAGGTAAGGAAAGCTTGGAACAAAACAGAAGGAAAAACACAGCGAAGAGAAGGGAATATAAAATAATGCATTTATGGCTCAGCAAGTGTGTGTCGGTAAATTAATCTTTGTATCACAAATCAAAAGTTGGGGGACCATGGAGTGATGTCATTTACACAGGGCTGGGGTCGGGATTCAAATGCAGGTGTGTCTGAGGGGCAAGACTGGATCCTTTCTCAGTGCATCCCAAGGCCTCCCCCATCACGGGTTATTCCCGCTGAAGATGGGGATCCATGGGGAGAGAAGGTCTACCAAATGCAATCTCCAATGCTCACCTGTGAAAGTCCAGCTCATGCTGCATTTCCCCCCAGGTTCTTCTCTTTGGTGTTTCCGGAACTGTCTCTAAACTCCTCCCAGAAGCCCTCGCTGCTCAGTGATGTGTCTTCAGAGCACAGTTCGAGAGGTGAGTTAGGATGAGGTGAGTTAAGTACGGAAGGAATTTGCCAGCATTTAAAACACCCCAAAGGGGGCGCCTGGGTGGTTCAGTGGGTTAAATCCTCTGCCTTAGGCTCAGGTCATGATTCCAGAGTCCTGGGATTGGGCTCTCTGCTCAGCAGGGAGCCTGCTTCCTCTTTTCTCTCTGCCTGCCTCTCTGCCTACTTGTGATTTCCCTCTGTCAAATAAATAGATAAAATATTTAAAAATAAAATAAAATAAATAAAACGCCCCAAAGAGGCTATAATTTAAAACATGTTTTCTTGCTTCCAAAAGAGAAAAAAGCAGCTCCACCTTTCCCAAGTTTGATAAGAACTTGCCGTTTACGACAACCTAGATGCATCTAGAGAGTATAAAGCCAAGTGAAGTCAGTCAGAGACAGACAAATTCCATATGATTTCACTCATAAGTGGAATTTAAGAAACAGAACAAATGAGCAAAGTGAAAATGAGAGAGAAGCAAACCAAGAAACATTCTTCACTATAGAGAACAAGCTGGTGGTTACCAGAGGGGAGGGGAATGGGGGATGGGGAAATAGGTGATGGGGATGAAGGATGGCACTTAGGACCAGCATTCTGGGTGTTGTATGGGTATGTTGAGTCACTATACTGTTCACCCCAAACTAATATTATACTGCATATTAACTAACTATAACTTAAATAAAAACTTTAAAAAATGAAAGAAACTTGAAGGAAGACAGAATCCTTGTTTTTATAATCCTTGGAGTTTTTTTTTTAATAAAATAATCCATTTTTAGAAAAAAAATCTTAGAAAAACCATTTAAAAAATATATATATATATTTTTAAAGATATTATTTATTTATTTGACAGAGAGATGACAAGTAGACAAAGAGGCAGGCAGAGACAGAGGGGGAAGCAGGCTCCCCGCTGAGCAGAAACCCTGATGTGGGACTCCATCCCAGGACCCTGAGATCATGACCTGAGCCAAAGGTAGAGGCTTTAACCCACTGAGCCACCCAGGTGCCCTATAAAAAGCTTTTTAAAAAAGTTTTAGCCATAGTTACTCAAACTGGAAGAAATACACTGACACATCAGTAGATTTTTCCCCCCTCTGGGTGGGAAAAAAAAAATGGATTTTTTTTTCAAATTTCTTTAATATTTCATTTTCTAAAATAAACTTTTATTACTTTTACATGGAAAAATAAAAACAAACTTCAGTTTAAAAAGCAATAGGAAAGAAGTTTCTGATAAGAAAGAAGTTTTGTTTTGTTTTGTTTTTTCTGACAAGCTTCATCCTCAAAAGTATTCATTGGGGATTTTGTGATGGACCTTCCATGTGATATGGCTTTTAATATCATCTCTGATATAGATTGAGTTACCGTAGTCAATAAATTTCAGTTAGGAAGGAATTCTCCTCAAGGCTTCTTGGCAGGAATTTTGCATACTTTTCACCTTTCCCCGGAGTCATGGACAGGACTCTTCCCTGTCTGTTCCTATCTACCACTTTCTCATTTTTGACAGAGATGACTCACAGACAAAAATCCAGCTGCTTCTCACCCAAGCTCTTGCAAACCATCTAAGACAGCTCTTTCTCTTTCACAGAAACATGTCTGAAGGAAGTCCAGAAGAATCCAAATTAAGGAGCAGGGAGGGAATTATCCAGGTAGAAATTAAAGAGCTCCGATGGAAATCATGTTCAAATTCTTCTGAATTTTGGAATACTTTTAGATTTATAGAAAAATTACAGAGGGGACAGAGAATTCCCCCACAGCTTACATCCAGTTTCCCATGTTTTTAGCCTCTTACATCAGTGTGGTATATTGTCATAATAAATGAATCAATGTTGATTCATTCTTATTAACTAAAGTCTATATTGATTCAGATTTCCTCAGTTTTTACTTAATGTTCTTTTCCATTCCAGGATCTCATCCAGGGTCCATATTATGTTAGTCATCATATCTCTTTAGGTTCAGCTTGGCTGTGACAGTCTTTCAATTACATTTCAATTCTTTGAAAACTGGAAGAGATGAAGGGATGTTGTAGTTGTTCTAACTCCTTACACATGCATGAATAGCTAAATACTCCCAGGAAGGGATTGGAAACTCTAAGATGTATATAAGCTACCAATAGTCATTCAAAGTGTTAAGTGTTGAGCAAAATAGAAAATAAAGGAAATTTGCCAGCTTATTTACAAAAGAATGAGTGTCCTATATTTCACGCAGCTGGCTGATCAATTTTAGTGGGGGGTTGGGGGGGGAGCCCATTTGGTTCACATCCAGTCCTTTTTAACAAGTAGAATTCAGACAGGGTCCACCCCACAGGGAAAAAACAGAAATCGGCCAAATGATCAATGTGGTAAAATAAATAAATAAATAAACTGCACACAGTTTCATCTGGAACACAGCGCCTAGCACAGTGCCTTGCTCACATGTTGAGTGAATGTTTATAAATGAATGAATGAAGTGTCGGAAGTACTGGGAATAGGGTTTCCCTAGAGTAGAACTTAATTTCAGAGAGTAAGACAATTCATGTGCAACATGAAATCTACCATCAATGTTAGACCATAAACTGAATTCTGTGAGCACTGTGACTGTGACTCTTTTATTCAAGTTTATGATTTTAAAAAGACACAAGTAAGTGAAACCATATGATAATGGACACTCTCTATTTGACTTATTTCACTCAGCATAATCTCTTCCAGTCCCATCCATGTTGATACAAAAGTTGGGTATTCATCCTTTCTGATGGAAGCATAAAACTCCATTGTATATATGGGCCATATCTTCTTTATCCATTTGTCTGTTGAAGGGCATCTTGGTTCTTTCCACAGTTTGGTGACTGTGGCCATTGCTGCTATGAACATTGGGGTGCATATAGCCTTTCTTTTCACTACATCTGTGTCTTTGGGGTAAATACCCAGTAGAGCAATTGCAGGGTCTATTCTTAATTTCTTAAGGAATCTTCACACTGTTCTCCAAAGTGGCTGCACCAACTTGCATTCCTACCAACAGTGTAAGAGGGTTCCCCTTTCTCTACATCCTCTCCAACACTTGTTGTTTACTGTCTTGTTGATTTTGGCCATTCTGTAAGGGCCTACTTAGCCAGAGCAATTCCATCTCAGTAAAACAGCCATTTTGTTGTTTGTGCAGTAAACATAAACTGACCTTGCCCCCCCAAGCCCCCTCAGAGGAACTTATTTAGAAGCAAGCCTGGGAAACCAGTAAAATATGGTCAAACAGTCCCTGATAACAGAGCCCAAATACAAGGATGGGTCAGGTCAGATGGAGATAACAGAGCCCAGAATGCAAGGACGAGTCAGGTCAGGTGGAGACATCCAGTCAGTAAAGCACACATACTATCTCCCTAACCACCACAGAATGTAAACCCCGACTTTTGGGCTCCAATTCTGACCAGAGTGATAGGGTAGTTCAAACAGCTACTATAGGGTAAATTGTAATTCAATTGGCCACCTGCATGTGACCTAACATGACTATGCAGCTTTCTTTATGTGTTACAGTCTCATTGGCCAGGCTCAACCACATGGCCTTTGCTCTGTAAAAGCTAGTCTGTGAGGCTGGGGGTCGTCACTTTCTCCATAAGAGACGGCCCCGGGCCACTCAGTTTGATTCTCCGTGCTGGCTCGAAATAAAGCTTTGCTTGACCTTCGCTTTGTATCAGTCTCACTCCTTTGATCACGGACCCCATCAATTCTACCTGGTGCAAGGTGGTATCTCAATGCGGTTTTGATTTGACTCTCCCTGATCGCTAATGCTGATGAACATTGTTTCATGAGTCTGTTAGCCATTTGTATGTCGGGTAAGCCTAATGATGGGTATTATGGAGGGCATGTATTGCATGGAGCACTGGGTGTGGTGCATAAACAATAAATTTTGGAACACAAACAAAAAAATTAAATTAAATTAGATTCACACAAACATACACACACATATGCGATAGAGTACAAAGGGCATATCAAGAATTGCTTCTATTAGTTAATTGTGGGGCCTTTATGGCAGTTACCTAAGCTCTTCGAGAGCTAGCTTTTTCATTGGTATAATGCAGATGGTCATAGTTCCTACATAAATCTGCTGAGAGAATTAAATAAGACAGTATCTGATATAAGATCTAAGAGTAGCTGGCCTAACAGAAACTCAGCAAATGGTGATACATTATCATCTTCATTGTCATCTTCATCAACATCATCATCAAAGATGAGAAACATGCTCATTTTTGCTGCTACCCAAGGGTATTGCATGCGAGATAGTGATTTCTTTTCTAATTACTTGCTCCTTCCACCAGTTCTCTCCAGCATGATATTTTCTGAAGTGAGGACATTATATCCTGTGATCCATCTGGCAAATCTCTAACCATCTTTCCTAACCATGCATCTTGAGAAACGTTTCCCTGAAAACCTTTCTCATGCTCCTCCCTGGTGCCTCACTAGTACCAATTTGTATCTTGATGTAGCTCTCATCTCAGATATGGAAATCTTGGTTCCTATCCCAGCCACTTGGCTGGGAGTTCCTGAAGAAGGGGTTGGAAATGTGTTCATTCCAGTCTGCTCAGCACCCTGCATACTGCGTAGTATATTAGTTTTCTAGGGCAGCTCTAACAAAGGAGCACAAACTTGATGACTTGAAACAAGAAAAGTTACCATGTCACAGTTTTAGAAGCTAGAAGTCTAACATCGTGGTGTCATATGGGCCATGCTTCCTCTGAAGGCTCTAGAAAAGTCTTCCAAATATTCTACATGGTTTCTGATGTTGACGGTGCTCCTTGGCATTCACTGGCTTGTGGCTGCCTCACTCTTATTTTTGTGTCCGTCTTCATTAGGCACTCTTTGCTCTGGGTGTCCGTGTCTGTCTCTCTTTTCCTTTTCTTATAAGGTCACCAGTCAGGTTGGATTAGCTGCTAACCCCATTTCACTATGACCTACACCTTAATGGCATCTACAAAGACTCTATTTCCAAATAAGGTCACATTCACAGATACCAGGGGTTAGGACTTCCACTTATTTAGGGGACACACTTCAACCTGAAAAACTAACACACAGTAGGTGCTCTCTGATGTCCTGAAGAGGGCCTGGATGGATCAATGATTAAATAAACAAATCCTACTCTCCCAATAACCAGGTGCAGACATAGAGGTGGTAGCTCATTCTTCTGTAACCACAACTATGCTTTACAATCCTGTGGTTTCTTGGCACCCACAGCATTCTGCCTTTTTAAATCCATGATTAAATAATCCCATGCTAAATCTCACAGTAATTCCCTTCCAGGGCTTCGTATTTGTATCCAATTATGAAAAACCCAAGTCAGAGCCTCAAAGGCATAATTTTAAAACCACTTCTTTTTTTTTTTTTCCTTCTGACTTAGCTGCCACAGCAGTGAGCATACTAATTGCATGAATCTCCTATCACCTGTATAATGTTAATAACTTGGAGGCAAACAGTCCTTTGCAACCACATCCGATTTACAGGGCCAAAGAAACTGACAATGTTTTAGACAGAGCTTGCTGATAGTTTTTTCTCAATCCTTGTCTTTTTTTTTTTTTTTTAGATTTTTATTTATTTATTTGACACAGAGAGAGAGACACACACAGTGAGAGAGGAAAACAAGTGGAGGAGTGAGAGAAGGAAAAGCAGACTCCCCTGCTGAGCAGAGAGCCCGATTTGGGGCTCGATCCCAGGACTCCAGATCATGACTTGACCATGAGCCAAGGCAGATGCTTAATAGCTGAGCCACCCAGGTACCAAATCCTTGCCTTTTTAACATATGTAATCAGCAACTTCATTTTCTTGCCTTTGCTTTCATGTTAGAACAAAGGACAGGAAGTACCACAGAATATACAAAACTCTAAGTCTACTGGTATCCTGGGTTCTGACCTGCATATTTCCGTTTTCCTTGTCTTGCTTCCAAACCATAGAGAGGTGTCAGTAGTTTCCAAAGTACTGAGCTCCCATTTAGCTGTTTTACCTTCTTTGCTGGCATTGGTCTTTTTTCAACCCTTATTGACCTACCTCTCCACAAAAAAAAAAAAAAAAAAAAAAAAAAAAGTAACTAACTTTTCTTTGGAGCAATAAATGAAGAACACAGGGGGCCTACTCACTAATACTCCTGGTTCTTCATCCTACTTAGCTGTCCTGTGATGCTAAATTAGCTTATCTGCTTCTGCCTGGGGAGACATGAATAAAAAAGGGAAAAGACACTGTCCTGGGGATTAAAGAAATGATAAAGCCACAGGCAACATCATGCACATTTACTCATACTTACAAAAATAACAATGTGACATCCTTGGAAGAGTTTGTCACCCTTCTCCTACTGAGGTTGAGAAAGTGTGGGAGAAGTAATAGCCAGAATTTGGAAAATGAAAACATACTTCCAATGGACTCCTTCTCCAGAGTGTTAAATGCTAATATCTCTTGGGAGGTTCTTGGTTGTGGTTCTACCCAACCTGGTAAAGGGAAGCTGGTCCTTTGCCCAAAATATCAACAAAAAGCCTAGCTTTTTCACTTAACTGATCTTAAAAATCAATAAGGTAATTTATTCCTCTTCCTTGTCTTTGGCTCTTCACTCTGGAAAGTTCTTTCTTTTCCCTTACTTTCCCTGACCATAGGTGGGAGAGACTCAGCACTCCCAGGGGCTAAACTTCTTTCTCAGTCAGTTTCTCACTCAAGGGATTTGGGTATTCAAAGTTTGTCCTCAGTATCAAATAATCCAATATTTGCTTCTACTGTCACCGTGGTGTAACTTACAATATAGTAGAGTTTTTACCCTATTGACTCCAAACAAGTCCATGTGCTGATAGCCTCACCCATGAGATAGACAGATAGGTGGGTAGGTAGACAGATAATATTCACTCTATTTCTTACCACCACCAGTTCTTGCTCTTTCTTAATGCCAGGTACCCTGAACTTACAAGACTTGATAGAAGCACACATTTAGTATCATTAATCGGAGACATTTTGTGCAGATACACGGTTAAGTGTATGTCACATCCTGATTGGATTTTTACTCTTGACACCTTAACCCATTGATTTGTTCCTTGTTAAAAGAATGAGTTTTAATTGACCATTTTCCACTCTGTGTTTTATCATCCTACCATTTAAGGTGAAGAAAACCTCCTTCTCTCTACCTAGAAGTCTCTGAAATACATCTATTCCATTTTATTCTTGCTTGTAAACTGCCTGCCCCTCTTCCTTTTACCTTTCCTGTAATACTTGCCAAAAGCAGCCAACAGTACCTATCACACTGTACAGCTTCCACCCTTTTCCACTAGACATCTATAACTTCATTAATTGCATGATTTCCCAAGTTATCAAACATGATGGTTTCAGCAAAACTTTCGCCATTGCATTACACAACTTGCCATCTTTCGAGCCTTCAATAAAGTTTTTTTGCCAACAAATAGCCACCCAAATTATAGATTTTTGTTATGGCAATGTTCTATATCTAAGGGCTAATTATTGTTTCAGTCAAGATTGAGAAATCAGGCCCTAATCCTTAAAACTTAGCCTTGGAAATAACACATTTCCATTTCAGTGGTCAAAGAAAGCTGCATAGCCACACCTAAATTCAAAAGGACTGGAAAAATAAAACATTACTAACCAGGTGCCCAAGAAAAGCATAAGAAATCAGAAATATTTGATGAACAGTACTAATACTGTAAAAGCACTTAAGAAACTTAACAGTAATTCCCTGTCATCATCTAAAATTCAGTCTAGTTGTCTTAATCACTGTAGCTTCATTATAATTCTTTTTTTAAGGATTTATTAATTTATTTGAGAGAGAGAGAGAGATTTTAAAGAAAGAGAGAAAGGCTTGATCTTAAGGCTCTTGAGATCATGACCTGAGCTGAAACCAAGAGTCAGACACTTAACTCACTAAACCACCCAGATAACCCTCTAATAATTCTTGAAAGCCAGTAGATTCAGGCTTCACATTTTGTTCTTATTCTTTGCTATTCTTGGCATTTTTATTTTCATATAACTCTTAGAATCAGCTCATCAATTTCCACATGAAAAAACAACCTATTAAAAAAAAAAAAAAACAACAACAACAACCTGCTAGGATTTCTATAGAGATTGCCCTGAATCTTTACTTCAGGTTATGGAGAAATAACATTTTTAAAATACTGAGCCACTAACTTCATTATAGTGTATTTCTTCATTTATTAAATTTTCTTTATTGTAATGATGTTATGTATTTTGTATACAGATATGCTTATAACCCAATAGATCTGTTTTGCATTTATTTGATATTTTGAATATCCTTATAAATTGTACTGCACATTGAAAAGGCACACTTTATCATTTATTGTTAATGACTTTAAAATTGAATTGACCTTCGATGTCAAATCTGAATCTAGCAACCTTGAAAAATTCACTTAGTGATTCAAATTACTCAACTTTTGGTTCTTTTAGATCTTCTGCAAATTCCAGCCATATCATCAGTGAATGACGGTTCCAGTTTTTCTTAACTTTATAATTTTGGTTTAGTTTTCTACTCTAATGGAGTTGACTAGGTCCTCTAGTCCAATGGTACTAGAGGTGTGAATAAAGGATATCCTACTCCCTTCATAATCACAGAAAGAAAGCTCTCAATGTTTCACCCTTCGACACAACAGTAATTCTTGCTTCTTGTAGGTAACTTCTAATAGGTTAAGGAAATTCTCTTTGTTTATGTACTTCATAGATTTTCATTATGAATTATATGTTGAATCTTATCAATTGCTTTCTGTATCTAGTTATGGTCACATGATTTCCCCTCTCTTTTTTGTTGATTGTGGTTCACTACATTGATTTCAAATGTCAAACCAACTTTGCATTCTTCAAATTAACTAAACTTGGCTTTTATGTATTTTTAATATATTGCTGGGTTTGTTAATATCTTTAGTATTTGTAGGTACTGGTTTGTGAGAGCAACTCAGCTATATTATTATTATTATTATTATTATGTTCTTGGTACCATGCTTAGAATGGCCTTATTAAATTATAAGGAAGTTTCCTTCTTTTCTTATTTTCTGGAAGGTTTGTGTAATATTCGTGTCTATTCTCAGGTAAATTTTTGGTAGAATATTCCAGTGAAGCCATCTGGTCTTGTAATTTTCTTTGTAGGAAGATTTGAAATTATTGATTCAACATCTTCAACAGATAACAGACTATGCAGATGTTCTCTTTAGAAGTTTATCTATCTAATCAAGATGTTCAAATATTTTGGAATATAATTCATTATATTCTCTAATGTAGTTTATATTTTCCTCTGTCAAACATTTTAAGGTCTATAGCATCAATAATAGTGATGTTCTGTGTTATATTCCTGATGTTGGTTATTTGTGCCTTGTCTCTCTATTCTGATTATTCTTGGTAGGAGTTATTGATAATACTAGCTTTTTCAAAGCACCACTGTTTGGCTTTGTAGACCTGCTTTATTGTATCATTGTTCTCTTTTATTATACTTATAATTTCATCTTTCTGCTGTTTACTGGCTTTGATTTGCAAATATTTTTCTACATTCTTGAGTTAGATACATGGATAGTTGATTTTCAGGTTGTTGTGTTTTTGTTTTTTTGTTTGTTTTTTAATATGTGGCATTAAGGCTACAAATTTTCCTTTATGTGAAGCTCTATCAGCACCCCATCATTCTTTTTCTATCATTTTGTTCAAAATCTTTCTTCACTCCACTGTGATTTCAGTTTTGACCCATGGTTATTTTAAGCATATGTGTTCATTTACAAAACTTGGTATTTTCTTTTAATTACTGATTTGTACCATATTTCTAGTGTGATAAGGTAATATACTCTTAAAGGAATCAATTCCTTGTTGTTGAGACTTGCTTTTATGGCTCAACATTGTTTGTGGATATATATTCTCTCTGCTCTTGAAAAGACTATGTATTTTGTAATTATACCTTGCAGTATATTATGTACATAAATTAGATTTTGTATGATAATCACATTGCTCATATATCCTTTACAGTAATGGGCTTTTTGGGCTTTTTGTTTGTTTGTTTGCTTGTTTTGCTAATTATTGAGAGAACTGTGTGGAAGTCTCCCCAAAAGATTATGAATTGCTATGTTTATCTTTTAAGTTGTGCTTAATAAATATGCTTAATATATTTTGAAGCTCTCTTGTTGCAAGTATCCAAGTTTAGAATGTGTAGATCTTTCTAGTAAATTGAACCTGTTATTATTACAAAATATCACTCTTGATCTTCAAAAATATTTGTTCCCTAAGATCTATATTATCTGATGTTAGCATTGTTGCACCGGCTTGCTTTGATTAGAATTTCCACAAAATATTTTTCCATCTCTTTCCTGAATTCCAAATGTAATGTGTTTCCTTTTTTTAAAATTTAAATTTGATTAATTAACATATGGTGTACTATTTCTTATAAGCAGCAATGATTGTGTTTTAATGTAGCCTGAGTTTTTTTCTTTTTAGCTGAAGTATTTAATCTAATCTTCACTTAAGGAAAGTTTATATGTTTGATTTTCTATGTATCATCTTGTTCTTATTGCAATTTGTCTTATCTATTCTATGTTTCTTTTTCTTTTCTCCTCTGGATTAAGTGTTTTGTTTTTTTTTTTATCCCATTACCCCCTCTAACATCTGCTACTTTCACATGATTTTACTACTGTTTTCATAGTTGTCTTAAAGATGTAAACAAATGCTCTTGGTCAATTACTGTCTAGTATAAGTTAACATTTTTATCTAATACTACCAACTCAAGAGACTTAAAAAACTTCGACCCCATTTACCTTATCCCAATTTATGTACTGGCTTATCTGTTTGTATACAGTTTAGCCCTCACAAAACGTCATTGTTATCACCGCTACTGACTTATAAACCAATACTTCATTACAAATGAACTGTATGTTTATCCTTTCTCTCACTCTTCATTCTTTTCTGAATCTCTAGGTTTCCTTATGGTATCATTTTCCTTTTCCGTAAAAAAAAATCCATCAGTGTTTTCTTTAGTGAGTTGAACAAACACCTTCTGTGTCCTGTTCCACATCACCTCAGTTCTTCTCTCATTTTAGCTCTATTTGTGCTGTTGTTTTTTGTTGTTGTTATTTTGTTTTGTTTTTAAAGATTTTATTTATTTGAGAGAGAAAAAGTACACAGGAGCAGGAGGGAGGAACAGAGGAAGAGAGAAAAGAAGACTCCCCACTGAGCTCTGAGTCCAACGTGGGGCTTGATCCCAGGATCCTGATTTCATGATCTGAGCCAAAGGCAGACACTTAACAGACTGAGCCACCAAGATGCCCCTGTGCTGGAAAGTTTTTGTACACACAGACATCTCCTCTCAAGTACCAGCTATGCTCTTCAGCCTTGGTGCTTTTTCTAAAGTCAAGGGAGCTTACTCAGTGTTTATGAAGAAAAGACTTGGGTAATGACCTTGGGGTATGCTTTCATCCATTCCTGTCAACTTTTTCTTTATGTAAATTGAAATAATGATATTAGGCACAGGCTATTCAATTTTCATAACTTCTTCTTAAATTGATCACTTTAGCTTTATGCAATGTTTCCAGCAACACTTCTTGCCTTAAACTTTATTTTGGTTCATATTTATAGAAACGCACCAGTCTTTTTTTGGTTAGTATTTGCATGGTCTCTCTTTTCATTTATTTCAATTTCAACCTCTCCATGCCTTTATTTCAATTATGTTTTTATAACAAGCATATGGGTACATCTCTGACCATTATATTTTGTAATTTCATTACAGTATATTTAGGTCCATATTGTTCTTTGATCTCTCCATTCTACTTTTATTTCACTCAGCTACCTAAATCTGAAGTTTGTTTTCTTTCCCTAATTTCAAAAAATATTTAGCCATTACATTACTGAATATTTTCCTTTCTGCATTCTCTTTACTATCTCCTTCTGGAACTCAAAAGTATTATGTATTATTTCACACCACTCTCTCTATATTTCAATACCTTGTTCACATTTTTAACCTCTATGTCTCTGTGGACTGCATTCTGGATAATTTTCCTGGAATTATCTTACAGTTTACTAACTTTCTCTTCGGCGGTATCAAATCGTTGTTTGATATATCAACTTTGCTTTTAATTTCGTCTTGATTGTCCTATCTGGAAATTCTGTCTCATTATTTCTATAATCTTTTTTATTGCTATTTTATCATCCCTTGTTCCTTTTTCATGTTTTTGTTGATGTAAGCATGAAACTCAGATGGTGTTCGTGTGTGTATGTGTGTGTGATCATACTAATAATTAATTTTATAGCCTGTCGCTTCTGCTAGCCTCATCTAATGGCAGTATATTTACTTGTCTGTTTTCTCATTTTTGTTGTGAGCTCCTCATAGTCCTTGAACTTTACCTGTTGGACAACCTTAAAGCATAGCCTGAATTTGCTTTCTATCTGAAAGCATTTATGTTTGCTTTTAAAGACTACATTTTTTTTTTTTAACCACACATGTTTCAGTATATATGAATCTAAGTCGTGATCTCATACAAGGGCTAAATTTTGGTTTCGACTCTTCAGGAAAAAAAAAAAATTCTCTTTCTCTTCACCTGCCAATGAGGTGAAGACAGTCAAGTTTCATGACTACCTTCTTTTGTATAACATGTTTTTCCATTTATTTATTTATTTATTTTTTAATTAAATTTATTTATTTTCAGCATAACAGTATTCCATTTATTTATTTTTCTTATTTATCTTTCCACTAAGGGCTTATCCCATTGGAATTCCAACGTGGTGTTAGTGTCTTTTATTAGATTTGCCCACATTGAATAAGCCCAGAATTTATCTCAGCCATGTACTTTGTCCACCCCAAAAAATAAAAGTTCAAATTTCCCAATGTTTGTTAAGGCCATCATCTTTTTACTGACATCAGTAAAAAAGTGTTATGTTTTTTCTTGAGTATGTTAGTAGTCATCAATGATCTTCACCTAATTCCATTAATTCATTAAAATTTGCAAAATAATGGTATTTTATGTGATCATTCCTTTCTCATTGCTTAGCTGCAATATTTCTATAAAGAAAACATTCCTATTTTGTTACACTGAATAGAGGAGCCAGATTTTGAAGAACAAAAAATACAGGATAACTATTTAAATTTGAATTCCAAATGAACAACAAATAAGTTTTTTAGTATAGTATTTGGAACACACCTTAATAATAACTTATTACTTGTTTATCAGAATTCTAAAATTATGTCTGGGAGCCTTAATCCTGAAATGCATATTCTTCATATAGTAAAAATAGAATAAATGCTTGATTCTCTCTTACTTTACTTACTAGTTATCAAAAGAATGAGCTGATTCACTGACAATGATGGAGAAGTACCAGTACATTGCTTTTTAAGTGTTATTAGAAAGAAAGCATCAGCAAAAATTGGATTCTTTATAGTATTAAGAACAAAAAATCTAAACATTTGATAGAAAATAGGCTGGCTTTTCTAAGTATGTTAAAAGTAAAGCCAGAAAATAATAACCAAATTGGAAAAAGAAACCCCAAGTCATTGAACATTTCTATTTCCTTCAAGAGTAAATGGTTTTTGTAAATCCCCAGTTATCTGCCATTTTACACGGAGTACAAATTAAAGTATTTACACTACCCTCTAGACCAGCCTATAATGTCTCCTACCCTTGCCCATTTGGGCCAGTTGTATTTCCTGACCTCAATTCCTGTTGTTTTCCACCTGCTCGCTCTTCTCCAAGGACACGAGTCTTCTTGCTGTTCTTGGAATATGGCAAACATACTTGGGACTCTTACAGGCTAGTCCTTCTGCCTGAAACATACCTCTCCTTATTAATCATGTGGTTAACATCCTCAGATCTTTCAAATATTTGCTCAACTGTCATCTGCACAATGAGCTTTACCTGACAGTCATATTTTTTTTTTAACTTTTTATTTTTTATAAACATATATTTTTATCCCCAGGGGTACAGGTCTGTGAATCACCAGGTTTACACACTTCACAGCACTCACCAAAGCACATACCCTCCCCAATGTCCATAATCCCACCCCCTTCTCCCAAACCCCCTCCCCCCAGCAACCCTCAGTTTGTTTTGTGAGATTAAGAGTCACTTATGGTTTGTCTCCCTCCCAATCCCATCTTGTTTCATTTATTCTTCTCCTACCCACTTAAGCCTCCATGTTGCATCACCACTTCCTCATATCAGGGAGATCATATGATAGTTGTCTTTCTCTGCTTGACTTATTTCGCTAAGCATGATATGCTCTAGTTCCATCCATGTTGTCGCAAATGGCAAGATTTCATTTCTTTTGATGGCTGCATAGTATTCCATTGTGTATATATACCACATCTTCTTGATCCATTCATCTGTGGATGGACATCTAGGTTCTTTCCATAGTTTGGCTATTGTGGACATTGCTGCTATAAACATTCGGGTGCATGTGCCCCTTTGGATCACTACATTTGTATCTTTAGGGTAAATACCCAATAGTGCAATTGCTGGGTCATAGGGCAGTTCTATTTTCAACATTTTGAGGAACCTCCATGCTGTTTTCCAGAGTGGCTGCACCAGCTTGCATTCCCACCAACAGTGTAGGAGGGTTCCCCTTTCTCCACATCCTCGCCAGCATCTGTCATTTCCTGACTTGTTGATTTTAGCCATTCTGACTGGTGTGAGGTGATATCTCATTGTGGTTTTGATTTGTATTTCCCTGATGCCGAGTGATATGGAGCACTTTTTCATGTGTCTGTTGGCCATCTGGATGTCTTCTTTGCAGAAATGTCTGGATTGGAAGAATAAATATTGTGAAAATGTCTATGCTACCTAAAGCAATCTACACATTTAATGCAATTCCTATCAAAGTACCATCCATCTTTTTCAAAGAAATGGAACAAATAATGCTAAAATTTATATGGAACCAGAAAAGACCTCGAATAGCCAAAGGGATATTGAAAAAGAAAGCCAAAGTTGGTGGCATCACAATTCCGGACTGTAAGCTCTATTACAAAGCTGTCATCATCAAGACAGCATGGTACTGGCACAAAAACAGACACATAGATCAATGGAACAGAATAGAGAGCCCAGAAATAGACCCTCAAATCTATGGTCAACTCATCTTCGACAAAGCAGGAAAGAATGTCCAATGGAAAAAAGACAGCCTCTTCAATAAATGGTGCTGGAAAAATTGGACAGCCACATGCAGAAAAATGAAATTGGACCATTTCCTTACACCACACACAAAAATAGACTCAAAATGGATGAAGGACCTCAATGTGCGAAAGGAATCCATCAAAATCCTTGAGGAGAACACAGGCAGCAACCTCTTCGACCTCTGCCGCAGCAACATCTTCCTAGGAACAACGCAAAAGGCAAGGGAAGCAAGGGAAAAAATGAACTATTGGGATTTCATCAAAATCAAAAGCTTTTGCACAGCAAAGGAAACAGCTGCCAGTCATATTTAAAATTGAATCTGCTCTCACCAGGCACTCCCAATCCCTTTATCATGTTCTGATTTTCCACTTTTCCATAGCATTTACGCCTTTGAACATTCTGTATAACTTGCCATTTTGTATTTATTTTTATTTCCTGTCACCTCCTGGAGATAGCAAGTCCGTGAAAGCTGAGATTTTCTGTTTTATTCACTATCTTCCAAGTGCTTAGAACAGTGCCTGGCATATGGGAAACTGTCACTCATTTTTAAAATATGTTAAACTAATACATAAACAAACACATGGGTAATGATCATTCAGAATTAAGAATTCTGAATTGCATTAAAAACATAAGTGAGAATGAATTAAAGAAACCCAAACAGGAAAAGCACACCATATTTTCCATTTTAAAGTCTGTGTTTTTTGAATTAACATGCCCCAAAGACAGGTACAAAAGCATGGCTGCTGATCCACAAAGGATTATTTCATTTCTAAAGCCATCAAAGCAAAGGGGGAGGGGGACTATTTCTAATAGTTTGTTGCCACAGGGGATCTTCAAAACCCAGTTTGGATAAATCAAGTCAAACTTCAACAGCACAAGGCACCAACTATAATTCTCAGGACCCAGGGATGTTTAAGGCACACTAATTTGATACAAAATAAAATCCAAGCCACTGTTTGGAATAATACTCATGAAATAATGTTTCAACACAATTCCCATAGCTCTTCACTTCTTCACAAAGGATTTTTTTTTCTGTTGCATATCTCAATTTTCTAAAGGGTTTTCTTTCTATCCCTGCCTCCCTCTGACTTCCCACTGATACATCTGGCCAGATTAGAAAGTGGTAACCCAGGGACTTTAACAATTCAAAGAATAAATCAAAATGTCATGTGCATCTGAATTCATCCTGGTAGCCCCTTCTCTCTTATCAGGCCCAGCAGCCCTGGAAATGGAATAGCAAGAGCTGGCCATGTGGGGACCAGGCAGGTGGACACGTCTCTGATTCACCAGCCTGCCATCACTGTAGCCATTAGGGTGCCGTGAGTAATGGCCAAGGTGCATTTTTGTGATTTGGCCTTTATTAGCTTTTGAAGGGAATTGTGAATTTATTTTATGTCATTTATCACCTTTACATTCTACATTTGAAAGAAGTATATAGAATCATTGTAAATCCATTTCCAGGGCACCTGAACAGTACAGTCTGTTAAGCTACCCGTTCTTGATTTCAGCTCAGGTTGTGATCTCAGAGTCATGAGATCAAGCCCCACACTGGACTCTACACTTGGTGCAGAAACTGAGTTTCTCTCTCTCCCTCTCCCTCTATCCCTCCCACTTGTGCTCTCTAGCTCTCTCTTTCTCTTTAAAATAAATAAATAAATAAATAAATAAATAAATAAATAAATAAATAAAGGTATGTTTTAAAAATCCACACTTCCAAGAATAGACTTCAAAGACTAGAAATCATGTGTGAGCTGATGTCACTGCTCTGTTAAGTTTCCCCCCAGTCAAAAGAACCATGGAGTTATTTCAAGGGCCATCTCTGCTTTGATGGGGCAATTTGAATGGGTACTTGAGCGCTGTGCTGCACATGAAAAGGCAGCAAAAATGGAATAGGTTTGGGTAAAGGAATCCTGTGGGAATGAAATCATTATTCTGGTTCCATGGAGTATCAACCCATGTACATGGAGAGTGCCAGCACATAACTGGGGATTTTTTATAAATGACTTCCTTCAAAAAGAGGGAATAGGAACATAACCCAGGATGTTAGTACGTGCAA
This sequence comes from Mustela nivalis, assembly GCF_964662115.1. Lineage (NCBI taxonomy): Eukaryota > Metazoa > Chordata > Mammalia > Carnivora > Mustelidae > Mustela > Mustela nivalis. The sequence continues at coordinate 139,650,569 of NC_139025.1, forward strand.
GCTGCTTTTATATAATCTGTTACCAACATAACAAAGAGGCCCCAGGAGCAGGTCTTGTTCATGTTAGACTAGAAGATGAAGGTGAAACAGAACATGGAGGCTCTTGAAAAGAACTGAGTCATAACACCTGACGAGCCCTTTGTTCACGGCTCTGAGAACCATTTTCCCCCTAGTACATCCCTTTCTCTACTCAGGAAGGAAAGAAGGGAGGGAGAGAGGATAAAAGGGAAGAAGGAAGTAAACCAACTTTAATTGATCCAGGCAACATTAGGGTGTTTTACAAAAATCATTTCATTTACTTTCACAGTTGCCTTGGGACATCAACATTACCGACCCCATTTCTTCGGCAAAAGAAACGAGGCTTGCTGAGATGAGTGACTGGCCCAGGATCACGTAACGAGTTGGTGAGAATGCTCACATTTGAATCCCAATCTGTTTGCATCCAAACCTAGACTTCTTTTTCTGTTGTTATTCTAAGAACCACAAACCAGCATTCTCTCCTCACTGTAAAGGTCAGATGCTTCGGACCAAAAGTTATCTTCAACTGCATTCACTACTTTGACCCCAAGGTTTGCTATTACTGTTTTTTTTTTTTCTTATAATTGCTTCTATACCTTATTCCTTTCAAATTAATCTTATTACACTATTTGTGTGAATGAATTTTCACCTATGCATTCAACCATCACGAGGTTCAGAGAACACTGTGAGTTTGTTCTTCCCCTTCTTGCCCAAAATCGCCCTGAAATATTGGACAAACATGGAGTATCACAGCTTTATCATGAGACATGGGATGAGTGGACAATATTATCTAGCATGTAGGCAAATTCTGTGTTTGAAAGTAGCATGGGGAGAGTCACAATCCCTGTGTAATCTCAGTCAGGCTCTTGGATTAGCATTCCAAAGCTTGGGTGAATGCATCGTTGACAGGTACATCATAGTTTTGGAGTGTTTTCTGAAGTTCCTCAGCATGGGCGTTCTTTTGCTTTTTCTCAGAACTTAATGGCGGAGCTCAGTGGTATGACTGTATCACTCAAGACAGGTATAGTCTCTGCCATACTACACATCCTTCACAGGTTCACTAGGAGCTCTGTTTCCCATCACTCGACTCTTTAACTCAGGTAACAGAGCAGCCACTACTGGAAACATTGTCCATTATTATGGTGGAGGAGAAGGGAGAGTGTGAAGAACACTGGATCCAAAGCTTTTGCCTGGGTAAAGCACACGTCGCCTTCACTCACAGTCTTTTGGTCAAAGCAAGTCAAAGGATCACCGCTATCTTCAAAGAGTGGAGGAAATATAATCTAGGCTTGAGCTCCCCAAAAAAGAACTTGAAGAACATGGTGGATCTCACTAATGACTTCCTCAATGAGCTTACAGCCTTTGTCCTCATCTTCTTGGCTCATGTCAGCTATTTGGCTTTTTTCCTCTGCTCTTCTTGACTTGGAGCCTTACATTAGCATGCTTGGACTGCCATAACTAAATATCACAGACTGGCTGACTCCACCATCAGACATTTATTTTCTCACAGTTTTGGAGGTTGGAAGTCCAAGATCAAGGTGTTGGTGGTATTGGTGTCTGTAAAGACCTCTCTCCTTGGGCTCCCTTTTCTTTGTGTGTTCACATAGCCTCTCCTTGATACCTCTGCACAGAGAGAGACAGAGAGGAATTGAGAGAGCCTAGAAGTCTAAGATCAAGGATTCAGTCTCTTCTGGGGTCTTTGGCCTTAATTTGCACATGACTGCTTTCTCTCTGTATCTTCATGCGATCTTTCCTCTGTGTACACATGTATCTGTTGTTTCTCTCTGTGGGTCCAGACCTCCCTTCTTATAATAGGACACCAGTCATATTGGATGAAGGCTCTCCCTAATGACTCTATCTTACCTTATTCAGCTCTTTAAAGTCCTATTTCCAAATACACCCATATTCCAAGGTACTGGGGGTTAGAATGTCAATATGAATTTGGGGGAGACAAAATTCAGACCTGAACAGTCCCTCACTCAGCATCATTATTCATCTATCCAGTGGTGATCTGCTTTCTCTTCTCTGGTCCATGTTCTGCACAGGAACTATGAAATCGTTATTGCATAGCATTTGGTAGAACACCTACTGGCACCACTTGGTCTAGGCTGGCACTCACTGCCTATAGGGCCAGCAAATCACATAGGTCTCCATTTTCCTGCCATACTGAGAAGCTGATGGAACTTGGGTGGCTGGACACACTGGCTTCCCCTTTTATGGTGCAAGTATAAGAGCGGACTGACCCCATCCACCTCTCCAGTCTCCTCCCAAATGTCTTGCCCCTTGCTCATTATGTTCCAGGAACACACTGCTCCCCTTCAATTCCCCTGAACACCTTGCATTGTCTTGCCTTGATGCTACCATGCACAGTGGTGCCTGGACCTCAAACGCTCTTCATATCGCCAGTTCTTAGGCTTTACTATCATTTCCCTGTTGATTTTTAAACATTCTACTCATCAGATCCATAGTACTAATCAATATTATAATAGTAATTGTAGTTACACACACACACATACACTTGCATGTTATATGATTTTTCTCTCCAATACTTGATTCTCCGCTACATCCCAGCACACAGTGGAGCAGCTGGCACACATGTTAAACAATAATTAAGATAGAATTTGTGTAATATTTGAGATCTATCGGATCCTTCTTTTAACACCATAAAATGTCATGCAGATATCAGCTGTTGTTATTTCTATTAATCATCTGAGCCATACTTGCTGAAGACCATTTCTAGAATAGGACAAGTCATGAGAAGAGGGGAAAACAGAAAGGTAAGGCCAATGTTACAAATTCTCTGCTGATGCAACTACTTGCTAAGCCCCAACTCTTCCCAGTGGATAGGTCGCTGAGACTGTATTGCCTGACAGGTAAGGCATTATGGCCACACAACTCATGACCCAACTGAAGCCAATGGCTGATCACCAATAGTGACACTTAATAGTGATACTTAATAGAAAATGATGGCTGAAGGGAATCCACAGCTTTAGCAAGGGGCTGGAAGGAGAAGGAAGAAACCAAGATGTGTAGAGTACCTGCTGGGTATCGTTACTTCATCCAGTCCTCAGGTACAGGAGCTATGTATTATGTTGCCCATTTTACTGATGAGGACACCAAGCAATGTTATGCACTACTACCTTAGAACACTCACCCAGGATGTGGTGGAGTTAAGACCTAACCCAGGTCTATGTAATGTGAAAACCCATATTCTCTCCAGTGCTTTTTGATCCCCACAATACCTAGTGACACTTTGGTATAGAAAGCATGTTCACATAACGTTGTCCAATTTCATTCTCAACATGGTCATTTCCCTAAGGGTTAGGGAAGAATCAAATCTCAATGTCTACCCTCACTTCTACCACCTAAGTGTTCAGAGGGTCATGATCCCCCTCCAGCCTGCAGCATGTCAGATGGCCCAGATCCCAGTAATGGAGGCCCCATTTTCCCACCCCCATCACCTTAACCATGATCTGTTTCCATCTGCATCCATTGAAGCCTTTTTCAAATGACTAACTCAGAAGTCTCCAAGATCTTTCTCTAAGAGACTTGCTCGATGCCTCTAAGAGGAGAATGTTTGATGTGGGCTCAGTAGCGTAACATGGAATGGAGCTTCTCTGTGGTGGATTACTAACTGCCCTTAGACTACCACCCAGGTGCCACACCACACATTAGCCTGGTCCTTCAGGCTTTTAGAGAAACAGATGCTTCGGGTACTTCTTGAGATCGGTAAGTTTTCTTCATCTCAGACTCATAGCCAAGTTAGAACCAGAGAGAGAATGGAAAGGAGGGAAGGAGACAACAGTTCATGAGATTTTTTTTTTTTAAGATTTTATTTATTATTTGAGAAGGTGTGAAAGAGAAAGAGCATGAGCAGGGGGCAGAGGGAGAAGCAAGCTTCCTGCTGAGCTGGGAGCCTAATGTGGGGATCAATCCCAGGACCCTGGGATCATGACCCAAGCCAAAGGCAGATGCTTAACTGACTGAGTCACCCAAGCACCCGAGGAGATTTCTTTACTAGACTGGAGGAGGGAAATTGCTTAAGGAGCAGAACTGATATCTGCTTGCTGGATATTTGGAGGATGTTCACTCATCTGCAGGGAGCTGCGCCAAGGTTTCCTCCTTTAGGTCAACACTGGCACAGAAATAATCATTATTAAGGTTCATGAGAGTTCAGTGTTATCAAGCTATGGTCACAAAAAAGTTTCTGGCAGTCAACCTGTCTTCTCCTTCCTTTTTTAAAATTACAGTTTATTTTGTTTTCACAATACTCTCCCCTGGTGAAAATCTGCAATTGCACTTGTGGACATAAATCAACTAGATAATTGAGGTTTAACAAAACAGGCTTTGGACCTTGCCAAATCAATCAAAAACTGAGCTTCAAGGTGTACTTTGGAATCACTTGTCTGGGTCATTCTAGCAAAAACAAAATCCAAGCAGATTTCAAGAAAGCTAATAAAGAACTTGAAGTGAGTATATTCATGCACCACAGAGCCAACCCAAACAAAAAAAGGATATGAAATAAAGGAACGAGAATCCAAGTCCTAACAAAAAAGCAATGTCACTGGCTTCTGGTGGGTCGCTCCTCTATCTTTCCCACATCATTGTAATATCTACATTGTTTCAGACCCCCTTGGAATTTGCCTCCCATTCCCTGCCATCAACTTGGTCTTTCTCCTGGAAGACAAAATTTACTGTTCCCACCATCAGCCCATGGAGATCCTCCAATATAGCTTTTACACATCCTCCTGATTTTCCATCCTTTGGTTATCTCCAGGAACCACTCCATCTGGACTACCTCCCTTCAAACCAAAAATCTCTGAGGATCACTTCTTCCATTCATGTGCCCTGATCAGATCACTGTGAAGCCACATTCCAGCTTTTTGGTGTACCACTTACCCATGATACAGAATGAAAATTCTGCTTAAAATATTAAAGACCTTAGATGCTAGAAGCTATGTGAATAACCTATGGAGCATGGTAAGATCATGGTATATTCAAATCTGGTATTTGGATCCTGATTCTCAGTCAAGAAGTACCCTTATTTGTTCCCACTTGAGGCCCACTGTAATTTCTGGACACAGTGGAATGGAAAACTCAGACTTTGCTAGGATATGTGCATAACCTAAAGACCACAGAACATTTTGCCCCAAGCTAACCATGGTTGAATTAACCACATCGCCTCTCAAGAAACCTCTAAGACAACCTAACACAGAACACATTTGAAAGCCTGGCACCAACTATTCCATGCCACCTCTGCCTCAAGCCTGACACAAGGCATTTTGCCAAGTGGTGTTGGAAAAGGCATTCCATAAGCGGGATCGTTCTGTATGGTCAACTCTGAGAAGGAAAATTGGAAACTGTAAGAGCCACTTAGAAAAGCAGATCTAATTGGGAGACCTGAAATGTGGCCAGGTCAACTGGCTTCCTACACCATTCCTAAGGTTCAAGGATTTTGGCTTCACTCTCATCCAACTGGCACCAGCTCATAGAATACAGGCTACTTACCAGCAAATCAAGAAACAGACTTACTCTTCCTGCGCCCTAAAAGGAACAGCTGCACCTGAACAAACTTGCAAGGTTAGGTTCTCATGTGGTTTCTGAAAACCTTCCCTAGCCCCCATGCCTAACAATGGCCAAAGACAAATCTAACCCAAGTTTTCTGGCCTCTGGCCCACTGCCCCATGTGACAGCTCTTTGCACCTCGCTGACTAACCCTCATCAGTTAGGATCCTAACAAGGCCTGCTTCAGGACAGGAAAGAAAAGTTCTCACATATCTCTCATTGCATCTATGCTAGCTCCTTTTGCACCTGGGATCTCCTTGGGGGCCTCTTAATCGAAGTCTGACTAAGCCTGACCTTGCCTTGGTTTACGAGCATAATGAAATCACAGCCCCAGGTGGGACGGCTGCAGGTGCACTTGCTCTACTATTCGGAGCCTTGTTATTTCTGTAATTTGTCACATGCTGTCTCCTGCTTGGGGTTGTACTTTACAACCTAATGAACGTGTTCTCTTATTAAGACAAATCTTGTCCATGCCAATCCAATTAAATCTATCAAATTACCCTGGAAATTTTAGAGTAGAGCGCTGAGATGTAGCTGTTTTTATTTTTCTTTCTTTCTTTCTTTTTCTTTTTTTTCTGTGTGTGTGTGTGTGTTTGTGTAAGTTATTGGGTCAAGACTCATTATGATTTGGGAAGAAAACAAGGTGATGGAAAGAAGATAGATGTCAGAAGACCCAAGTTTTATTCCAGTTCTGCTATGTGATCTTGAGCAAGTTTCTTGTCCTTGTGGGTGTTGGTCTCTTGACAATAAAATTAATGGTTTGGGCACATTCATTGGGTAATACCTTTTCATTCATTGAGTTACCCGACTGCATTCCAGACATCTGCATAAAAACTCTGCTGGGTGGATGCAATGTTGTCAATTGTGCAAATACAATCACTAGACTCTGGTGATTCACCCAAGGCCAGACCGTGAAGATTTGGCTCCAAAACCCATCCATATACTACCCAAATCAATAACATATCTCTTTATAGACTAAATCTTAGGGGAAATATCTGGAAGTAGTTGAGTTCATATCACACCACAAGACTGACTTCTATCAGTAGGTCAGTTACTATCTCAGAGGTCCTAGATCAGTTTATCTTCTCATTGCCAACCACTGTCACAGCTAATCTTTCATTCTTACTCAGATCTCAGAGAATTCAGGTTAATTACTCTAAGACACAGACATGAGGAAAACTAAATTAGAGCAAATTTTGTTATGCTTTTATCTAAAAAGTAGAGGTGACAAATAATTCATTTCTCTGGACAAAATAGGTAAATGCTGGTCCCAAACAGAACCTCATACTATTGTTTATAGTATCCACCAAGCACTAGGCTTCACCAATCAAAGCAATTTGTTCAATGAAAAATGTGATCATAAATAAATTAAGGTGGGGATGTGAATGGGTGCAGCCTAGTGGAGGATCCTCAAAAAATTATACATAGAACTACGCAACAACCCCACTTCTGGGAATATATCCAAAGGTAACAAAAACACACTAACCTGAAAAGATACTTACACTCCCATGTTCATAAAAGCATTATTTACAATAGCTAACACATGGAAACAACCAAAGTGCCATCAGTGGATGTATGGACAAATGCATCAATCCATAAATCAATAAATATATGGATAAAAAAGTTGTAAGATATAAAGTTATGAGATATGTATCTCATAGCTTCTTTATCCATATACATGTGTGTATATATATATATATATGTAATATGTATGTATATATACATATGTAATATATTTATATATTATTCAACCATAAAAATTTAGGCCATCCTATTCCTTTTGACAACATGGGTGGACCTTGAATACATTATGCTAAATGAAATAAGACAGAAAAGGACAAATAATGTGTGATTCCACTTACATGGGGAATGTGAAACAAAACAAAACTCATAGAAAAAGAGATCAGGCTAGTGCTTACTGGATACAGTTTGTGGGAGGACAGGGAATTGGAGAAAGAGGGTCAAAAGAAAATAATTTCTAATTATAAGATAAATTGGTACTAGGGCTGCGACATGCTACATGATGACTATAGGTTAAGATATATAGGGAAGTTGAGAGAGAGAATCCTAAGAGTTCTCATCACAAGAATTTTTTTTTCCTTTATTCTTCTTTCTTTCCTTTTTATTGTACCCACATGAGAAGATGGATGTCGGTTAAACCTGTTATGGTAATCATTTCACAATATATATGTAAATCAAGCCACCATGCTGCATATCTTAAATTTATTCAATGATGTGTTAATTATCTCTCAATAAAACTCTCAATAAAACTAGAAAAAAAAACCCAACTGCTGATTAATTGAATCAAGAAGGTATATACTCTGAGCAAAAGACGACCATGAATTTTTAAATGTTTGCAGTTACATAGGAAATTATTCTTTCCTAAAATATATAAAATATAAATTCTATAGACTATAAATAGTGCCACAGATTTATTTCCTTTCAAAAACTATGATCACTTTCTTTTGTAAAACATGGGTGAATAAATCTGATAAAGATAATCTTTCTGTGGGACTTTAGACAATCAATATTTTGTATAAAGTCTGCATATCTGAATTAATAAACTGAAATACCAATAAAATGTCACCAAAGTCTCACAATGTACACAATAAAACCTTGCTAAATTATGATATGCTACTTTGGTCTCTGTGCAAATTAAACAGAGTTGAAAAGGCATTTAGCTTTGTTTTACAGTTTGCTAACCAAAGGAATAATATAAACAAAATTTCAGAGGGAAATGTTTAACCAATGTAAGAGAACTATTTTCAAGTATTATAATAGCCTCCATTTACATAAAATAATTAAGTCCTGATTAAGAAAGAATCTTCTTTATTCATTAAATCAAGGGTGCATTGTTAGAATTTAGGATTATTATTACTGTATTTTTGTAAGTCCTTAAAACTGTATTTCTTTTAAATCTCCTATAAATCTGATTATTCACTAATTTACATAAAGAAACTTCTAGGTCATCCAAAATAGTGATATAAAATAATAGCAGGTGCACTATATTTTGCAAAACTAATTTGACAATGAAAAATGTACTAATTGAAATTATTAGACTATGCCATTTCAGACTATTTCCGTTGAATTTTTCCACCAAGGTAAACATACTTCCTAATTTTGAATAATATATTTGTTTCATTAACAAGGTGACACTCATCATTAATATTTTGATTTTAGGTATGAATTTTCACTCTAGATTTTCTTAAAATAACTCTAATGTGCTTATAAGGTAGGAAGGAGGGGCACCTGGGTGGCTCAGTAGGTTAGGCATCTGCCTCAGCTCAGGTCATGATCCCAGGGTCCTGGGATCAAGCCCCATGTTGGGCTCCCTGCTCAGAGGGAGGTCTGCTTCTCCCTTTTCCTCTGCCAGCCCCCACCCCAACACTTGTGCTCTGTCTCTCAAATAAATAATTTTTTTTTAAAAGAAGGAAGAAAGGAAAAAAGGGAGGGAAAGAAGAAGGGAGAGATGGAAGGAAGGAGGGAGGGAGAAGAGAAAAAAAATGGAAAAAGAAAGAGCATATGGCAAACTTAGCCTATATTCTTAATGAAAAGTACATTTTCCTGGTGGGTTCCCAATGGCAAATTAAAATTCAATTCAATATCTAATAAAATTATGAAAGTCTTTGATTTTCAGAAAGACAAAAAAAATGAATAGTTCAGTAATTATTTGTTCAAGAATTTAATTCCAACAGTAAGTTGTCATTACTTGGAGAAAAAAAAAAACTGTTCTTGACAGAGAATTTGTCTTCTCAAATAAAAAATAAATAAATAAAAAGAAAATAATCAAAACTTCTTTATTTACTATGGTAAAAAACTAAAACAGAGAAAAATAAACAAAAAAAAATTCAGATCAATGATATATAATGCCAGCACCCAGATGAAGAAATAGAATGCCACCAACACCACAGAAGCCCCCATGTACTGAATCCCTATAAATGCCCAATGTATGTTCCTCAATGGTAACTAATACCTTTATTTTTTTTTTAAGTAACACTTGTATTTGTTTATAGTTTACCACCCAAAGCATACAGTTGCCTATTTTATGAACTTCATTTTAATGGGCTCATGTAGTAGGCACCTGGGTGGCTCAGTCATTTGAGCAACTGTCTTTGGTTCGGGACATGACCAGGATCCTGGGATCCAGTTCTATGTCAGGCTCCCTGTGGAGCAGATAGTCTGCTTCTCCCACTGTCCCTCCCCCCACTCATTTCCCTCCCTCCCTCTCTCTCTCTTTCTCTTAAATAAATAAAATCTTTTTAAAAATGGGCTCCTATAATATATATATATTTTTGTACCTAACTTCTTTAATAGAAATTCTATTTCTATATATAATTTCTATTACATGAGAATTCCACTTGTGCCATGTCCTTTCTAATACATGGTATTATCTGCCTTTTATGTGTTCACCATTCTAGTGGCTGGATAATGAAATCCTCTGCTTTTAATGAGTGTTTCCCTGAAAACTAATGAAATTGGGAAGCTTTTCATACATTTACTGGCCATTTGGAAGTTTACAATCCACCTGGAATTATTTTTTGTATATGCCCTCAGATAGGGATCACATTTCCTTTCCTTTGATATGGACATTCAATTACTTTGACAGCATTTATGGAAAAGACCATCCTTTCTCTGTTTTTCTGAAGTGTTATTTTTATCAAGAATCATTATCCATATACATATGAGTCTCCTTTTTATACTATTAGTGATGTTGTCTAAACATTGATCTTTGTGCCTATATATTAATCTCCTGATTACCATATATTGCAATAATTCTCTCATTCGTTTTTCTTTTTAAAGTGTTTTTAGCCCTTTGGAAGAATTGGCTTGTCAAGTTCCACTGAAAAAAAAATAAATAAATAAAACCTGGTAAGATGTTGAGTGGGATTGCATTGATCCAGGGTCAGTGATCCGTGCAATTAGACGGTGAGCTATTGAGAAGACCTGGCAAATTCCAGGTCATCACTCTTTAAATCCTCTCCAAAGGTGTCTCATAGTTGTGTGGAAATCCTGAACATCATGTGTTGGGTTTATTACATCGCATTTAATCTTTTAATATTTATAGATTATGTCTTGTAATAATTAGTTTTCATTTTCTGTTTGTTGCTATATTATAGAAATGTAATTTCAGTATTGACCTTTCATTTAGCAAATGCACTAAACTCATTATTGACCTTATTAAATCCTATCACTTATCCCAGCAAGGTTGTCAAACTGCTAAGGAGCCTCCAACTGCAGCTCTGAGAGGAGTCTCAAAAGATGAGCTCAGCCTCTGGGTTTCAGCCTCTGAGGTTCTGACCCTTACTGTCCTGTCAACTCCTTCAAGCAAACATTTTTTTAAGGAATTATGCAGCTTTTTTTCTTGCCCTCAGTAAAATGTTTGTTTCAAATTACCTAATCCTCCATTACTAAAATTAATCTCAAAATTACTTAATTTGACCAACTATAATTCAAATGTACATGCAGAAAGATTCTTCCCATTAAACTACTCTTAGAGTAGATCTCTCCCTTAGGTCTAAAAGCTTTATTAAGTTAAGAAATGGAGTGGGGGAAGAATGAAGAATATTGTAGAAAATTCTTTAAAAAGAAATTTCTGTAACATTTGTAATTGGTTAAAAGGTAAAAAAAAAAATCCCTTTATAAAAAGAAAATTATTTTTCCTCCTTTGTGATATAGACATTATTTTAATTAATGAAAACAAAACTATTGTGCTCATGAAAACAGTAAAAGTCAATCAGTGAGTGACTATTTGTTTTTTTTTAATTTTTTAAAAATTTTTTATAAACATATAATATATTTTCATCCCCATGGGTACAGAAATGTTGAAAATAGAACTACCCTATGACCCAGCAATTGCACTACTGGGTATTTACCCTAAAGACTATTTGTTCTTAATTAAAGCACTATTCATATATTTAGGTGTAGGTGCCAGTGGTTCAATAGTTATGTTTTTAGTTTTGTTTTTGATTTTGGTTTGTCTATTTACCACCCTAGGCATGGAATTTGGTCTGATTTTTATTTCTTAAAAATATTTATTTCTATTGCTTGTAGTTAAACCAAATGACACATTGCTATTATATTAACAGCAGAATAGTCCAACAATATGCATAAACACACTCAAGAGATTAAGAGGAATCCTACCATATTTATTTTCCTTCATGGCTTGGGTCATTTAATTCAGATTTTCAATACCAGAAGGTCAATTCAATTTATGTGAATATTTCTGATAAAGACAATAATTAGATAGCCATATTTTACTGGAGAAAATTTGTAGAAAATTCAATATTGCTAGCTTTATCTAGATACATCTTGAAATGCTCAAAACACAGCTGGACTCTTTAGATAAAGCAAGGAGAGTAAATAGCTGTTTTTATGGGACATTTCCTTATAAAGAAAATAACAAATTTTCAAAAATCACATATTTGCCCTGCCTAACTATTCTAGAATGTGCCAAAGCTCTGAAATTAATTTTCGAAAGAGTCATAATATAAACATTATTGACAAAATAGGAGTCCAGGGGGCCTTTCTTTTAAAGCCAAAGAAATGTTAATCAATGGCTTTATGTGAAAGGAGCTGAAGAAATCAATATAAGTTGTATTAGGAATAAATAAAGAGTGAGCAGGGTCAATAATTAGGACAAGGTAGAGGTATAAAAGGACAGGGAGCCCTGATGTGTCTGGAGAATGGCTGTAGCCATTCTCGGAGGTTGAACAAGACACCCAACCAGAGGAAGTCTGGGGCAGATAATGGGCATCACTGAATCACAGTTCACATGATGACCTGTGCCAATATGTGATAAGGGGTAGAGGATAAAACCTGGATACTAAAGAGATCAAAATAATGGGAGATCATTGTGTGACTTATCCACTTGGAAACAAATCACCCAGGATCATGGCAGGGACATGGTGAGAGAGAAATATTTGGAGTCAGGTGCCAAAATCATTGATAAACAAGGGAGGACAACAACAGAGCCAGAAGACAAACAAACAAAAACAGTAAAGCTAGGGAGAGAGTGTAGCCTAAGCCTCAAGAAAGAGGGAGTTAAGGTTTCATTTACATTTTTCCATAAAGGTGAAGAGTGATGGTCTGGAGTGGAAAGATAATTTTCCAATAAAATAAAAAGTATCTCAAATTTAGGCAAGACATCTCAAAACGGGTACTACTCGAAGAAGTGCTATCCGGTCAAAAACAGCTTCTTTGGGTGCCTGGGTGACTCAGTTGGTTAAGCCACTGCCTTCGGCTCTGGTCATGATCCCAGGGTCCTGGGATCAAGTCCTGCATGGGGAATCTCTGCTCAGTGGGGAGTCTGCTTCTCCCTCTCCACTCTCTGCCTGCCTCTGCCTACTTGTGATCTGTCTGTCAAATAAATAAATAAAATCTTAAAAAAAAAAAGCAGTTTCTTCAACGATATGATAGTAGAAAAGACCTTTATTTAAACCACCTCCTAACTTTTTAAAGAAAGCTACAAACCTCCCCAAAGACCAACAATAGCCAGGTCAATTGTACCAGGCAGGTGACCTCTTATGTTAGCAATAATACAGGAGAACAAATTTGATGTCACCTCACATATTTGCTAAATTAGGTTTTCACATGTCTCTTAGAGTCAGAGATCTATAAGCAGAAGTTTTATCTATGGTAACAAGCTGTCTGTCCAGATGGGCCCTCCCAGGGCAGAACTGCCTTGGCAACATCACCCTTCTTTCAGCAATATTTATTAAATACTCATCACATGCCTGGCACTGGGCTAGGCTTTGGGGATCCAAACGTGTCGCCATGCTAGCGGTGTTGGGGGTAGTTCTTTGCTTTGCTGGAAGTCAATATTTCCATTACTTTTTTTGGTCTCTCAGTAGGATATACCTACTTAGCATTTAGTAATTAGAAGAAAGGTTAATGAGCACTGAAGCTGAACAAAAAGAAGTGGGAGTAGTAAGGAGTCTCTCCTCTAAGCCAGCAAGCTACGTCCCACCAGTCTTCGTACGGCCAGCAATAAGATAAATGGATTTGCCTTCCAAGAAGAGTAGCTTGTTTTTGCCTCTTGGCCTGAGAAGCAATAATAATTTAAATTAATTAGGTTAATTTAATAATTAAATTATTAATATTAATTTAATGTTTAATTAATTTAAAAATGTTTACTGTCTGGATCTTATAGAATACCTAAACCTGATGTACACGGGGGAAAAACATGATGAAATAAACATGTTCTGGGGCACTTGGGTGGCTCAGTGGGTTAAGCCTATGCCTTCGACTCAGGTCATGATCTCAGGGTCCTGGAATCGAGCCCCGCATCGGACTCTCTGCTCGATGGAGAGCCTGCTTCCCCCTCTCTCTCTGCCTGCTTGTTATTTCTCTGTGTGTCAAATAAATAAATAAGATCTTAAAAAAAAAAAAAAAAGAAACATACATGTTCCATCCCTTTTGATTTCAGTCCCCTGAACTTGGACAAGATTGTATAAAGGGTGTCGATAAATTCCAGATTTGGCGATTTCCCTCCCTAGTGCACGAGAAACAAATTTTGCTTCTTATGTGTCACCGAGTTATTCTTCAGCTATCATAATGTCATTAACTGTCATTTTCCTTTGGCAGTTTAGCTTTCATTACATTTTCAGGCCAACTTCATCTGATTTTTTGGACCTATAAATAACACTGTTGTTCGGGAGGACTTCTGTAGATTCTGCTTCTCGTAGATCACAGGTAGTATAATCTAACTTAGGGATTGATGGGTATTTTGTGTAAAGTGCTGAATAGTAAGCATTTTTGGCTTTTCAGGACTGACAATGTCTTTTTTGAAACCACTCATTGCTGCCGGAACTACTGAACTTTGTCACTGTAATGTGAAAGCAGATACAGAAAATTTGAAAATGAATGGGACAAGTGTGTTTCAATAAAACTTTAATTATAGAAATAGGAGGTGAGCTGAAATGGCCCACGGGCCATAGCATGTCAAACCCTGATCTAATTTGTTCTTTTATATTCCAACTCAAGTTCTATAAATATCTATTTATTTCCATTTGCTATTATATCCACTTTCAAAGGAAAGGAGCTGTCCTACTTCTGAATAAACTATGTATTAGAGAATCCAATCAATCAGCTAATATAATTTGGGGAAGAAAAATAACTCACCGAATTGGCAGATGTAAACGAAACTTCAGAACTGTTTTTCAATTTTGAACTTTTCCAGTGACTGCAGTAGCCTTAAATTTAATCCCCAAGGGTCATGCATGCTCAGGTACAGCTTTCAAGCAAGCAACTCCTCATACCCATATTTCCTGTTGGACTCTGACTGCACCCTTCTTGAAAGGAAGTCTTTGTTTGAGACAGTCCATGTTTTCACTGAGGCTTTTGGCTACTGTCTTTGAGTAGTGAGTCACTTTGAGTAGTGAGTCAGATTTGAGTGCAAATCTGAGGATGCCACCTTCTACCTGGAAAACAGGGCTGGTCAGAATGTCCCTGAATGCTGTTTCTTTCAGGGAACAACTCTAAACGTTTAAACAAATTGGTCATCTGACTAAAATGAGGTCCATAAAATCTTCTGAGGCACGTTCCTTTTTGATGGATGGACTAAAATGAAAGCGATTTCAGAGTCAACTTCAGCAGAATAATGCATTCTGTGTTTCCAATCATTAAAGTTGAAATTAAAACAGGTAGCATTCTGCCTCAGTGTTCTTGAGATTTAACTCTTCAGAGGTCATAATTGATACACCTTATTAAATAATGCAGGCCAGAAAACACTGCCTTAATAGAAGTGAAATGTCACTTTGGGTTTGAATTGATTTTCTTGCTTCAGGACCTGTCAGGTTTGCAAATCAGAATTGCCTTGTATTTGCACGTCTGAAGGAGGTTGGCTTTCCCAGGGTTAGCTTAAAAAATGCAGATTGATGGGAAAGGTTTGTATTGGGTCAGTATGGAATAGCCTTCTATAGGGGGCTTGA
Source organism: Mustela nivalis (assembly GCF_964662115.1). NCBI lineage: Eukaryota > Metazoa > Chordata > Mammalia > Carnivora > Mustelidae > Mustela > Mustela nivalis. The sequence continues at coordinate 139,666,081 of NC_139025.1, forward strand.
ATTATTCATGAGCATCCATGTGTTTTATGTTTCTTGCTTAACACTGTGGAAGGTGGGGGGCAGGAAAAGAACATAGCCAACTGCACACACAGATTCCTTCTTGAATAAGGTTAGCAGTTAGAGGAGGCTGGGGGTGGGCAAGGGTGGAGCCTGGATCTAATTTTACAGGAATTTGAGCCAATAAACCTTGAAATGGAATAACTGGTCAACAGCTGAGGATATCCAAGTTTTATGTTACCTATGGTTCACTTTTGACAAGCTGTGTGCTCTTCAAACAAAGGCCAAAGGAAAAAAAAAAGCAACAACAACCACCACAAAGCCAACTGTCTTCTGATTGTGCATATAGCTATTATTTGGGACTGTCTCTGACTTTGCAGTGGGCTGGCTGCTATAGATGGACAAGCACACAACTGGCATATGGACCTAAGATTCAAAAGAGCTCCCCTTCCTGTTGGGTCAGTTGTTCTGAGTATGTGAGCTAGCATCTCTGAGGTGCAGGTTCTGCTTCTATAGAATGAAGCACTTCTGGCTTTTTAAGTGGTTTTCAAGTTTGGGGAGATACAGAGAAGAGGCTGAGCTTTCCACTGTCCCAACTTGGTAGAATTGGTCTACCAGTTGGTAGAATAGTTGAATAACAATAGGGAAATTGGTATTTCCTCTGATCCCATTCTCCAAATATCAAGGGTGAGAAGCCAGGAGAAAGGCAGAGCTCACCCTTCTCCTAATCCCCCCCCCAACACTCCTTCTCCCAGCCCCTCCTCCTTCTGCCTGTGGTTCCCCAACTTTGGGTCTTAATACAACTTCTCAGCTCACAACCTGGGAGTTCGTTTGTCTTCAGAGGAGTCCCAGAGTGAACCACAATGAAAAGGCTCTATTTTCAGGGACCACCTCCTGCCTTCAGAGGAATCCTGCGTGTGTACACTACTTTTGAGAGCGGCGAGGGAAGGAGGGAATGAGGAATGGTACAAAGTGAAGAGAAGGAAAGATTCTTGGATAAATGCTATTGTGTTGGACCTGGAGCCCTGCAGCTAAAACTCAGGTCTTAATTTTGAAGCAAAACCAGACACACAGGATTATACCAACATCTGAGGGCCTAAAGAAAAGTTACAGTACCTGTCGTTTCTCACCAAATAAATGCTTTTAAGGAACCAGCTGGCTCCCCTATATCTAATGGTCACCTTATTAACAAAGAAATGTATTTTCATGTCAAGGAGGAGTTGTCCTTTGTCATCTGGGCTTTTATTTTGTCTAGGACCTGGACAATAACACAATATATATACATATATATATATATATATATATATATATATATATATGCAATATATATACATATAATATATACCTATAATATATATACATATATGTGAAAATATATATAGTATACATACAATATACATAACATAAATACATATATTTATATAATGTATATATAATTTTTTTTTTCTGACAAAAAGAAAATATGCCACCTTTTACCACTTCTACAGAAAAGATATCCAAGAAAAATATCCAGGGAAAAACCCTGCTTTAGCCTCAAAAATCTGTGTCCTTAATGCTAAATGCAAAAAGGTGATTTTATGACCAGAAAAGAAATGTCTAGATTTCAATTCATTTTTTTTTCCTTGCTGTTAATTAAGGAAGGCAATGAGGACAGTGACCTTAAAAGTGTAACACTCCTTGGAGCAGGGAAGAAATAATGACTGCCCTCAAGATAGCCACTGAATGGACAAAGTATGCATTGATTATGCATGCAATTTCCCAAAAGTTTGTTAGTTTACAAAATTGAATTCTTTCCTGCTGAAGTCCAATGCTGAGTAATTAAATACAGACTGTACTTAATTTTGTCACAGAACAAATAGCAGAGGTTATGGAAAGTGTTATGGCTCCGCAGTCATTAATATTCCACAGGTGCTGGAATAGATTAGCAAGCGAAGAACACAGCAGGTTAGGATTATAGGAATCTATTCAAACCCCACATAATGAATGTGAGGAGTGATTTGAATGTCTAATATCAGTCACTCTGCAGAAAGAGACAAATTCTCATGCTCATTCCCAAGGCTTTTTAAAGGGCTGTTTATTTCATAAATTTTCACTCACCTATTATAATCAGACCTACTGAAATAAATTGCTAGTGATTGTCAAACTAAATGAACTCAGTTTTTTTTTTTTCTCTAGAAAATTTCTAAACTTCCCGCTGTCAACAAGAATTCAAATTCTGTAGCTTTTTCAAAGACAAGGATTCTGAGCAGTCCACAGCCCAGGAAGGGGGTCAGGAGAGGAATCATCCATCCTTCTTGAAATCAATAACCAGATGTGGTTACTTGCACTTTTTAGTGGAGATGACTGAAGTGCCCAGCCATTTATGTTTCTCTTTTACTGACTTATTTAGGTAAAGGTGATCAAAGGAGGAGTTACACACCAATTAAGGGATGAAAGAGAAATCTCCCGATTCCAAGATAAAAGTGCAGTATCTATCTGAGAACTTCGATGGTAGGGGGTGGGGAAATCAAACAATAAAAGGTGGGGAAAGAGATCAGCAGAAAAGAGCAAGTTCAATCATGAGCACTGGTGGAGAGGAAGAAAGGAAGATGGAATGTTAGAGAATAGAAGGGCTACGGGAAAAGCCGAAACTATGTGAAAACCCCGTAGCATCTTGCCTGCCATCTCGGGAGACAGTCTTTCCAAGAATACTGGTAGCATTATACCAGGAACTCTATTCCCTACGAAGTCTTCTGTCTGCCAGCAAGGGTCCTAGCAGTTCCGAGGTCAGGTCCATGCCCATCAGCATCCGTGGAACATCACTGCTAAATCCTTAGGGTGCTCACCTATCTGTTGGGACCTGGCTACCATGCTTGAACTCTACCAATGGCGGAGTCTGCTACACTTGACCATGCTGTCACTGCTATGAGCTTTGGCTACTTGTACTAAGAAATCTCTGCCATCTTCCACACATGTTCCTGAATTCCACTGGAAGTACCTGCAACTTCTGTCTCTTCCCTCCCAGTACCACCCCAGGGCATCAGACCCTTATGGTGCCCACACACTGGGTAGAGGTCTAGGGGAAAATCATTACCTTTCCCTTTCATATTCTGATATGACAATATTGGCTTACTCTGACACACATATTTTTGGCAAACTAGCATTGCCAGCTTTTATTTTGAATGTTGTTCTTCTTATGATGAAAATAGGAGTCCTTCCTTGTGTTTGAGTTGGACTTTAACTGATGTGTTATTCATCACTCAGAGCTAATATTACTCCATTCCTCCTCTCCAGCTATATGGTTGTGCCTGACTTCCTCCTTCCTTGAAATAAGTTCTTAACTAGGAGACTCTCATGCAAACAGATTCCTAAGGGACCTGCCTCACTAGCCCAACCCACCTGCCCAGCCTGAATCAGACGTACAGACAATGTAGACCCAACCAGAGATCCAACTACAAATACTAGGAAAACATCCCCACATCCATTTGGCATGTTTACCTTTACAAAAAAATATGTTCTCATTATTCTTTCTTAATCCTGTTCCATTGAAAAATGGCAGAGCTGCAATCATGGGGACATTCTTCCAGAGACCTAGCCTCTCAGAGTGTTTCTGGACACCTGAGCAAATAGAATGGAGAGCCAAAGCAAGAATTAATTGGCAACCTTAGGCTTTCAAAATGCATCTTACAGTCAATTGTTAGATCATCATTCTATTGATACTGAAGGATATTTCTCTTTTTTCTGCAGGGTAATAAAATCCTCATCCAATTGGGCCATGGAAGGACTAACAGCAAGAAGAGAAAAACTCTGATCTCCTGAGACACATGGTTATTACCTATTACCACATGCATCCCACTCTATTATAATTTCTTTTTTACTCATGTTGGTTCCCCACCAGCTTAAGGCTCATGTTTCTCTTGTTCACAGGGGATCCTCAGCACCTCGCCAAGCCTAACACACAGGATAGTCACAGTAAATATTTTTGAATGAATGACTTTGATATCTTCTGAGTTTGAGTTATAAGAATTTATCTATTTTTATTTTGTCTCTATCCTCTTCCTTTTGTCCAAAACTTAGAAAAAGTTGTGTTAAATAAATAACTGATAATTGAATTTTGTTTTATTTCTCTGGATAGAACACAAGTTAGGAAGGAAAAAAAAATGGCTTACTTTTCCATTGGATTGACAATATAAAGGTAGTCATATACCTTACACAGAGAGCTACAGTTCCTCAATAAGATATACTTTCAGAATTTGGGAACAAGATGATTAGTTACCAGAGCTTCAATATTTAATATTACATCTGAAATATAAAATGGATAAGTGTTGCCATAATCAAAAAGATTGACCGTTACTGAGTGTGTTAAGCTAGGACCAGGTTGTTGATCAACACTTCATTGACAAAATCAAAAGTGATACACTATTCTAATCATGGGATGCTTTCAGGAAAATATGACTGATTAGGATAAAGCTATAAAATTCATCTAGAAAAAAAATTTCATCAAGGAGGAAATGTCTTTCGCAAATGAGCAAAATGGCTAACCTACCTGGTAGATGCTCTGATGTGAGTCAGTTGCTGGGATCCAATTCCCCTGAGCAGCCTCTGCAAAGTCTTGAAACCTCTGGGGCTGCAGGTGCTGCTGCCTAAGGGGATTGGGGAACTGACACTCACAGCTGGTGTGCAAATCCCCCAGCCTGCTTGTCCTTCGACTGGGTTAATTTCACACCTTGTGTTCTACACCACTTTCCAGACTTTGTTTTCAGAGTCAAATACTAATTGCCCACTTGGGCAGCTGGCTTATGAGGACACACACCCCCTCCCTGTGTCACTACCCCACTCTGCACAACCCAGATGGACTACGTGTACTGAAATCCACGCTCAGGATTTCTAGGGAAATCTGAGCTAAAACACACATAGGTATTAAAGTAAATTGAAAGTATTGCTCCACGTATTTGGGTCTCTTTCTTTATGTTTTCTCTTTTTTTTTTAATTTTTTTAAAAGATTTTTATTTATTTATTTGACAGAGGGAGATCACAAGTAGGCAGAGAGGCAGGCAGAGAGAGAGAGGAGGAAGCAGGCTCCCTGCTGAGCAGAGAGCCTGATGTGGGACTTGATCCCAGGACCCCAAGATCATGACCTGAGCCGAAGGCAGCGGCTTAACCCACTGAGACACCCAGGCGCCCTTTCTCTCTTCTTTTAACATCCAGAGAAGAGATGGATGCAGTATCAATATCCCAGCAGGTGTCTGCATGAATTGGATATTATTACTTGGCTGCCTTCCCCACAGAGTAAACAGCTCAATATGACAGTGTATAAAACTTTATAACCCTGTGGCTGTCTCGTAGACCCAGCAAAGTGTTCTGTATATATTCACAGCACAGTGTGCTGCACAGTTCAGGAAGCCCTCAGAAGAGCCGTGATTTGTGATTTACACAGCAATGGTAGCCCTTGGAGTTCCCAAATAGTCAGGAAGACATAGAAAGCAAAGAGAAATGTCCAGAAGTTAAAGGTAATGAAAGAAAGCATCCTTTAATTCTGTGAAAAGAACAATTGTGGGACCCTAAATCGTAGTTTCTTTATAATTTATACACAACATATACCTCTAGTCAAGATGGTATAGATCTGCATTGTCCAACAGAGCAGCACCCAAATACTAGCCGCTGTGGAGTTTGAGTCCTTGTACCATAACTGGTACAAGAAATAGATGAACTACTGCTCAGTACACATCTGGTTTTAAAGACTCAGTATGATAGGGATACCTGAATGGCTCAGTTGGCTAAACGTCTGCCTTCAGCTCAGGTCATGATCCCAGGGTCCTGAGATCGAGTCCTTGCTCAGCAGGGAGCCTGCTTCTCCGTTCGCCTGCTGCTCCCCTTGCTTGTGCTCCTGCTCATGCTGTCTCTCTGATACATAAAAAATTAAAACTTATAAAAAATAAAAAATAAAGACTCAGTATGATTTTAAAAAAAGATATCTCTAGAGTTTTTTTTACATTAATGTTCAAAGTATAATATTTTGAAAATGTTGGGGTAGACAAAATAGATCATTATAATTAATTTCACCTGTTTTACTTTTTAGTGCAGCTATTAAGTAGTTTATAATTATCTATGTGGCTCACATTCTGTTTCTATTACACCATAATAGTCCAAATGGTGCTGAGATAACAGATAAACTCTGAATTCTTGGTAGTGAATAATATAAGGATAGCCACTTTCTTATTCATGGTCCACACCCAAAAATGACACCACTTGGTGCACGTACAAACCCAAGGAGGAAGGGGGAAGGGGCTCTACTCCTCACAGTCTCTTAGGAGCCCAGGCTGTTGGAGGGACTGTCCTTTAGCTCACAGATATAAAGATAAGATTTTCTCTTTTGCCCAGAAGGGAGAGAGAGTTCTGGGGCATCTTGCCCCAGCATGAAATATTTTGGATCAGAAGTGGCATACGTCACTCCACTCACAGCCCACTGTCAGAACTTGTCACAAGATGCCAACTGTAAAGGAGATCAGAGAAATGTCACCCTCCCATGAGCCAGAAGATGAGTCAGAGTGGATATGAAGGAACTCCCGGACTGTCTCCCATAACACACACAGCTCAGTGATGCCAAGTTTCCGACATCATTCACTCCAGTCTAGAGTATAGAAGCACATAGAGGGCAAGATGGGTGATACCCTCCGTCACCTACACCTTGACAAGAATGGCCTGTCGCACAGTCAGGGGAGGAAAAGAACTCAAGACTGAGAAAACAAACCTGCCTTGCTGCCTAATCTCTCCTAACAGTGGCCTGCACTTCAGTATATATCTCAGGTGAATGAAGTGAAACAAATGCCACCCAAGGAAGGCCAGAGAGCCGCTGAGAAAGAACATGCAACGTGAACTCACCATGGTCCAAAATCTAATGATCAGGGAGGCTTTGTTGGAAGGCCAAGAGTAGTTTTGTCTCATAGGAATGAGGTCATATTTTTTTAATGATTTTATTTACTTATTTATTTATTTGACACACAGACAGACAAGCAGGCGGAGTAGCAGGCAGAGGGAGCAGGAGAAGCAGGCTCCCCTCCAAGTAGAGAGCCCGATGTGTGGCTCCATCCCAGGTGGGACTCAAACCCAGGACCCCAGAATCTTGACCTGAGCTGAAGGCAGCTGCTTCACTGACTGAGCCACCCAAGCACTCCAGGAAGGAGATCATATTTAAGCAGAATTCCAGGAACACCTGGGTGGCTCAGCAGTCGAGAGTCCAATTCATGATTTGGCTCAGGTTATAATCACAGGATGACCGTGGGTTCGCACCCCATGTTGAGCTCTGTGCTCAACACAGAATCTGCTTGTGCCTCTCCCTCTGCTTTTCCCCCTGCTTGTGCACACTCTCCCTCTCTCTCTAGCTGTAAAATAAATAAATAAAACCTTTAAAAGATACATCTTTAAAATAAGTACAAAAAATAAACAAAATTCCAACGTATTAATTTAAGATGGAAACACTGCATTCTCCGATGATAAGACTCACCAACTCATTCCCTTATTACAAGGAGAAAATAGGAAATGGAAAATCACTGTTAGTCAAAAAATAGGAAACTCAAGTCAAGAACATCAGCTTCTCTCAACAATTGCTTCTCAGGTAAGGAAGATTGTGGGAGCCCCACATTTTATAGGAATAATGCGGCCAAAATGAGTAGGACGCATCAGTCTACTTGGCCAAGAGCAACTATCTATTGGTGTAGACCTACAATGCCGCCCATGACCTGGTACTCTTTCTATTTTATGCTTCTGTGGCTGTGAGCCATCTATTTTCCATGATAAAAATTGTAGAAATACAAACAGAAGAAGCAGAAGTAATGGGATTTCAGATGGCTGAGTTGCATTGGCATCCGTTCCACCCTACCCCTCTGAGATGACTTCCAGAAAGCCTTAATTACAGTCTTAGATGTTCCCACATCCTTTCAGCACGTATTCACTCATAGTATTACACATCTCCTCGCTTAGGGTTGAAGATTTTGCGAGTGTAACTCTCAGAGGGCTCTCTCATTCTCACATTTATTCATCAACCAGAACACCTCTTTGTGGCCCCCATGAAATAAAATGCTGCCTGGTTAGGATTAGCACAGCAACTTTATTTTCTATGGCAAATTATGTTGCATTGGGCATGAAGTTTTGCTACTCAGACTGGAAAAGGGAAATTGAACATTAGCCTCAATAATTCTAGGTGATAGGAAAGATCTAATCAAGCCAATGATCAGCCTTTTACTTAATAATAATAATAATAATAATAAATACAGATGGCTTTGCCTTTCAAGTGTTTACTCAAATGTTAATTCATTTCCATGGACTATCAAACAAATTTATCAAATGTTTCGTCAGAAACATCTGCCATTCATACAACACAAGCACTCAAAAACAAACAAAAAATGTAAACTAAAAAAATTGAAAAACACATATAGAGACAAATCTGCTACTAAGGAGAAACTTTCAACATGATGCTGAGAGGAGGTCAGCATAATCTGCCACTGCATTGGCTCTGGGTATGTTTAAAAAGACAGTTACACCAAGGATAAGTAGGGCCAATAGAATTTATGTTTATAGGTAATACAGATGGTTAATTACACTGCATGTTTCCAAAAATGATAAATAGCTTTCCTAAAAGCCAAATATACCCTTGGCTGAAGTACAACCATACCTGACATTCCATTCTTTTAATATTTGTGGAAGATTACAGTTGAAGGTATCTTAGGGATCTAATTCCACTGTCAGCTTTTTGAGTTCAGCATTGCCCTTTATAGGCCTTCCAATCTAAAAATCCAAATGATACAAGACCAGTAGCAAATCAAGAAAATAGTTTTCCAATGTCAATTAGCGAGCACCTAGGACCAAAAATACCTAAGTTGTATAAAGTTCCTAATGCCTCAGGAAAGACACAGCCAAAGCAATCCAGAAGGGGAAACAAGAACAATGATGAGTCATAAAAAGAAGTTAGATAGGCTTTATAATTTTATTCTGTGTTTGTCCTTAGAAAAAAATATAACTACAGATAACTTTTAAGACCCTGAAGAGAGAAGTTATACTTTTATACTTCTTTATGTTCCCCTTAGCTTCTCATAGTATGCTATAAAAATGGAAGATAAAACATAAAAATAAAGATTTGTTCATTCAACAATTACCTTCATCTATAGTTTCTGCCTTCATAGGGTTTATGGTCTATATGGGGTTTCCAAACAATAAAATATGCCATTAGAATGCACTATAGAGGGGCACCTGGGTGGCTCAGCTGGTTAAGCATCTGCCTTTGGCTTAGGTCGTGATCTGGGAATCCCAGGATCAAACTCCACATCAGGCTCCCTGCTCAGCTGGGAGTCTGCATCTCCCTCTGTCCCTCCCCCTGCTCATGATTACTGTTTCTCTCTCTCTCAAATAAATAAGTGCAATCTTTAAAAAAAAGAATTCATAATAGATATAAGAGCAAAATACAAAAATCAGCTATATTTGTATAAACTGGCAATAAATAAAAATAAAGAAAAAATTTGACTCACAATATTATCAAAAACAATAAAATACTTAGGAATAAATTTATCCAAAAAAGCACAGAATTTATACTCTGAACACCATAAAACATTGTTAGAAGACATTGAAGATCTTAAAGAAATGGAAAGATGCCCTGTGTTTAGGAGTCAAATGACTTAGATTGACCAAATGACCAAGATGGCAATACTACACAGATTTATCTACAGATTCACCATAATCCCTATCACAGATGTCTTCTTTGCAGAAATTGACAGCTGATACTAAAATTGACTCAGATATATACAGTACACAAAATGGCCAAAAGAATCTTGAAAAAGAAAAACAAAGTTGGAGGACTTACACATCCTAATTTCAGAACTTATTACAAAGCCACAGGAATCAAGCAAGTATGGTGCTGGCACAAGGCAGACATAAAAATCAAAGGAACAGGGGGCACCTGAGTGCCTCAGTGGGTTAAAGCCTCTGCCTTCGGCTCAGGTCATGATCTCAGAATCAGGTTCCTGGGATCGAGCCTCACATCAGGCTCTCTGCTCGGCAGGGAGCCTACTTCCTCCTCTCTCTCTGCCTGCCTCTCTGCTTACTTGTGATCTGTCTCTGCCAAAGAAATAAATCAAATCTTTAAAAAAAAAAAAATCAAAGGAACAGTATTGAAAGTCCAGAAATAAAACCTCTCATTTATAGTCACTATATTTTTGACAAGTTTGGCAATTTAATGAGATAAAGAACAGCTAGATATCTAAATGCAAAAGAATGGTGTTGAATCCCTGATTCACACCATATAGAAAAATTAATACAAAATATGTTTTTAGGTATGACATAGATGTAAATGTCATACCTAAAAACATAAGACTCTTAAAAGAAAACACAAGAACAAATCTTCATGATGTTGGCTTAGATAATGAATTCTTAGAAAGGACACCAAAAGGCCAAGCAACCACAATAACTATATATATATAAAATAAACTATAAAATTTAAAACATATAAAATCATATATGTTTATATATATTTATCTATAATTATATATGTTACATACTAATGTAATATATATGAACATATTTTATATGTGAAAATAATGGATTTCATAATTTTTTTAAAAATATACTTTAATGAATACCATCAAGAAAGTAAAAATACAACCTACGAAATGGGAGAATATATGTGAATTTTATATCTGATAAGGGATTTCTAGCTAGAATATAGAAACAACTCCTATAATTCAACAATAGAAAAATGAACATTATACTAAAAATGGGTAAAGACTGGAATAATCATTTCTCCAAACAGGATAACCACGTAGCTAGTAAACATATAAAAAATGCTTAATGTCATTAGCCATTAAAGCAATGCAAAAAGAGGGGTACCTAGGTGGCTCAGTCAGTTAAAGCTGTGACTTCAGCTCAATGTCATGATCCAGGGTCCTGGGATCCAGACCCAGGTCAGGCTCTGTGCTCAGTAGGGAGTCTGCTTGAGGACTTGCTCTCTCCTTCTCCTTCTGCCCCTCCCCCCACTTTCTCTGTCTAATGTAAATAAATAAATCTTTTAAAAAAAGAAGCAGGGGCACCTGGGTGGTTCAGTGGGTTAAGCTTCCGCCTTTGGCTCATGTCATGGTCGCAGGGTCCTGGGATCAAGCCCCACATGGGGCTCTCTGCTCAGCAGGAAACCTGCTTCTGCCTCTCTCTCTGCCCATCTCTCTGCCTACTTGTGATCTCTCTCTGTCAAATTAAAAAAAAAAATCTTTAAAAAAAATAGAATAAATTAAAAATGAAGCAATCTGAAAGATTTCCGCAAGTGAACTTTCTACTATCCTCAGTGACATGTTACCTTCCCAACATCTATATGCTACAATGTACATGGAGTATTGCCAGTCAGGGAAGGTCACACATGCTTTAGAGCTTCTATTGAGGTTTCATGTGTAGGCATGTATAATTGAACCATGGCCCATGGTTGTAGTCAATTTCCAGGCCTTCTTCCTTGCCCAAAATTTGGGCTGATGATATCAGGTAATTCAAAGCCCCAATCCTCTACTCACTTGGTTGGTCCTTCTGGCATGATGAATTGTCATCTCCTTACCATAACTTAGAATCTCCCTTAGCATAAACTATCAGATGTGATCCAGGTGACCCACCTTGATTAACAAAGACATTCTTACCCTTGGGGAAATCAAAAGATATTGGGAATTACCCGCCAGAATTCCCAGGACAAAATTTAGACCACTCTTTAGAAGAGGACAAATTTCTTACTATAAAGAATTGCATCTCAATAAAGCTTCTGTGAAAGAAAAAAAGAGAGAGAGAGACATCGAATCCCAATCCATGACAAATACCACCGATACAATGAACACAGAAATTTAATTCATATTAAATAAATTAAGCAAGATTCCTAAAAGGATAATATATGTGTATTACTGTTAATAAAATAGCACCCCAATTATGGAAATTTTAAATGACTGGCAATAAAAAGAATTACTGTGGAAGTGCTGTTCTGGAGATAAACAAAAATAACTGTGGAACAAAAGATGCACGTGTTGCAGGAAAAATATCAAGGCCCAGTGGCACCGATACCTTTCACCTACTTATGAAAGGCTACTAGCAAAGCACTGGCTTCAGGAAGTCTCCTTGGGTCAAGTGGTGAATTGTCAACAATAATCATGGCTAAGTAGTATAATCCTTAAAGATGCCATAACCAGACTAGAACCCAAAGTCAAGGAATATAGTGGAAAATATGACTTAGTTCTGGGGTCCAGAGTGATGAGCTAAAGCAGTGTAAATGTCCTCACCTTCCAGAAGATTTGTCCTAGAGTCAAGGTAGGACCATCTCTTTAGCTAAAGACCAAGAGGTCCCAGAGAGTCAAAGAAAAGAGAATGCAGAGGGCATAGCTCAGAGTCAACATGAAACATACATTCACAATGAATCCACTTGGAATAATTATCTGGCTCCCAAGGCATTGATTGTTGTTAAAGATTTCATTGATTTATTTGAGAGAGAAAGGGTAAGGGGATGTGGACAAGTACACTCTGCACCTAGCACAGAGCCCAACACAAGGCTCTGTCTCATGACCCTGAGATCATGACCAGAGCCAAAATTAAGAACCACAGGCTTAAATCGACTGAGCCACCCAGGCGTTCCCCAAAGACATTGATTTTAATCTTTATTTCTCCTCAAAAATAAACTATGCAGGGAGAATCCTATGGACTGTGCCTCAGAGTAGACTTGTTAGAACTCTGAAGACAGTTTCCAGTTGGGAAATTGGGAGCCATGTCAACTTCACGCATGGCCAGGAACCAAAAGGAGCTGAGGAACACCTAGGCCCAGTGGCACCGATACCTTTCACCTACTTATGAATAGCATTCACATCTACTAGAGAAGTCTTGTTTGGTTTTATAAGTTAATATCCAGAGCCGAATTAGTTTCTAACAGAACCCTATTTTTAATGGAATGCCAAAGCATGGATTGTAATTAAAAAAAAAAACTTATTTGAATAAGCTTGTATAATAAAATTCACTTACTGATTGATCATTTCACTCATCCAAAATATACCTGCGAACAGCTACTGATCCTGTATTTATCCATACAGCAGGTATTTGTATACTTACTAAGATTAAAGATCATCTTAGCATTGGTGATCCAGAAATAAACAAGTCAAATAGATACAGGTTGGCATTCAGAGGATCCCAGGTAATACATACACAAAAATACAGACAAAAACATAGATATGTACATAAGAAAGATAATTCATACAGTGGCAAGTGCACAAAAGAAAAAGAAGGAAATAAGCATTAAGAATGCATGCAGAGGGGTACAACTCTAGTTTTGATGTGTGAGATCAGAGAATGTCTTGCTAAGACAGTGACATTTGGATGAAATTTTGCATGGAAGACAGCCAGGCAAAATCTGGAGGAAGAGATCCAGGCAGAGAAAACATTAAGTATAACAGGAGATTCTGAAAAATAGAAAAGGGGATGGCACAGAAAATAGACATCAATCCACAAAGCACAGGGAGGGGGTTGATTGAATCTAAAGGTCGCACCCTGAACCATGTGGATGACCAGGTCACTCTCTCTGTCCCCACCCCCACTCCCCAAGCCTTCCAGCCTGGACCTTGAGGCACAAACACTAAACACATAGTCACAAAAGTAAAGATAGAACTGCAGATTGGGACACACTGCAGAGAAAGACTTTGGCCCACTGTAGGGTTTTATAATCGAAGAACCTGATTTAATGGGGGCCAAGAAAGGCTTTTTGGAGAAAATAACATTTAAGGGGAAATTTGAAGGGGAGTCATATAAATATAACCAGTTATAGTAAATCAATTATTTTAAGAGTATGTGAATAAAGAGATGAAGATAAAAAGAGAGACAGAGATGGAGATTATAGATATATTCATGGGATTCACTCACTTTAATTAAAATTATAAAATAGTGACCCTAATGAGGCTTCTGATGAAAAGAATGACAAATTTTCAGTCAAACAGAATATATCCCATCAGACATGAAAATTCTATTATCTTTGCAATGACAGATTGATTCACTATACAGGACTTCATAATATTTGAAATTAGGAACGTGGCATTAAAGTTCACGAACTGATTACTCTAATTACAGTTCATTTGATCTTGATTGCTTTTGTAGGGACTCCTGATTAAATCTGTCTGCCCTTGTAATTCCTAATGCGTGTTTCTTGCAAAGCTAAAAATTTCTGGGGATAATAATTCAGTGTTTCCCTTTCAGCCCTTTCTTCCCACACCATATGGTGACAGTTGTTTCAATCATAAATATACATTTTTAAAAACTCTGACTTGTTATAGACCTCTTTGGTTTGCAGAGATTTTCACTCACAGGATTTGGAGCTCAAAACAACTTGGGGGAGGCAAGCATTAACTAATTCTTGTTAATGCACCTAATTCACGAAGGTGAAGTGAACTGACCTAGCTCATATAACCCCTTCTGTGTGCTATTCTCTTCAACAAATTGCCAGAGAACTAACTCTAGAATGTGGGACCCTCACAGGGAGGAAGCCATCCATGCATTCTTCTTCACCGACTGGGAGATGCATGCTAGAGCCACTTCACTTCTCTAGCAAAGGGCACCAGAGAGGATATAATGAAGCAGAAAAACTGAAGACAAATTCCCACCAAAATGCACACAGCTTTTGTTCATAAACAGGTGCACACACACACACAAACACACACACACACTTTCTGAGCTCTCAGCACACATCTTAGACCTAGGATCCTGACAGCAAAACAATAAGCCAATATATACTTCCTGGGGAAAGGGAAGAGGCTGGAGAGTAAGGAGACTTTGTCTTCCATGGACATTAACCTCTGAAGATGAGCTTCTGTAGAACTAGAGCCTCAGCCCTTTATGAAATGATTTGGCCAAGAGCGTCCAGTTGGCTGAGTGGAGTTAACAGAATTTCCAGGAAACCAAGGCCACCAGTGCGGGGGTACAGAATTCTTTTGGAATACTTAGCCATGGGAAGCTAAAGCCTGGGACCCCAGGAGGCTGGCAATTAGGGGCAATTCCAGAAAAGGTAGCAGTGAACATTAATTGGGCACCAGAGTACTGTGAAAAGGGTGGGCATCTTGAAGAGAAATTTCCATCCCAACCAAGACCATCGGGTGAAAACTCAGTGCCAGGGAGACTGCTGACCTTGTAGGGCACAGCCATGGGCTGAGAGAAGCACAGCTATTGGCTGAAACTCACAGATAAAGTGAAGGCCAAGGAATTCCCTCCAAGGACCAGCTCTAAGCCTTCTATCAATAGATGCTGGCAATCTCGTCCAAGAGAATTTCCTTCTCTTGAAAGGAAATAAGAGCACCCTTAACATTCATATGTTGAAGTCTTAAGACCAGTCAGAATACGACTGTATTTGGAGGCAAGGCCTCTAGAGAGGCGATTAAATTGAAATTACGTCATGGGGTGGGCCCTTATCCAAAAGGACTGGTGTCTTTATAGGAAGAGGGTATGTGGGGGCGCCTGGGTGGCTCAGTGGTTTGGGCTACTGCCTTCAGCTCGGGTCATGATCTCAGGGTCCTGGGATCGAGCCCCGGGTCGGGCTCCCTGCTCCGCAGGAAGCCTGCTTCTCTCTCTCTCTCTCTCTCTCTCTCTCTCTGCCTGCCTCTCTGCCTACTTGTGATCTTTGTCTGTCAAATAAATAAATAAAATCTTTAAAAAAAAAAAAAAGAAGAGGGTATGTGGACACAGACAGGAGGGAAGATCATGCAAGGACACATCAGGAAGATGGGCCTCTACAAGTCAAGGGGGAAGAATATAAAAGAAGAAAATCAAGATGTATTGGGTAACTATTTTCAATAGTCTCACTCTTGACATTCTGGTATTTTTTTTTCTTTTGTATTCAGAATCACAGCCCCTGTGGTTATACAGTTCTCAACTTGCTTTGGTTATACTTTATTTTTTTTTTAAGATTTTTATCCTTTTTTTTTTTTTTTTTTTTTGAGAGAGAGGAGAGAGAGAATGAAAAGTAGAGGGAGAGGAACAAGGAGCCTCCACGCTAAGCATGGAGCCTGACACAGGACCCTGAGATCATGACTTGAGCTGAAACCAAGAGTCGAAGGCTCAGCTGACTGAGCCACCCAGGCATCCCTATACTTTACTTTTTAAAAAGACAAAGAAAGCATTCAAGTGAGACATGGTGAGTGCATGGTCCCATACTCGGGTTGTGGTGCATTGCAGCAGCACTAAAGTCAAAAGCACCCCCATGCTCAGTGCTCTACATGCAACAAACATCAGGGTGAGTGGCCAGGTGGGGTCCTTGCCTCCAAGTGTCCCTAAAGACATCGTTAGCCAAGCAGGCAGGCAGGCAGGCAGGCAGCTACAGAGGGGCCCTTCCCCTCTGGGAAGGTAAGAGTTCTTCTCATGCCCTTGACCAGCTGATTATAATCATTCTGAATCTGAGAAATCAGCAAGTCTATCACCTGGAGATTTAATCATCTTTTCTCTACTCAAATCTGATAATGAATGATTCCAGGAGCTTATTAATTTTTCATTTCAAAATGAGCACATGAAGACTACCTAGTATAGAGTTCTATTGCCTTTGAAAAATTCCATTCATGCCTTGGGTCTGTGCTGTGAATGCACTATACATTCTCCTGATGAACACACTGAATCACAGTGAATCTTACTGACAAGGGTTTAAGGTGAGATCATACTAGCATGCACCTAAATCTGTCCACTGCAGTATTGCCAAAGCTCTCCTCTGGCTTCAACCAGAGGTGAGAGTGTGGGGCACCACAGAGCCTTTCCAGCCAGAACTTGCTGTGAGTCCCTCATATCTAACATCTGTCCCTCTGCATATACTGTGCCATGTCCCCCTGCTTCTGCCTCAATTCAAGTTTGTCATCTTTCACTTGGATGATACCATTGGTCCTCATCTTTCTCTTCCAGCTCATCTATTTGCATTTGACCACAACAAACTACCTGCACTTCCTTGGACATACCCCCCTGGAGCTCTGTGTATTGTTTGCCTTTGGCCAGAAATGCCCTCCTGCATTTGCTCCACTTGGCTGACCTCTACTCTTCTTTCAAGAAGCAGTCCAGGGCCACCTGGGTGACTCAGTCAACTGAGTGACCAACTCTTGATTTTGGCACAGGTCATGATCTGAGTCGTGGGACTAAACCCTATTTCGGGCTCCATGATTGCCGTGGAGTCAACTTGGCCCTCTCCCTCTGCTCCTCCCTCCTACTCTCTCTCTCTCTCTCTCTCATTCACTCTCTCAAATAAATAACATCTTAAAAAAAAAAAAAGAAACAGTCCAAGGGTCATGCCCTTTGAGAAACCATCTTCCCACAGACATCACTGCCTCTTTCCAACTGGACTATTCCTTATACAGAATGATTCAAAAAGAATGGGACACTTCTAAAAACACATTACTCAATAACTAGTTCATATATAAGAATATACCATACACATGGCACCTGGGTGGCTCAGCCAGTTAAGCATCTACCTTTGGGTCAGGTCATGATCCTGAAGCCCCAGGATCAAGTCCCACATTGGGCTTCCTGCTCAGCAGGGACTCTGCTTCTCCCTCTGCCTTTTGTCCCATTCCTTCTCTCTCCCTCTCTCAAATAAATAAACAAAATCTTAAAAAAAAAAAAAAAGAATATACTGTATACACCAAATTTTAATTACCCTGATATTTGTCATTTTTCTTATTGATGATAGTACCCAATTGCCTTAGGAGTGGTGCTTGATCAGACAGTACCCTCTGAGATCAGGCAAGAGGGTCTCTGCTCTTTAGAAGAATCCAGATATTACAAACACACCAAAAAAATGTATTTATTAAAAAATACATAGGCCCCTCTGTCCCTTTGGATCTGGTGTATAGTATTTGCATAGAAACACTCCTAACCCTATTTAGTTTGTTCATATGCCTGGGCCATATTTGGGCCCAGAAAAATGCTTTTCCACATGCCTTAGGTCCAGATAAGAGAACTGCATCCAAATTCTGTAGAGCTTTTGGGTTACATCACTTCTCAAGTTAGAGATGGACTGCTTTGGAGTATAGAGAAGATTTGGTAAGTGAAAAGCCTGGTAGGAGGAAAGACAAAACAGCTTGTCTCATCTCTCTCCCCAGTTAGAAATACAATGGAACCTGGGACATCTGGGTGGTTCTGTCAGTTAAACATCTGCTTCTTGATTTTGGTTCAGGTTATGATCTCAGGGCCATGAGGAGCCTTGGGGAGCCTGCTTGATATCCTCTCTCCCTCTGCCTCCCACCACGATCTGTCTATCTCTCTCTCTCTCTCAAAAATAAATAAATAAAATATTTAAAGAAAAGAAATACAATGGGTCCTAATGAATGAATTATCACTTCCCAATAGTGCTGAGCATCCAATCTCCTGCTTCTCTTTGGTTTCAATTCTTTGTTTCAGAGATTTTTTATGAATTAATGCAATACACATAACAACTAGGTAAGTTTGCCAAGGAACATTTTGCACAATAAAACAATCATTTATTTAAACATCACTGGCTCTTCTAAATAACACTCAAACACATGCAACAATGAAGTTCAGTTGTTTGATACTTTGTTGACTTTGAGTCAACTAAAAACACACCTGTATACATATTTCATCATAGTGTGATATACAACTTTTCCATAAGTTGGTGTATGGATTGTGGGACTTCACTTGTGCTCTGGCCCTAAGTGTTTAGAGAAGACTCTACCTGGATTCACAGATATCCTGCACCACCAACTTCTTATGGAGAAAGATCAGGATTCTCAAGTAAGGACCATTCACTCTTCACCGCCCCGAGGACATGAATGAACTCATGATGCTGTTGATTATGGTATGCTAGAAAAGACCTCTGATATGCTGCAAAAGACAAATTAGCCTTCCATATTAATGTGCATAATTTCATTATGAGCGGGGTGCAATGAGCATTTCTAATACTATACAAATAGGCATGATTGTTTCCTTGGTTGCGACAACATGTTCACATAAAACCCGGTTCCGGAGTGGTAATCTTTGAGAGGGTTCAATTCTCCCTGAGTCTCCTGTCTGCGGCTCTCACTAGTTATTCTTGCAATTATGCATTTGCATAGTTGGCTTCACTCCTAGAAGACAGGAACCAATCATACTCTTCTTGGACATGCAAAAAAGATTGTGCGTGCCTCTTTTTCTTTTCTTTTTTTTTTAAAGATTTTATTTATTTATTTGACAGAGAGAAATCACAAGTAGGCAGAGAGGCAGGCAGAGAGAGAGAAGAGGAAGCAGGCTCCCTGCTGAGCAGAGAGCCCGATGCGGGACTCGATCCCAGGACCTGAGATCATGACCTGAGCCGAAGGCAGCAGCTTAACCACTGAGCCACCCAGGCGCCCTGCATGCCTCTTTTTAATGGAATGTCTGGCTATTTTCAAACCCACCTGGGGTTGAAATGGAAACATTTGTCGGAAGAAGATTCCTGAAGCTTATCAAGGCCTCTTTGGCAATCCAGATCTTTTCCTTATTTGTTTTCATGTCATGGTTGGTGTTCCATAAATGCACATGAAAATAAGAAAGCATGCCTTAGGAGTAGCTCCCTACTCTTGTAGACACGGCATCGCTACGAGTGATGGGTTTCCCATCTTGGCCTCGGATACTCTTGATCATATCAAGGTCTTCTTTTTTAATAGTATCTTTATCATTTCCATTTCTTTAGTTAACAATCATTGAATTAGCATCCACTGGGTGCTTTAAATTATCTTACATATTCACTATGTTTACTTCTTTACTGTTTTTCTTTCTCAGTAGAATCTAAACTCCTCAGAAGTTGACACGTATGGGTCTCACTCGCTACAGAATCCTCAGCAGGTGGAAGACAGTAGGCACTAAATATATGCTGCATGGTTGAGTATGTAAACGTGCATCTATATTATCAACAACTGAGATTCTTATGTGTTTTTTTTTCTCCCCCTAGTGCTTTCTCCTTTATTCAAACAACAGCAAGGTAGTATCTACCTGTTTTCAAACAACCGAAAACGCTACTTTAGAAGGACTCTCTAAATTAACCGATTCTTGGTGGTGGTGGAAAGACTGATATTTTCAGTTTTTCATCCTTTATTTCTGTCCTGAGTCGTTCTTGATTCTAATGTGCACCATACATTGCTAGGTGCTTCTCCAGCTGTTCCAGCACCTGCTGGAACAATGTAAAGCCTCTTTTTCCAGCAAAACCGCCGCTCTTCAGTAACACATCCATTCTCCACAGCCAAGATTACAAGTTGATTTTTGTTTTTTTTTGTTTTTTTTTTATTATTTATTATTATTATTTTTTCACTCAGATTTCACTTGCTCGGGATAAATCTTGTAAGCTATTAAATCTGACTTTCTGATCCCAGCGCCCAGAGCATTTGAAGAGCTATCAAAGGGACACTACCAGCATCTTGTATATTACAGTAAGCTCTTGATAGCAGCCATTAATGGGTTGTATGATGGGGAACGTCAGTCTGAAGATAAAAATAGGTAGGCTGGAAGGAATAGGCCCAGTCGACTTCATTTCACACATGTACAGCCACTGACGCATCCGCAATGAGATTAGGCAGGGCCCTTGTTGTTGGCAACCTATTTAAAACTTTTCTGAAATAATAAATCTCTAATTCGTTTCTGCTCTGGAGTTTGTGCCGCTAAGCTGAAAGAGGAAGAACAAATAGTAGTTAATGGTAAAGGAGCCCCTTGCTTTAAAAAGCTCACCAGTGGAGAAGACAAATACCAGATAGAAGGATTTACAGTTCTTTTGTTTTAAAATAGTTGGAGGTATAAATAAGCAGAAGGGTCTGAAAGCTGTTGTCAGACCCTTTCCCTTTTCTGCCTTCGCAGTTACGTAGTTTTCCTGCACAGTGGTAGGGCTTTAGCGGATCACTTGGAGCATCTCTTTGAAATGAGTGAGGCCCACATAGGCAGGAGGCACCATAAAAATAGCCTTGTTAGATACCACCTGTGATTCCAATGATACATCAAAGCCAAGATTCAGAGAGAACAAGGTCAAAAACACCCTGCAACCACAAGCAGTATATACTCCTGCTTCTAGGCAGAACACAAGGTCGGGGGATCCCATGGCAGGTGAATGCGTCAGATTACTGGGAACTTATGTCTTATCACAAGTTTGGTTGTACAGGAGGTGGGAATGAGATACAGAACCTATGGGGCACATTGAAGATGCATCCCGAATGCAGTTCTCAGAATTTTGTTTAAGGAGAGAATGACTGTATGGAACCAGGGAATGTGGGGGGTGGGGAAAAGCAAGGCTTGAGGCTGAGAACACTCCCTTCTTGTCACAGCTGGGTAGGTGTGCTCATCCAAGAGTTCACAGGCATTTCTGCACTGATACTGTGAAATGTGAGCTTTCCTTTGATATAGAAGAAGAAAAGCTAGGTCTTGAAAAGTAGAATAATTTCAGTGTTTTTGTACTGAAATGCATAAGTAGGATGTATTTGCTAATTTAATCCTAAGTATTTGTTGCATGCCCCCTTCTTAAGTCAAAGGAAATTGCATGCAGATACAGCAGGGGTATAGGGAAAAAGTTCTTCCATTTGTGACAGGCCTGCTTTTACCAAAGCCTGAACTCCGAGCTAGCTGAGACTATCTCTGTGTCTAATGGGAAAGGCACTGTGGATTCTGAATGCGGCATTATCTTGCATTAGAGCTGTGTTGCCTAATAACAGAAGAGGGCTTTGGGCCATAATTAATAGCCATTCTTACAGATCTTTTAACTCTGCCATCTCCAAGGAGCTTACTTTCCATTAACATTTCCAGAAATAGCTTACTTTACATTATTATAGTGCTGCAAGAGATAGTTTCCAAATTATTCCTAAGCTAATTATTTTTAAAAAATGATTACTCAAAAAGCTTTCCCCACTTTAAATTGTACCTTTAAGAGCCTTGCAGTAAATATGAAGATAGAGCCATAACCATCGGAAGAATCTCTGTTTGTGATATAGCCAACTCCATTAACTCAATCTCTAGTGTGCTCTAAAATGTGTTTTCATTACAAGTTATGGTGCTAAATACCAGGGGAAAAGATATGCAAATCAGCAATATTAACTATGCCAGTTAAGACGAGCCAAACTAACCTAATGAAGGGGATATAGCCACTATAAAGCTATGTTTTGCTTCTTTTAAAGGTTAATTAGACTGCCTAATTATCCCAGACTGAGAGCATATTATTCTCTTGGAAAAGCAAGCATAATTAACTTAGAGAGGCTTCCCCTACAAGCAAACACAAGTAAATAGAAAAACTCCAATCCAAAGTGCTTTGCTTCCTCTTGGTTTGAAATCTAAAAGGTAGCTCGATGTTCACGTGAATAGGAGCAGAGGTACACACACAAACACACTCACACTCACACCCAAGAAGACGAAAAGGAAAGTATCACTAGGGAAGATTGTTATTAGACATTTGCTGCTTTGGGCTGCCTAGCAGTACTTCCCTTTTCTGTTGCTAAGGTTGGATTTTCCTTCTGCAAAAATTATGCACCTACAGTGCAATTCAGCCTCTCTCCTGCCCAATCCTACATCCCTCCCTCCCTGCCAGATAATATTTCTTGGCAAACTATCCAATAAACCATCTGCACACAAATGTCCATTTCAAAGTCTCTGAAAAGACTTTCCCAGGGGAGCTGATAAATGCCATTGTTGCCAGGATGGGTCCTAGGAAGCAGAAACTCAAATGGGATTTGGGGAGTTAGCAGCATTTGTCTGCTGGCTAGTAATGAGGGTAACATCACTGGGGGTTGGCCTGGAACCAGTAGCCCTTGGTACATTGTCATGAGATGACCGTTCATACCTTCACTGGGGGTCAGCCAGGATAGAACTCAGGAAGAAGCAAATGTACGGGTGTGTATGGTAAATGTAAGATTGGTACAATATCACAAGTGTTTGAGGATTTCAGGAGAGACAGCAATTATAAACACAATGAAGTTTGATGCTTGTTGCTGGGACTTTTGATGAATCAGGGAAAGACAAGAAAAGGCTGATTGTGATTACTAATTTAAGGTAAAGAATGGAAGGCAGAAGTCCTCCTTGGCAGCATATTTTAAAAAAATAAAAATAAAAAAGACCTCTCCTGTAGACAGGTGGCAGAAAAGGCTGAGGACCAGGATCGAGAATTAACTATAATTACAGTGGAGATCCAATGAGGGTCGAAATTCCTTTCATTTATGGTAACTGAAATTGACACATTCTGTATACATATAGTTTTGCCCTTCTGACTGCAGAGCCTAGTAGCTCCAATATATGAGGGTTTAAAAAATGTTTGGTCTACTGATTGAGGATCCTCCTCAACATTTCATGAGACTAAAGTTCTCTCTTTACAGCAAAGGGGGTGAGGCAAGGACACCGGGTGCCTCAGTCCGTTAAACATTTCCTTCAGCTCAAGTCATGATCCCAGGGTCCTGAGATCGAGTCCTCCCCTGCTCAGCAGTGAGCCTGCTTCTCCCTCTGCATGTCGCCCTCCCTCTCTCTCTGTCAAATGAATAAATAATTTTTTTTAAAAAAGATGAGGCAGTTGACACAAAATCATTGGATCTATCCATCTTATACAACACCACCGAGAAACTGCAGGCATAATAAAGCCATGGGACAACACTTTGAAGACACAACAGAGGCACTGGATTGAAGATGATACACTCAAGATGGGTACTACTTAAGGCCTCTTACACACCCTACATTCATGGTGTGGTTCTGTGCTCCAATAGGCAGAACACATCATAAGTCTGAGAACCAAGGATTAAAAGTAGGAGAAAATCTACTTCCTTTCATACTCAGTGAGCCCTTGAGCATTTTTTTCTCTCTCATCCACACAAATGGAGCTCTTGAGTCTAGAGGATCTGATTCCCAGAAGGAGGATGCTTCTACCAAGAGATACTGTGAGAGTCCCATTCAACTGTAAGCTTGGGTTGCTGTCCTATCACTTCAGGTTCCTTGTGTCAGGAGACCAGATTACAAGGAAAGTTCATTATGCTCAAGGGATAATTGACCTTCATCTTTAGGAGGATGTTGAACTATTGTTATACAGTGGAAGAAATGCCAGAAACCTATTCGATCCACTGGAGTTTTTAATGATCTCCTGTCCAACTGTAATGCTAAAAGGGCAAGAGAAGCATTCATGGCCTATAAAGAACATGGTGACCATGGATCAGACCCCTCAGGGATGAGTGTCTGGGTCACCTCATCAGGGAGGTCATGACAGAGGAGGTTCTAGAACAAGAGGGAGTCACAATGAGCCATGCAGGAGGAAGATGAGGAGTATCAGTGTGGCCCCAAGAATAATGGTAGCCATTTGGGCTGTAATTTGTCCCAGTAATGTTACCCTCAGAAATTTCCCCGCAAATGGAGATCAATGAGAATCCTAGAAAAACTGTTACCAGATGGGCAGAACTTACATACAGCAAGTGGGTCCAAGCCATAGAGGTGGACTGTAGTTCATGCTGGGGTGCAGCATGAGAATCCCATCATTAAGACTGAGTTACACTCTCCCCCAGCTGCCAACATCTATTTCCTGATGTCAACTGAAGTGTGACTTCTCAGCCAATGAGCTTGCCCATTCAAGATTATGCCCCACCTCAAGTATAGACTTCACCCAACAACTCCTTACTGTTGAGGTATAATATACAACTAGCTATTGTAGGGATCCCTCCAACTTCAGGGTGCCATCAACAATCATAATACCATGAGAAGCAAGAACAACTTTCTGACATTTATACATTTCAGTCAATGTGGTACTCTCCAGGTGAGGACTCCTTCCAAGGTATATGAGCTATCATAAAGTAACTTGGATTTTCCCATATTTAATGAAAGGATCTGCCACAGGATACATACCTTTAAGTGGGCTTCCATGTTCTATGAAGAAGTATTTATGAGCTAGGCCAATATAAGGCAAGAGCAATCTATTTTCCTGGAAGGGGGTTTTATAGAGGCCTTATCTTTATCTGTTTATATTCATGCAAAGATTTGGCAATTAAAGAAAAAAGAGGAGGAGGAGGGAGAAGAGGGAGAAGTGTGGAAGCAAGGAGGAGAAGAAAGAGAATTTCAAGATCCTAATTTAGCCGTATATAAGACTATTCAAGATGACCTGTTCTCCTTCACAACTAACATATTCCACTCAACAATCTGTCATGTAATCCCCCACACTCACCCTTATAGTCCTTGGCTTCCTAATAAGTTATAAGGAATAAACACTGAAACTAATTCTAATGCCCCAGCTTCTCCATTATCTACCTCTAATCAGGAGAACTCTTGTCCCTGCCTGTTAGGAGCCTGAAATAGTCCTATTGGTTAAGGGTCACCGCTTTCTAATCACAAACATGACATTGCCTTTGGGTCCTAGGATGCTTGCAAAGATACAAATGTTAGCACACAGCTCAACAAGCGTAGAAAAGGATTTAAGGGGAGTCAATCAGAGCAGTGGGGTGAACTCTGAGTCTTGGTTTCCTCACCTGCCCGAAGAGTTGGTTCTGCTGGGCTTTCTATCTGTTCCTTTCCAGAAGAACTTCGCCAAGGTGACATGGGTCACCCCAGAGAGAGGTGGTCATTCCTCCCAGCCAGGATGTAGAGCTCTGTTCCTTTCTAGTCTCCACATCAAGCAAGCAAGGCTTCGGTATCTCTGCCACCTCCCACATGGACTTGGAAGTAGTAACAATTTTCCAAGGTCAACACTCAGCCCCTCTCCCTTCCTCAGCAGAGTGCCATTTTCAGTCAAGGAAAATTTTCTCCTTCATGTAGAGCCGCTTGCCCTCTGCTTCTTGTCTCCTTCGAGTCCACCTCCTTGGCCCTAATTCTTTGCCTCAGTAAACTAGGAACAACATCAGAAATTGAACAAATTGCAGTGGCCATTTCCACTACCAGAGGTCGGAAGTTGCTCAAGGCCAAATGTTGCAGGGGCATTTGAGGCCAAGAAAAAGCAATTTACTTCTCACAACATTTTATCAAGAAGACAAGTAGAGTCACCCCATTAAAACAAGTCACCTCTTACATTTCCCCGCATCGAGTAGATCCCCTGAGCAGGGAGAGTCAACAATGCCGTTCACTTCAAATGAAGTGGATACAGCCTTGCTTTATAACGGTGGCTCCCACACAAATCAGGGCATCAGGCCCCTGAGCTTCAGATGCGCTCACTGGAGTTGGGGCTTAAAGATTTGTGTTTCTAATAAACTCCAGGGGATAGGGCCCCTAGTGGCACAGGGACCCACTTTGGGGACTGCTATTCCATACCATGGTAGCCCTTACATGGGGGTTGGGACACCGGGTGACCCCAACACATTGGCTCATCAGCAAGTCTGCACGGGATAGAGAATTTGATTCGAATAAACCACAGAGGTGAAAATCAATGAGCCAATTTCAAAAGGAGGTGCTGTGGCAAAGAAAACCTTCAATTAGCACATCTGCAACAGAGATCCTTGTCTGATTTTTTTTTTTTTCTTTTGGCTTCAATAATCTTATCAGCCAGGCACCAGAAGTCCAGCCAGTGATAGGTTTGTAATTGTTTTTAATCACCCTGAAAACTAAATGCTGGTTCAGAGGAGAATTCAATTGATTTGCAGACAGTGTTTACTGCTTTCCCTGTCACCCCACAGACAGCCAATTAATGACATTAAAGATTAATTAACGGAAAAGCCTGTGCCCTACCTGCCAAAGAGATGATTAAACTGGGACTTCTGTGTTTCTTCCCAGAGAGGAAAATAACCCTCAATAATGAAAGGTTCAGAGGCAGCTTTTGTCCTGAGTCCAGAGTCCATCCAAGGCTGGGCCAGAAAGGTTGGGTAAAGAGCAAAGTGGGCAGTGGGTGGGCTCTAGCTGAGGCTTAGCCCTCCCCCAGGGGGCACCGACCCGTGTGCATCCCCATGTGATCCAGCAGACAGGTCCTCCTTGCAGGGGAGTGGGACATGGCACAGCCCCCTGGTGTGCCTTCCCTCAAGATGGTGCAGCCACATCTCCCATCTGGCTCCCCATCCCTGTTCCTGCCCATCCCTTGCTATCACATCCACTTCCCTAGAAAGTCCTCTGAATCCAAAACCATCTTTTCTCACGTGACCATGCAGAGGCTGTCCATCCTTTTCTCAAAGAGGCAGGTAGCAAAGGTAAAGTGTGATCATTCCAAACACGTGTAATTAAACAGAAAGGACTCTGAGATCAGGAGAAGGACAGGAACTCGCCAGGATACTCTGGACGCTACCAGTAGCCCACACTGGAGAGCATTTCCTTGTTTACAGTTTGTCTTTCATCTACATTTTATCCCGTTAAATACTCCCCACAGCCTTGAAAGGGGGCATTTTGGGGTTTTTTTTTCCCAGCTAAGGAAACTGAGCCAACGTGGGTGTGTGGAGTCCAGAGCAAGGTCGGGGAGGTCAAAGCTTCCCTCCTACCAAGAATGCTGAAGTAGCCATAGCTGTGGGCATCTCTCACTGACAGTGCTAAACAAGGGGCTTGGCTCTACCACCCAGTGTGGTTAAAGCAGTTAGTCATGAAAATCTGACACTGAGAGAAAATATAAAATGACATAACTTCTAACTCTAAGCAGCCAACCAATTAAACAATAGAGGTATGAAAAGGCTCTTGCATTAGTAATGATACAATATGGTGCAGCTCTGATGCAGGATACTTTTGAGAATGATAGGGGATGAACAGAAACACGGGCAGCTCATGACTAGTAAACTGCTTCAAAAATGAATTCCCATGATTTTCAGCTTTCAGGTAGAAGTCTTAGGAGCACAGCTGCTGTGTCCACCTTTGAGACACATAATGTGATAGTTAAAATGTATCATGGTTTAGCCAAGATTTCTTATATGTTCTTGCCTAGAAAAGATTCTTCAATGAAAAGCCTTTTTTTTTTTTTGTATTGGAAGAGGTATATAATTATAAGGGAAGGAGGCAATAATTCCATTTGAAGCACTGAAGAAAATTTTATGGAGGACGTGATGTTTAAGTTCAACTCTGAAAGACCAGTAGACCATCTATTATAAGATAAAGAACATTTTGAGGCTGAGGGAATTGTTTGCACACATAATAAAGCGAGGCAATATTATGAAAGTAGAAAATGCCATGTTGTGCTTGGAGAACAGTGAGTGATCCTGACTTTGAGGGCAATCTTTATGTTTTTGTTTTTGTTTTTTTAATTTTTTTCTCTCCAAGAGGAAATGAGTACAGATTCCACAGTACGTTTATTAACACACGGTGTTATCTCCTTTCCATGGACAATTCTCCCAAGAGATTAAATATTTATGAAGTTGCATTTTCTTTCAGATAAAAGATAAAATTTGCTTTAAGTAACATTCAATATAAGAATGATAATGCTGATTTAAAAGGCTCTCAGTTACAATGCCAGATAACATTTGATGTAATTATCACCAATGTTCCCGAGTCAGCAGAAGACCCTGCAAATAAGTAAAAGTGTAGAATTGGAAATGGCTCAGACCTGATAACAACAGAAATGCCAACAAATAAAAGAGCAAACGTATCTATTCAAATCAACAGGTCACAATGCCTTTCTTGTGCAGTTAAGTGTTAAAGTTGCCATATTTAATTCCCTGCTCAAATTCACATGCGGGTAGATAGTGAGTCGCAATGAGATAAACAGCCTGGTTCTCAATGCCTCGGTGACTGCCTGATGTTAAGAAAGCACCCCAAAAGTGTTGACCTCCCAGGCGCAAAGTAGAATTAAGAGAATCTTGTTCACTTAATCCATTTACTTAATGCATATTGAATGAATACAGAAATTAATAAATCAAACACAGGCAGAA
Source organism: Mustela nivalis (assembly GCF_964662115.1). Classification (NCBI taxonomy): domain Eukaryota; kingdom Metazoa; phylum Chordata; class Mammalia; order Carnivora; family Mustelidae; genus Mustela; species Mustela nivalis. Next base: position 139,694,799 of record NC_139025.1, read on the forward strand.
GGAGACCATAGAGTGTGAGGCTGTGTAGCAGAAGAGCAGAGATTATCGCTGTAAAAGTAAGAGCCGGAAATAATTCAATTTTGTAATAGCTAGCAGAGCTGTGAAACCATATGCTATTCTTTCATTCTACAAATTTTTCTTGTACACGTTCTGTGCCAAGAGGTTCTCGGGACCTAGCAATAAATAAAGCTCCTGCCCTCTTGGAAAAAAGACAATAAAAATACATACATCAATCAATTTCAGCCGTGATAAGTACTACAAGGAAAAACAGCAGGCTCGGAGTGCAGAGTGGCAGCCGCGCTAGTTTCGATCAGAGAAAGTGTCTCTTTTGTCTCCATCATTTTCCAGTTTACACAGCGTTTCCATTGACTCTGTTATTTCATTTAACTCTGACATCAGACTGTAATTTAGGTACGATTCCCATTTTTGCTGATGAGAGGACCTGGAGAACTTGACTGACTCGCCCCGCAAGGGGTGGTCACTGTTAAGAAAGGTAACATTGGTTGTTCACTTGGGTATCAAACACCTGTCAAGGTGCTCTGCAAATGTCATCTTCTATAATCCTCATGTGATGTTCGGTGTTTCTGCTTCTCTTAAACTTCCCTGTGGTGGGTTTAAAGTTATTGTCCAAGGTGCAAAGTCAGTAAATGGCAAGAAAAGTCAAGTTCAGGATAGTCGATTCCAAATCTTGTTCCAATCCTACTGCCTTATGGTCAGGATGTTTAAAAAGAAAAAATGCAGGTTGCCTATTCCTTCCCCAGAGGAGAAGAAGGATAGTTTAAGCAGATGGTTGGGAAGTCGAATGGAGCAGAGTTATATATTTGTAAATTCTTTACAACATAATAATCACTTTATTTTCATATCTTTCCTTTGTTGAGAACTATTAAATGTTCACTAAGGAAATCAGGGTAGAGTCTAAATTCCCAGGGCTACCGATGTTTACATTCACCCCAGGCTGGTTTCTATAATGTAAATGATAAAGAGATTTGTTTTTCCTGCTAAGTTCTATAATATCCGTGTGTCTTTCCTAATCACCACGGGCTTTTTGTATCTGTCTTCTTCACTGAAATGCACTTCCTACTGAAGTCAATTTGTTGTCCTTCCTCTAAAAAAAAAAAAAAAAAAAAAAAAAAAGTTTTTATTTCTTTATTGGTGGGGAGAGGGAGGGAGAGAAAGCCTGCCGGGGTAGAAGGGTGAGGAGGGAGAGGGATAAGCAGACTCTGGGCTGAGCGAGGAGCCTGACACTGGGCTTGATCCCAGGACCCTGAAATGATGTCCTGAGCAGAAGCCAAGAATCAGAAGCTCAACCCACCCAGTCGCCCCAGCCCTTCCTTTCTACAGGAAGGGATGATGGCAGTGAGGGGAGAAGACGGCCAGGAGGGGAAGACAACACACAGAAGGAAACCAAGTATCCCTACTACTCAGAAAGAGTTGACACATCCGAATTACAAAATACACCAATGAAAATGAGCACATTCAAAGTGATACCAATGTCATAAAAGCATCTGCTAAAGAGATTAAAAGAAGTTAATTTTAGTTTGCTCTCAGAGACAAATAAAGGGATAATATCCACCTGGCAAACAAATTATTAAACAAACACGGATTTTTTTTTAAAGATATTTATTTATTTATTTATTTGACACAGAGAGAGAGAGAGAGAGATCACAAGTAAGCAGAGAGGCAGGCAGAGAGAGAGGGGGAAGCAGGCTCCCAGCTGAGCAGAGAGCTCGATGCGGGGCTTGATCCCAGGACCCTGAGGTCATGACCTGAGCCAAAGGCAGAGGCTTAACCCAATGAGCCACTCAGGCACCCCCAAACACGGATTTTAAAAGGACCATAAAGAAACCATTAACAATCTTTGAAATGAAAGATACAATAATTAAACTGGAAACTGAAACCAAAAACAAAACAAAACAAAACAGGAAAACTTCCATGACCAAGACAACTACTATAATCCCAGAGAACTCTTATTCTGTTGTCTCTAAAGTGCTTCTGAAAACTGCTAAATGTATCATTAGCAGGAGCCTTTGTTCTTTAAAGTCTGCAAACTGAGGAGACAAACAACCTAACAGGAGAGTAAAAACCACAGGCCAGCTGACAATGGAGAGAGAAAACCCAAATTGTCCGTAAATATTTTAAAACTTGCTTAATCTCACTCTTCCAGAAGAAACGCAATTTGAAACAGTAATGGGCCCTTGTTTCCCCACAAATCAGAGCAGAAAAATGAAAACATCTCACGAAAGTAAGTATTGGGAAGCATACTGGGAAGCGCCACTGTCTACACAGACATACAAGCTGGGGGAGCCTCTGTACCAGCATGGAGGAACATAATTTGCTGCCTCTCTTTGGAGAGCAGAATATCTCTGGATATTCTGGAAATATCCAGAAAAATTGAAGGTTCAGACACTTTTCAATCCAACATTTCCATTTCTAGATATCGACCCTAGAGAAAGCTCATGTAAACATAAGGAAATGCATAAGGAGAATTTTCAATATGGCATCAGTTATAATAACAAACGAAAGTTAAAGCACAGCAATTAGTCATTAGAAAGAGAAAAGTGAATGAAAGTTTCAAATAGGAGCATGGGGGGCGCCTGGGTGGCTCAGTGGGTTAAGTCTCTGCCTTCGGTTTAGGTCGTGATCCCAGGGTCCTGAGATCGAGCCCCGCATCGGGCTCTCTGGTCAGCAGGGAGCTTGCTTCCTTCTCTCTCTCTGCCCACCTCTCTGTCTACTTGTGATCTCTGTCAAATAAATAAATAAAATCTTTAAATAAAAAATAGGAACATGGATGTATCTCAAAATATTATATTGAGATGAGCTAGCAAGTCACAGAAGGATATGCCCCACATGATGCTACTGGTAAAAATTTAAAAGCAGATCAAAAATATGATATGCCTTTATGGATATGTCCATGAGTGGTAAAATCATCAACAACAAATTGAAGGACTTTTGGCATCATGGTACTCGGGAAAGAAATAATAAAAAATAAGTTTAATATGGAAACATGAGATTTTAAGTGTCTCTGTGATATTTTATTTCTTCAAAACAACTGGCAGGAGATTGAATAGTCGAGGAAGATAGAGTACCCCTACTACCAGCATGGTTCTAGATGGTCACCTAAGTTAATACACAGGAGAAGCTTCTGTGCTGGGGGACCAGGGTGGTCTTTTCCCTGCAAGGTACATACTGCAAGGAATTGATAGCCACGTGAGACTAAGTGAATCTTGAACCCCATGTAACACTGAACATCAACTCTAGATATAGATATACTGTGGGCCTAAATGTAAAATAGAAATAAAAGAACTTTAAGGAAAATATGTCTATGACCATATGGTAGGCAAAATTCCTAAATACAATATCCAAAAAAAAAAAAATATAATCATAGAAAAAATGACACACTGGACTAAGAATTTATGTTTATGACATGCTATCTTGAGTGTGAAAAGGCAAACCACAGACACTATTGAAATGCATCTATTTGCATATGCCCAAATGCATGTGTGTATATACAAAGAACTATAATAAAACTAGTTTTTAAAAGACAGAGGACCTCAGAGAAGAAAACAGAGGAGGGTAATGAAACTTAACAGGTGATTCACAAAAGACAATATCCAAGTGGCTAAAAAAATCAAAATAAAAAGGACTCATGTTTCTTAATCATCAGGGAAACACCAAGGAAAACCACAAGGTAACAGTGATTCATACACACCCAAAGGGCTACAACACAATAGAGACCATACCCAGTGTCAACAATGATGTGAGATGGCAGGAACTTTCATAAGCTGCTGATTAGAATGCAAAGCAGTTCACTTTGGAAACTCTTTAGTAGGACTGATTCAAGCTAACTCCTCTGGGACCTAGAAATTCCATTCCTGGGTATATACTTAACCTAAAGATGTATCCAGGAATATTCAAGCCTCCTTTATTCAGGACAGCCCCGGTGGAGGCAACCCAAATGGGTATCCACAGCAGGATATGAGATAAACTTGACCTATCTGTGCAGGTGCGTTCTGTAGAGCAATGAGAAGGCTCCACACATAAGGACATATTGCGACAGAGCTGAATCTCACCACATAATGAGCAAAAGAAGTCACACAGAAGACAGTTCCTGCTGTATGATTCTAATTACACCAAGTTCAAACACTTGGAAAACTAATCTTTTGAGCTAGGAGTCAGTCTGGTCTGGAGCGAGGAAGCTGCTGGGAGAGGAGGGGCCCCAGTGAGTACCACACTGTTTCCCCTAAAATCTCTCTCTCTTGGTCTGGGTGTAGATTACATGGATGGGTTCACTTTGTGAAAATTTATCAAGCTGATTCTACGTCAAAAAGTTTTCAAAGTCTTCAGAAAAGCAAAGACAAAAGTAAAACTTGTGGAAACAAAAGAAGGAAAGCAGGCCAGATCCCTGGAGGACTAAAGCAAAGAGAAGGGGCCAGCAGCAGCCTTGGGAAGAGGGCAGGCAACCTTTCTCCTGGGTGCCTTTTATCCACCGCCATTAGGCTGTTGGCTCTAGCCCTTGGAGCTCCCAGCAGAGAGAAAGAGCTCTCTAAATTCATCATGAGAACGAAAAGATTTTAAGGTGCCTGTTTCTAAAGCACATTCAATCTTTTTATTTGGTGCAGGCAATGTCTATACAGTGGAAGCTCCTTTCAGGTTCTGCACTGAAGCCTGTGGCTTTTTCAATTGATATTGATATTTCAATTGATATTGGCTCTGTTTAGCTCTTAAAGGAGATGTTTTAAATTGCTCAGAGGCAAAATGGAAAACTCCAGGCTGAGTTGTTAAAGCTCTGCTTGGGATGAATCAGGGAAGCTGATCCTCTGTCACATGGTTCTTTCTGTGAATTGGTTTATGCAAAGCCCTACAGCCTAAGTTCTCTCTGCAACTTCTTTGCTCTTTATACAAAGGATTCTGGAACAATCTACTGGACCTCCAGATCCACTGAAAGGGATGTGGAAAGCACTCTCATAGATGAACCTCAGTATTTTACAGATTCACACACTTATTTGCTATTTCAGCAAATATCTACTGGACGGCTCCTAGGCTGGATCATCTCCTAGGAGCATGGCGGAGGACAGATTTGAGTAGGAAGCCCCATGGCATGCAGTAAAAGGGGCCACAGCACCAATGATGAAGTCCCAGAACCTAAGTCAGGTTCGGTGGGGTGAGGAGGTTCGGAGCCGACGACTAAAGAAAGAATTCTTAAGACGTCATTGGTGCAAAATGGTGGTTTATTAGAGCACGGGGACAGGACCCGTGGGCAGGAAGAGCTGCTGCCCCGGGTTGTGAGGAGTGGTTGGTTATATACACAGGAGTTGGATAGATGAGGACAAAGGGGTGTTCAGAAGGGCTATTGGGGCAAAGAATACTAGCAGAATATTGAAGGCTTAGTTACTATCAAGTAAAGACAATTGAGAGTCTCCTGGTGGAATGTTACATTCCTGCTATCAAGCATCCCTGTTAATGAGATTTAGGTTTAGAAGAAATTTAACTTTATTTACTTTTCCTTCTACTTCCACCTCCTTCGGTTTTTTATGGAGGGGAGGGTGACATTAGGCTTGAGGAACTGAGTTCTGTGTCTTTGGAAATTGGGCTATTGATAAGGTAACTTCTTTGTTGTAATCTCAAGGACATTTGCAAACCAAGGGAGACGCCTGTCTTGCAGGATTGTGATCTCAGCAAGTTAACTATTTATCATTTTATGGCAGTCAGGGGTGCCTGAGGAATGCTACACATATGGAGGGGAGTGGATGAAAGGGGGGGGGTGCAAGGCGCCAGCTTTTGCTTTGTCTTCAGCCAGCCTCCTGATCCCTCATCATTCCCCCCTGAACAATTTTGACCCTTAAATCTTTAAGGTGGTTGAAGGTGGAAGGTCTCATCTTCTGTAACTTCTTCGTGCTGAATAGGGGCGTAGAGCTGTCCCTACCTGCTCGTGTCAATATTGATCAGGGTAGGAACATATAGGGGAGTTAGGAAAGGTGGAGGCAGCTGAATCCAGCGCTGACAGTGAAGAGGCGTCCTTGCGCGCGACAAGGATCGTCTGTCGTGGTGAAGTCATTGTAGCAATGGAGTCTCGGCACCAAGTAGAGAAACATGGAACAAAGCAACATATTAAGGTTAATAAGGTGATAAGAATGAGAAGCCCGAAAAGGAGATTTGGCCATAGTCCTCCTTCAAACCAGGAACTTAACCATTCACTGAGAGAGAGAGAGAAGGATCTTGTAGGGCCTTAATTTGGGTATTCATATCTTTTATTAGTCCTGTGATATTTTTGTGATAGTCTGGGATGTACACACAACATTCTGTCTTGATAATTGCGCATGTGCCACCCTGGGCTGCTGTCAGGACATCTAAGGCCATCCTATTTTGTAGGACTGCCTTGCGTATTTATGAGACTTCGGTATTAAGGAGGGAGATGCCATTTAGTGAATCATTGAGTGCCTTTGTAGTATATTTATTAAGGGCTTCTACATGCCACATGACATCCTCTAGTCCTGCAGATGGAACAAAAATGGATGCTAAGTGATCATACCATTTAAAAACAGATCGTGTCCATCTTTGTTTCAAGTTGGGGAGATTAGCTGGAGTTTAATAGTTTTAGTAATGTGCCCATGGATCCAGGCAAATCCTAAAGTACAGCGACCTATCTACCCTGGAGGAAGCCAGGGCCACAGGTTGGTTCCACATATCCAGTGGGTTCCGTTTGGAGCTGGCCATCTGATGCCAGGTCACCTTGCCCAGTCAGTAGCAAACCAGTCAGTAGCCTGGAGTACTTTTACTTGGGAACACATTTCTAGTGAGCCATCCTAGACATCGTGTGTTATTTGCCCAAGTACCACTCATATGATTCCTTTGTTCCCAGCATAAAACTGCCTTCTGACTGAGCTGTCCAATCATGGGTGTAAGCCCAGATTTGATATATGCCATCCTTAGTATAGCGATGAGGAGGGTTTTGGAACTTAGGCCCATATTGGATTGGGGAGTTATGGCTTGATAGCAATCCCCTTTCCTTCCAAATAGCTCCATGGGCATGTAGTACCAGGAAAGCATATTTGGAGTCAGTATAAATCTTAATTCTTAGGCTTTGGCAATTGCAAAGTGCTAGTGGGCACTATGGCATACCTAGCTTATCTTTATTTTTTTTTTTCTATGAAAACTATTGTCATCAGAAAACCAACTGTCATTCGTATTTTTAACAGGGGCATCTTAAATCTGGGCAAATAGAGTAAGCAAGATCAATAACCTTTTTTGCTCTATAGAGAAAGAAGTACAGTGGTCAGGTTCAGGCATGTATGCCTGTAGGTAACTAGGTTTAAAGTTTGACAAGTTTTAAGTATTATTTCTGGCATATCTGTAAGTATGGCCCAATATTTAATTAGTTTAATTAGTTGGCCTCCATTATCCATTGGTGGCCTTTGGCTTCTAAGACAAATATGGACCTGATGTGAAGTTATTACAGTCAGGGACTGTTCCATAGTGAGCTTTGAGGCTCCTTTTATGAGGGCTGTTCTATGCTTAGCTAAAGCATCTGTTTGCAATTGCACCTCAACAGAGGTGACTTCTAGGATAAATATGAGTAAGGGATGAAACCAATAAGAAGACCTTTGAGTGGTCCAGCCTTAAAAATATCCTAATTACAGAGGATCACTGGCAAGTGAGAAAACTTGTCAACAGATAAGGGGAGTCCCCCATGCATCATCCAATCCACTCATAAAGAAAGTGGGGTCATCCATTATCTCCACAAGTCCATAGTTAATCCTATGGAGTGTGGTATGGTGGATTTTAGGCAATTTCATTATCCCAGCCACACATAAGGTGTTAGTTAAGTTATACAATTGTAGGGGAATCAATCCCATCTTCCAGTTGTTTAATCATGTGCTGTGGGGCCTGCTAATATCCCCACAAAATAAAAAAGCAAGAAGATCATCTAAATGAGCTATTGTGTAACTTCTCTGAAGTTTACCTCAAATTGTTTAGCATAGGTAAACAAACATTTAAAGACAATCAAATCTAGAATTTAACATCCATATAGGTGTGTTACTAAAACAATTTTTCTCTCTAAAATAACCCTCATTTACAGAGATAGCCAAATCAGGACTAATTCACTTGTGAAACAAGTCCAGTTTTAACAAACTTGGCCCATTATTTACATAAGCTCAGCAATAACAGTTGAGTGTGATCATATAGATCTTTTAGAATCTGCTTTGCTGGAACTTCTTATAAGGAATCTCTAGGTTGAACTTTTAGTAGCCTCTCCGGGCCAGAAGCCAAGCCCTGTACTTGCCATCAGGCATGCCTGCAATACCTGTTGATTTGGGCGAGTTCCTTTTCTGAGTCTCCGCACCTGCCAAGGAGTGACATTCTTTACTCACCTGGTGAGGCTTCTGGGAACTCTGTAAGCAAGGTATCAGGCTAACAGTCCCAAGGGGCTTTATGGCTCCAGGTTTCATAAAGTCAACCTTAGTTCCTTTAAAGCTGTCTGGTCATACCTGAGTCTATGCATGTCTTTCTCAAATATGACATTCCAGCCAAAGCCTTGGTAAAATAACCCATGTTTCCAATGGTGTCCTGTTAAAGGAGAACAGATTCTTATTGAACTTATGCAAATGACTGATTGCCATGGAAGAATGAATACTTACTGAGACCTTTTGGTTTCAGAGGGTTCAGATAGAGAGAAAAGCTTGAATGCTTTGAGCACTTTTACATCCCTATATAAGTTACAGATAACTAGGAGGAAGTATCCCTAGTCTGGAAGAGCAAACATTAGAGAGAACCAGCAATGTTTAAAGTAAGATAAAACATTAAGGGACACAACACTATAATCTTTTAGTTCATTTAGTCCCATATTACTAATTCTGGTGAATGCGGCTTTAGTCAGTTTTGGAAATTCTTACCCATTTCAGTTTTAGGATTTTCAAGTATATCAAATATCTGTATTTGTCCTGAAAGTCCTTTATAGGAATCTCCTTGAAGATAAAACTCATTTTACAAGAGAATTAAAACAATTATAAATGACAAAAACTCAGAATGGATATGGTTAGAGCTAAAGAGACACGGGAGTTTACAATTTAGCTGCAAGGAAATCAGGTTATTTCTGTGATACATAACATTTCCATAATTACAGTATCAAGTGATGATCTCTCAAAACGTTAAAACTTTAGGAAGTGTGTAGAATCTCTAGAATAGTTATAGTGTTTTCCCAAATGTAATCCAAGGTTTATCATTGGTTCAGTAGTACTTCATGAGCAACTTCACATACCAAGGAAAAGCCTGAGTTAAAGAGATTTACAATTTAAAACTTGTCAACATTTGCTAAAATCTTATGAAGTTTTAAAGCACATGCCTAAATATAATTAGGGATGTTAAACACGTGATAAAACAAAACATAGAAACTGGGTTTTCTGGGCTGGCAAAGAGAAAACCATTTACATTTTCTTAACAGCAGATCAATTGATCTAAGAAAACATTGTCCTTTTGAACAGAGACAATTTCAGTCTTGTACCAATGTACCTTTAAAACCCATTCATTTCAATCTTAGTTCATTCTTGACCATAGCTAAAATTCCTTTTCTGAAGATTTCCCTTCACAAACCTTCTACAACTTTCCTTTGCATTCAGGTTTTGTCCCAAGCCATTTCCTTCCAAACAACCATCTCATTTAGGACAAAATTACCTTCCCTTACCTTCAACAAAATGTATTCCCATTCCTTAAATCTTTCTTACATATCTCCTACTTTCCTACATACCGTTTCCCTTTATTTCCATCAGTCTTAGTTACACTAAGCAGAACTTTGTATTCTTAGAAACACCTTTAGTTATTAACCAATTGTGAACTGTTACAACAATTCTTTAGATGACAAATTTATGAAACAGTGCAAATTTATGAAAAGTGCAAAACACGTTTACCAACAGATTTAAATACTCTTAGTTTCTTTGCAGTAAGAAGTCAAAAGCACAAACCTACATCCAATAATTAACGACTTAGCATTTTATCCTGTTTGGTTAAGAGACAGATGCCCACAATTTAATTCCATTTGTCATCCAAGCAAAACTTTAAAATTTTCAGGTTACCAAAGACTTTGAAAGCTACTTCAGCAATTACCCATTAGAACTTTGAGACAGACAATTAACCATCAGTTTAGTCATTTCTTTCCTAACAAATTTTAATAACACAAGCTTATTTGACCTTCAGTAAACTTTGATAGAATAAAGCTTCACATTTACTGTTGTTAACTTCAAAGATGCATCTATCTTAATTAAACCAACAAACTTAACTTAGTTCCAATATGATTTACGTTCCACCTGGGCCCACTCCAATTTGAATGTTTACCTGAGACATGCGTGGGAAGATCTGGAGTGGGTGTGTTAGGTCCAGGGGGTGCTCTTCTTGCTCCTTGACAGTGAAGAGAGAAGGATCTGTGGTGCATTATCTAGAGGCTAGTCATGCAGGCTGCACGCACCTTGGTGCAGAAACAGAAGGGGAAAACAGGAAGCAAAGTGCTGCCACGAGGCAGAGAATGGATTCCCGGTTTCAGAGCTCATAAGCCCAACAGAGGAGCAGACGCCATGCTTTCCCACCAGCAATGGGGGAGGGGTTAGGCAGTCCAAGTCAGGCCAGAGAACACAGGGAAACTTCCCCAAAACAAAGAGAGTTTCGGCAGCTGCTTGGGAATATTCCTTATGGTCTCTGTCTCGAGTTAGACCAACCCCAGTTGGCTCCAGTTACAGCCATTAACACGGGAAGTGAGTGAGGGAGAAGCTCCCACATCTATTAAGAGAAACAGAAATAAGGTCAGAGTCCCCTTTGCTAGGGATGGCCCAGCAGCCTGGGTTTACTAGAAGAAGGCTTATTTACGTAATTATCATTGAATATGTCAGGAGAAAGTTTACTAGCTGACTCATTTGGGCAAACACATTCTACAAAAGCCCCTTAGTCTGGGGTCCTGGTGTAGAGCAATGAAGGCCTAGGTATGAGCAGTGAAGGTATCCTAGGTCCATTTGCCCTGTTTTCTGCAGAGGAGATCTAACTGATAGATCCCACTGAGGCCATGCAGTGTTACAGGAGCTCAGTCCTTTCCTAAGTTTTGCAATCCAAATTATTTCCAGTGGGTTAAAAGGCACCCCAAGGTAGAGTCCTTGGGAACTGAAGAAGCCTACTGAGGCCATGCTTCCAGAAAAGTAATGAAGGTCCATTACCAAATCCCCCGACTCCTGGGTGGCATCCCACACAGGGTATGTCAGAGGTTTTAGGTGTCAAAAGCGACCTGAGGCGTCCCTCAAGATACGCTATTGATCACCATCCTGCCTCCCCCAGAAGGCATTCCTGCCGGCGTCCCTCCACTTCCCCATTGCATCCTAGGCTACAGATGGGTGCCTGGTGAATGGACTAAAATGCTTGTGCCATGCTATTGTTATGTCCTGAAGACTGCATACTGTTTTGCCATATTAACCCATGGAAATACTAGAAAAGTTTGGCAAGGGGAAATTACCCAATTTCATAGCTTTAGGCAGTTTGTAGAAGACACTGACATGAAACAGTAAAGTCTGAAATCCATCATGGTCTATGTGACATTCCAACACATGTGGTCCTTACAGCCAACTTCCCTAGGAAACGGTCCCCAGTTGCGTTTTAATTCAATCGGGCACTGGTTTCGGCCGGCTCCCAGTGGAGGTCTCGCGGCCAGAAGTGGCTAGGCCAGGGATGTGGAGGGGATCACATTAGATCAATCAGGAGGAAACCTCACACGGGAGTCTTAAGATTGGCAGCCATCCTGGTGACTTAGTTGGCTGTCCCGTGCCCAAGAGAGACAACTTTCTATAAGAACAGGAATAGAGTGAGGCCATCAAGTTTCTGGGTCTTATTGCCATTCCAGCCAGGATACTAGCTTACAGCCAAAAGGCAGACGCTCTCCTCCCCATAGGGTAGCCATGGGCTAGAGGATTACAGCCTGAGAAATTGACATGCAAGTGTTCCAATAAGACCATAGTCCTTGAAAAAGCCCTGGAATGAGCGTAAAGGAAAAGGAGAGAAAGTACTCACCAATTTTGCACTGAAGCTCAGAGTCCAAATGTAAAGACTCACAAATCTCCTGGCTGGCTCGCCAAAAATGATGAAGTCCCAGAACCTAAGTCAGGTTCGGTGGGGTGAGGAGGTTCGGAGCCGACGACTAAAGAAAGAATTCTTAAGATGTCATTGGTGCAAAATGGTGGTTTATTAGAGCACGGGGACAGGACCCGTGGGCAGGAAGAGCTGCTGCCCCGGGTTGTGAGGAGTGGTTGGTTATATACACAGGAGTTGGGTAGGTGAGGACAAAGGGGTGTTCAGAAGGGCTATTGGGGCAAAGAATACTAGCAGAATATTGAAGGCTTAGTTACTATCAAGTAAAGACAATTGAGAGTCTCCTGGTGGAATGTTACATTCCTGCTATCAAGCATCCCTGTTAATGAGATTTAGGTTTAGAAGAAATTTAACTTTATTTACTTTTCCTTCTACTTCCACCTCCTTCAGTTTTTTATGGAGGGGAGGGTGACATTAGGCTTGAGGAACTGAGTTCTGTGTCTTTGGAAATTGGGCTATTGATAAGGTAACTTCTTTGTTGTAATCTCAAGGACATTTGCAAACCAAGGGAGACTCCTGTCTTGCAGGATTGTGATCTCAGCAAGTTAACTATTTATCATTTTATGGCAGTCAGGGGTGCCTGAGGAATGCTACACATATGGAGGGGAGCGGATGAAGGGGGGGGGGTGCAAGGCGCCAGCTTTTGCTTTGTCCTCAACCAGCCTCCTGATCCTTCATCACCAACATTTGGACTCAGGGCTCTGGCCCTCCTGGAAAGCACTGTTTCTAGTCCCACTGCCTTACCTCTCCTCCATACCTCTGAAATATAGGATACCTTCTTAAGTGATTTTAAAACTATGAAGCCCAAAGGAAATGTCAGGGAAAGAGTCCTTATCTAGTTGTCAAAATGACAAAGAGTTGGACAAGATAGGAGCAAAGTGTGGCAAGGAGATTTTCTTTTGTTTTTTCCTTCTTTTACAGTTGGGAGAAGGTGGGAAAAAAAGGGGGTTTTCTACCATTATTCACTTCCAAAATATAGGTCAGATGTGCATGATCAGTACCAGAAAAGAATCAAAGAGACATATGGTCCTTTCAAAGGAAAGATAAATAGGAAGGCCATAACACTAAACGTTCCCTCGCATAGACTTTAACTTTCTCCAAACAAGACAAATGCAGTTTTCCAATGAATATCCAAGTTGTGGTAGGCAGTCTCACCTGTTACACGAGATAATTAGAATGTCAGAGATGCTCTGGGCAGAAAGGACATGTCACCCTGGAGGGCCTTCCCATCACAGAACATTCTCTCCATAGTACCCTGGACAAGTGATCATGCCATTGTTGAACAAAATTTCTTTGATAGACGTTCTCTACTAAATTAAGCCAAAATGTCCCTCCCTGTAATTTTTGTCCTCATTCTGAATTTTTTCCTATAGGAGAAGCATATTAGAGGTGTAATTCCTCTTTACTTTGACAGTTCTTTAAGGATTTAAAAACCACAAGGGTATTATCTACCCCTGGCCTTCTCTTGTCAAAATTAGAACCGGATCCCCTAAGATTATGTTTCATTTGCCAGTGAGTATAATTTTTTTTCAAAGACCAGTTAAATGATAAGAATTAACCTTTATCTTTGGATTATAAAATTAGTAAATATTCAGTTCAAAAATAAACTTAAAATCCACATAAACATGAAGATGTAATAAAAATCATCAATAAATCTATTACTCTAAAAAAGCTACTATTTTGTTACATAGTTCTTTGAACAAGTTTCTATGCATATTTGTAAGTAGAACCTGCATATTTTTAAATGGGTCCATATCATACATGTTTGTCTCAAACCTTAAAACTTCACTTATTACATAATGGATATTTTTTCTTATCAAAAGTGGTACATTGGATAGACTTCAGTTCTGGAGAAAGATGATATAAGACTCAGTTTTCTTGTTCTTGGTTCAACTTAATACCCTGGAAATTATTCAGCAGACAAGGATAAAAGGACTTTGAAAGCTGGAAGCAAGAAGGTAGACTGGCTTGCCATCCTAAGAATGAGGAACAAAAATGTGATGAGTTCACTGAGTTACAGTCTTGTCTCCCCAATACCCCTGTGTAGGCTCTGGAGAGACCACAACCCAGAACCACACACACAAAGAGAAAAACAAACAAATAAGCAAAGACTGTGTTGTCTGGTGAAGGGACTGGTAAAGAGAAGTCCTTCTCTATCTCTCTCTAAACCAGCAAGTGGTCTGACCCATGTGAACCAGAGCAGTGAATCCCAGGCAATCTCAGTTCCCACCCACAACCAGGCATTGGTGAGCAGATGACAGCAGCATCAGCATGGAAATCTCTGTCTCCCTGATCTCCACCCAGTGGCATAGGCCACTCAGGTCAAATGGTTTCTGACCCCCCCCCACACACACACAGAAGGTAGCCCAGTGACTCAGGTAATTCAGGTAATGCCTTTCCCCCATGCATATGTCACCAGCTGGAATTGAGTTAGAATTCCCATCAGTGCCAGGAAAAGAAGGAGGAGGAAGAGGGAGGGGGAGGAGGAATGAAAGGAGGGGGAAGGGGGAAGAGGAACAGGGGAGACAGAAGAGGATAAGGAGACAACATTGCAAGGGTTCTGAACACTAAAAAGTATCATTGGAAATAAAGCTTATAAAAATAGGCTAGAACTTAGAATAATAAACCTGAACAAAGCCACTGCTGGCTAAAATAGAATATTTAAATAGGATTAAGCATCTCCTAACATAATAACCAAAGTGTCCAGAATAAAATAAAGCATTACTTGTGCAAGAAACCAAGAAAATGACTATGTGATTGAAAAAAGACAATCAACTGATATCAACATTGAGATGAATCAGGTGTTAGGATTACCTAAGGATTTTAAAGCAGCTGTCATAAAAATGTTCTAACAATCAATTATAAATTCTCCTGGGGAAAACAAAAAGGAAAAGATAGCCAAACCCAGCAAAGACATGAAAGTCATAAAAAGGAATTAAATTGGGAAAATGTAACTAAAAAAATAAAATCACCAAAATTTAAAATGATCTGGATGGACTTAAGAGTAGAGTGAAGATAACAGAGGATAGAATCAGTGAGCTTGCAAACAGATCAATAGAATGTTCTCAATCTGAACAGAGGGAAAAAAATAGACCAAAAAAAAAAAAATGAACAGAGTCTCAGGATCTCTGGGACAATAACAAAGAAAAAAAAAAAAAGCAAATATTTGTATCATTGGAGTTCCAGGAGGAGAAGTGTGGGATTTAAAAAAATTATGACTTCAAGGGTCATCTGGGTGGCTCAGTGGGTTAAGCCTCTGCCTTTGGCTCAAGTCATGATCTCAGGGTCCTGGGATTGAGCCCTGCATCCAGCTCTCTGCTCAGCAGGGAGTCTGCTTCCCCCACTCCCCGCCTGCGTCTGCCTACTTGTGATCTCTCTCTGTCAAGTAAATAAATAAAATCTTTAAAAAAAGAAATCATGACTTCAAATGTTTCAAAATTGCTAAAAGGCATAAATGTACAGATTCAAGAAGCTAAATGAACTTCACATAGAGTAGGTTCATATGAATAAATTCACGTGGAGACACAACATAATTAAATTTCTTAAAACTAAAGACAAAGAAAAAATCTTAAAAATAACCAGACAGAAGAGACACATTATGCATAATGGAACACCAATTCAAATAACAGTGGATTTGTCCCCTGAAACCATGGAAGCCAGATGATGTGGCACCACAATCTTGCAGATGTGGAAAGAAAAGAATGGTCAACCCCAAATTCTATACCTGGCAACACTATCCCTCAGGAATGAAGGGGGAAGACAGACATTCTCAGATGAAGGAAAACAAAGAGAATCTGTTGGTGGTCCATCTACCCTTCAAGAATGGCCATTAGAAGCTCTCCAACAGAAAGTTAACAATAACATAAGCAGTCTGGACCCACCATAAATAAAAGAGGGATAACAGAATGGGTGAAAATAAAAGTAAACCTAAAAGGTTATCCTCATCTCATGGATTCTCTTAATTTTATTTTTATAATATTTACATTATAACAAGATAGTACATATGCTCAATGCTTGTAGAGAAAATACTTAAGACAATTTTATTTTAAAAGTAGGGAAGTAATGGGATCTAAGTGGAATATATGAGATATAGATATATATGAGATATATATGAGATATATATATATATATATCTAGTACCTAGAATAATTAGTAAGAACAGTATGGAAAGTGATATATTCCCAAATATTGTGAACAGTATGGAAAGTGATATGTTCACAAATATTATAGGTCAATCAAATCTAAATATTTTTAAGTAGCCCACATGAAAGCATGAAAGAAATACAGAGGCACAGGGATGCCTGGGTCGCTCAATCAGTTAAGTGTCTGACTCTTGATTTCAGCTCTGGTCGTGATCTCATGGGTGGTGGAATTGAGCTTCCCATCAGACTACACAGTCAGCCCAGAGTCGGCTTGAGATTCTCTCTCTCTCTCCCCATCTCCCCACTTGCATGCTTGTCCTTTCCCTAAAATAAATAAATAAATCTTTAAAAAAAAATACAGAGGAACAGAAAGCCAAAGGAACAAAAAGAATACAAATAATAACATGGCAGATATGAGCCCTAACATATCTATATTTACTATAAATGGGGGGAAGCTGTCCCGATTTCCCAAAGGGATAAAGTGTATTCTGATTAGTTTCATGGTGATACTGGGCAAAAACTGTATAATTACATAAGTGCATGTCAGGTCAACTCAGTGGAGAAAAAGACCAGGGAATTTGTTGGTGTGGAATGATATAACCCATTTTGTGAAAACCTACAGACAAGTAAGAGTCAAGTTAATAAATACTAATAACTATATTTTGGTTATTTAAAAATACATAGTAGTAATTAGCTAGCTATAAAACTCACTAATTCCGAAGTGCTTTACATATTTACCTAATATCTAGATAGGTAAATTAGTAACTAGTCTATAAAAGATTTTTAACAAAAATTTTCACATTTACTCTTTTGAGCCTCACATCAAAACTATAAGTTAGGTGTTTTTAATCCTCAACTGAAATTTAAAGAAACCTCTAAGTTCAGGCTGCTTGCAAGTTACAGTCCCGAAACCCCAACCAACATCTTCTAACCCAATATACCGTCATTATTCTACCTTATCATGTCTTTATCCCAGAGCCTTCAGGGAATGCAGTAACTCTCAGTATTTCTTGCAAGACTGAAAAGACATGAGATATCCCAGCATATAGAGTTTATGGCATTATAAACAATAACCCCACAGGCATGATTAAACCACAGCTGGGGAATAAAACCTTCTAGATTTGGAGAAGGACTTTCTGAATATCCTAAGTTCAGTGGAGGAGCTTTCACTGGCTCTTCAAAGGGACTTTTTTCCACTTCTGAGTATTTATCTGAAACAAATGAAAACGCCAATTCAAAAAGATATATTCACTCCTATGTTCATTGCATTATTACTTACAAAAGCCAAGATATTCGAGCAACCCTAGTGTCCATCAACAGATGAAAGGAAAAAGAAGATAGGGTATATATACACCGGGGAATATTAATCAGCCATGAAAAAGAACAAGATCTTGCCATTTGCAACAAAATGCACAGACCTTCAAGGCATGATGCTAAGTGAGCTAAGTTAGACAGCGAAAGACAAATATCATAGTATTTCAATTATATGGGGAATCTAAAAATCAAAACAAACTGTTGGCACCAAAGTGGGGAAGGGTTGGGGGCAGGAGGGATGGGCCAGTAAATTAGATGAAGGGAATTAAGAGGTACAAACTTCAAGTGATAAAGTAAGTCATGAGAACATCATGTAGAGCAGAGGGAATAAAGTCAATAATATTGTAGTAACCTTGGATGGTGACAGATGGTGACTAGATTTATCATGAGGATCATTCCATGATGTATGCAAATATTGAATCACTAGGATGCATACCTGAAACTAATAAGATATTGTATGTCAGGTACACTTCACTAAAACAATTTTGAAAATTTAACACACGTGTTGAACGTCTGTGTGCTAGGATCTGTGCAGGACATTGTGTGGAAAGACAGAAGAACGGAAAAGATGAATAAATGCCTAGGTCACGGTAATTGTATCAGTCATGAGATTCAGTCAGAGAAGCAGAGCCACTCTGTGTGCTGTAGGGTAGGAATTGGGTACAGGACTTTGACCTTCACAACTGTGGAGTTGCTGAGGGAAATGAAGATGCAGTAGGGGAGCTGGAAAGTCCGAGGAAAGGTCACCCACCAACCTGTCTGACATACTGGTGTGGGTGGACAAGTCAGAACAGGAATAGGTATTCAGGGGCCAGCAAAGGGGGAGCTTCTGGAGAAGGTCTGGGCAGCCATGACCTCTGCAGACCCACCACTAAGTGTCTGTTGGGAAGACTAACACCGCCAGTGAGCAGCAGCAGCAGTCAGGGAGATGAGCTGGAGGCAGAGCAATAGGGAGCAAAGATGGGACCAGTAGATCATCCTGGCCCCCTCAGCAACATTCCAATAGCTCTATGTAACCAGGGGAAGACATTCAGAGAATACGAGCAGCTGCTTTCCTTCCACCTTCCAATACATTACAAGTTCCTCTTTGGGCCAACTTGAATTTGGAACAAAACAGCAAAGGAGATTCTGGTTGGTCCCAGAGTGACTATATTAACAATAAAAATCCAGTACAACCAGTTAGACCAAGGGTGTGTTAGAGCAGGGGTGCAAAGAACATATAATAGGAGGAGGGAGAGGGGAGAGAGACAGGGGCTCAGGAGCCAGGTTTGGGGAAACTCTCGGACTCCACATTTCTTGTCTCCTGTCTTTATTAAAATACTTTGCTTGGGTGCCTGGGTGGCTCAGTGGGTTAAAGCCTCTGCCTTTGGCTCGGGTCATGATCCCAGGGTCCTGGGATCGAGCCCCGCATCAGTCTCTCTGCTCAGCGGGAAGCCTGCTTCCTCCTCTCTCTCTCTCTCTGCCTGCCTCTCTGCCTACTTGTGATCTCTGTCTGTCAAGTAAATAAATAAAATCTTTTAAAAAACAAATAAATTAATTAAAATTAAAAAAAATACTTTGCTCTAGTGAGAATGATGTTATTACAGCACTTACTGTGTTATGTTGGGTGACTTAACCTCAACTTAAATACATTACAAGTTCCTCTTTGGGCCAACTTAAAATACACCTCAAGGCATCACAAAAATCATGAGCAATTGTAAGCAGAGGCTCATGGAACACAACAGCTACTCGATAAACACCACCTTCTCCCCCACTTTTTTCTGCTTCAGAGGCTGACAGTCAATCTTTGGCCATGGGTCAACTCTGGTCTCCACCAATGACTCTGGTGGATACATAGAATCTTGTTAAAGGCTCTAATAATTCTGAAATACACCATGCCCTCTGAATTTCCTTTTTATTTTTTAAATTTTTTAAAAAATTTTGTGTTTATTTGAGAGAGAGAGAGAGCAGGGGTAGAGCAGAGGGAGAGGATCTCCAGCAGACCCTGTGCTGACTGTGAACCCTGATGTGGAGCTTTATTTCAGGGTCCTGAGATCATGACCCGAGCCGAAGCTAAGAGTTGGAGGCTTAACCTACTGAGTCACCCAGGCGCCCCTCTGAATTTCCTTTTTAAATAATGGAAACTATGTTTTAAAACATTCCAAGCTTCCATTTCTAAAACAATATCTAAATATCTAAGCCCTTAGAGGGT
Organism: Mustela nivalis; assembly: GCF_964662115.1. Lineage (NCBI taxonomy): Eukaryota > Metazoa > Chordata > Mammalia > Carnivora > Mustelidae > Mustela > Mustela nivalis. The sequence continues at coordinate 139,714,560 of NC_139025.1, forward strand.
GCCAAGATCTGTAGAATACATACGATTATAAAATGCAAGACCTTAAATATTCCATTCCAGGTATCTTTGTCAAGCAATGATTTCCCCCAGTTCTTTCCATGTGACCCCTTTGTTCATCAGCGAAGTTTTCATTTTTGCACTGAGTCTTCGGGAACTCCACTCCACCTAGTCTTGAGCTATTCAAGATGTCTGGCAAAGAGATTTCCAAGTGTAGGTGTATGTAATTAGGATCAGGTGGGCTGTCCTCTTTACTCACCCCTCTTTCCATCTGTTTCGTTCCTTGCTTGTCATCTATCATACCAGATAATTGATTCCAGATTGAACCAGTTTTCTTCTGCATCTCCCCAACCCTAGGCTGAAATTGAGAAACTAGCTCTCACTGGCTGCCTTTTTTTCCCTCTCTTTTTCTTGCTCTCTCTCTCTCTAAATATCCCATTTTATATCGTGACCATCATACCCCTTTGGGATAAATCGACTGTAATCAAAAATAGGATTTTTTAAAAATGGCAATGGGGAACTTGGGACCAGGAGAGCACATGATGGGAAATATTAGCACATATGCAACAGACCAGTTGGAGAATATTGTCTAGTACCACACAGCCAAGTTGAAGGGAATTGATGAAGGGATTCCAACTGGAATTCCAGGTTTCTCCTGGAATCCATAAAAATTCAAAATGACATTTTATGCATGAGCAGAGTAATCCAGAAGTCAGAGAAAAGATGGATTTGCAAGTGCAGCTTTTTTGTGTGTGGCTGCAGAGTTAATGCTCTCAAAACAATTGTGCAACTCTGGGTTTGTTGTGGTGGAAAAAATAAAATGCACAAAGCACTTGGAAGAATGGGATGAGCCAGGGGAGCTTCTCAAAACCCTTACCCCACATTTGACATTAAAAATGGAGCACATACTACCGCCCTGGTGCAGCAAAGGTTTCGGAGAATTACATGAAGCCATGAATCTAAGAATATTTTAAAATAATAAGACACTCCAGAACTCTAAGGCATTTTTAGTAGCACAAGATTTAAATTATTTACTTATTATTTAAATTATTATTCGATCACTCGTCCTTACTGTCTTTGGAAATGTCAGCATCAAGTAGCATTTATGTAAACATTGCCTTTTGCATCTTTCCGTTATTAAGCTAAAGTCAGGTCGCATATAAGTCTCGTTCCTTCTTTCTAAGATAATACAATCTAAACTGAATCCAGTACTGTAGACAAACATATAATTAGGACCGATAACTGCACAAAGAAGTATGGTTGCACAACTAATGAAGTATTTTCAGATGTGTTTCCATTTGAATACTATGTTCCGAACGAAAGCAACCTGCCCAGTGCCTGTCCTCCTCCCTGCCTGCTCCACCTCACCCCCATCCAACCCTGAGCCTGAAACTTGCATGAGGAAATATCATACAGTTGAGTCGGCAATAAGCAACTGAGCTTCTGGGCCCTGCTATATTGTGCTAACATTTTTTAAGCTGCTACTCGGCTAAGGAAAAGGTGAAGATAAGCAAAGTAGAACAAATCTAGGTTTCCACTGAGGTTTTATTGGCCTAAATCAGCCAATGCACTATTTCTTATGACTGCTCCTATTATGGCCCTGCACATTTTATAGTTCCTTTGCGAAATATGCGAACAGGTGTATAAGTGCCCTATTGCCTCCAAACTGTGGGCCAATTGCCCATGTTCTGCCTTTTTTTCTAAACTGGGTTTGGCTGGTCTCATCACTGAAGGGCAGTCATTTCTAGAAGCCCCTTGAAAGTCCTCACTGCTGAGGAAAAAGGGGTTCCATATACAGAGTCCAATAGTTCAGTTGGATAAGGAAGCATTTTGTGCTCTGCCCTCTCCATCAGTGTTGTATTAAAAAAAAAATCAAATCATAGCATGACAGCTTTTGCCTTGATAGTCTCTGCTTGTTTTAAGGTTTAAGGTATTTCAGCAGCATGCAAATCATTTTTGACTTAAGTCTTGGAATGCTACCTGTGTCATGTCTTCCTATTCTCCACTCTAAACTGTGGCCCGATTCAACCTGGAATTCATTGGTATAACTTGAATCCCCATGGATTTGCTTATGTCTAGGACACTCCCCCTGTACTTGATCACATGGAGATTATCTACCCAACTTTTAAGTCTCTGGACCAGATAGTATGCCTGGGCCCTCAAAAGGATTGGAAAAAGTGTTTGCATTGTGTATTTGGTACCGTCTTATCTCATAACCCTACTTACATTTTATCATCATCTGGTTGTTTCTTCACTAATCTGTCCAATTTACTAGACTAGGCATTCCCAAGACTTTTGTTATTAATTTGATTTTGCTTAATCCTGCTCTTTGCTAGCACATAGTAGATACTTGCTACATATTTATTAAAGGACTGATTTAATGGATGGACAGATAGAGAGATGGATGGTATCAAGCCAGAATATCTATTCCCAAGCCGCTCATCACCTGCCTTTCATAACAAAGTGATGTTGTGATGTGCTGTGGGAAATGGGACTAAAATTATCCATCCTCCCACTTTCTCCAGCCATCATGGAGCGTGGACACTTTAGTGAAGAGGCATGAAAAATTTGAGAATTTTTGAAATAAAAATCTAAATAAACACCAATCAGTGATCTCCTCAACAGGAGAAAAGTTGCTTCCATTGTTTTACTGCATAAGAATCAACAACCACCACTGACAGTTTAAAATTCAAAATATGTTGTACACATATGTTAATGATATTTTGATTTCCTACCTCTGCCCTTATATGCTTGTGTGATGAAGATAGAAAGTGACTTCCCTTATCATTGATCTTCTTCCTTGAAGAAGCATGCCAGAGAGCTTGGTACAACTCCCCTTACTCTCTCAGTGACAGATGGACGAATATTTCAAGGTACAATTATGTTAACTTGTAGAAGAAATCAAATATTCCCCCATCATCCAAAGGATGATTTCATTCCAGTTAATATTTTGGCATAGCTAAACCAATGAGAATCTTTATTTTGAAAAGTGGAGTTAAAGAATGTTAAGGCTGGAAGTTACATCCACAGTGTAGTACAGTTTTTAAGGGCGCTCAATTCATGATCTAACTTCTGTAGGTAATCTGAGATCTTTCAGCGCTTGTGTTCTCTTCTAAAGAACTAGAAATAATAATGATAATGAGCTCCTAGGGTGATTTTGAAATTGAATGAGATGATGTATGTATAAACCTAGAGCATTTTAGTCATTCCTGGCACATAGCAAGCATTGACTTAATTCTAGTAGTTAAGAAAAGGAGGAGGCAGTATTATATCTTCATTATAAAGGCAGGAATATGAGGTCAGAAGAAATAAAGTGAAATTACTCAAGTTTACAGTGGAATTTATCTTAAATTTCCCATGGTTATCTCTATCATAGGCAGTGATTATTCATGAAACTGCAGATTTTTAAAGCAAAACAAATAACAACAAAGAACTATGGTCGTTGTATTAAAACAGAGCTGAATGAATTTGAAGCCTATTTTAGGACCTATCAGAATCAGCATGGTTGCAAAGACCCAACTAAACATGAAAGAGAATATCACACAGAAAAAGCAATATTAGAAAGCCTTTCCAAATGCCCAGTATACACTTTATAATAGTTCTTCTATCTAATTGGAGGAGGTAAGAAAAAAAGAGGCAAATCTGAAATTTCAGAGGACAGGTTTGTACACACACCCTTAAATGGGGTTATTGTCATGTTCTGATGTTCTGTTTGCCTCTGACCTCAACTCAGCTACTAATACATTCTCTGGCCTCTTGACAAAAACTTAGTGCAAGAATCTAGACTGTTTCAGTCCAGAGTCCTCCACAGGTCAGCAAAATTGGAGCCTTAATAGTTTTCTTATAAGCTTTCCCACACTCTCCGTCTTGGCTCAAACCTCAATCTAGTATCATTTATCATAAGTTCTTGCCCCCAGAAGGAGAGATGTCAGCATTTGGGAGCCTTCCTGAAGAAGGAATGATGAAGGAAACCCAAAAGCAGAATCAGGGGACTACCAGATGGATACAGATGGCAGCAAATCAGGGTTGAGACTGAGAGGAGTTTAGGATGGGAGCACCACAGGGCTTGAATGGAAAGCTAGCCAGAAGAAATGAATTCAGTGATGGTCTTGAGGAAGAAATCATATGACCAGGACTATGCTTTAGAAACACAACTCTGGTCCCATTGTGGGAGAGGGGAGCAAAGGGAGAAATGAAAATCAATAGGGTAAGTATTTTGAAACAGCATTGTATATCACCTGCATTCTCAGGGAGTCTTGTTAATAGATTTTTTAATATAGCATATTTTTTTTTTATTATTATTCCATTTATTTAAACTAACAAAAGACACACACACACACACACACACACACACACACACACACACACACACACCTTAAGAACAGTTCACCTATTTCCCCCACCCTCCTACTCCCACTTCAAGTAACCGCCAATCTGTTCCCTCTATTTATGAGCTTGGTTTGGATGGATGGATGAATGGATGGATGGATGGATGGAAGGAAGGAAGGCAGAATGGATTCCACAGATAAGAGAGATCATGTCTTCCTCTATCTGAATTAGTTACCTTAGCATTAAGCCCTCAATGTCCATCCATGTTGTTGCAAAAGGCAAGATTTCATTTTCTTTAATGATTGAACAACATTTGGATATATATATTTATAGATATAGATTAAATTTTTATATTTATGTATATAAAAGTTACTTCATCCATCCACCCATCAATGGACACTCACGTTGTTTTTGTATCTTGGCTATTGTAAATAATGCTGCATCAAACATAGCAGTGTTCTTTCTTTGGAAAAATGTCTATTCAGATCTGCTTCCCATTTTTAATTGAATTTTGGGTGATATTCTTTTCTTTGCTATTAAGTTGAATGAGTTCTTAATATATTTTGGAAATTAGCCCCTTATCAGACATGTGATTTACAAACATTTTCTCCCACAAAGGAGGTTGTCTTTTCATTTTATTGATGGCTTCCTTTGCTGTGCAGGAACTTCTTAGTTTGATGTGGTCCCACTTGTTTATTTTTGACTTTTTTGCTTTTGTGTTGGTGACAGATTCAAAATATTGCCAAGACCTATGTTTATTGATTATGTTTTTTCCTTCTAGGAATTTTATGGTTTTGGGTCCTGTATTAAAGCCTGTAATGCATTTTCAGTTAATTTTTGTGTACGATGTAAGATAGTGATCCAGTTTCATTCTTTTGCATGTGGCCATCCAGTTTTCCCAACAATATTTGTTGAAGAGACTATTTCCCCCATTGTATATTCTTGGCTTCTTGTCATAAGTTAATTGACCATATATGCATGGCTTTATTTCTAGGTCTCTGTCCTGTTCCATTGATCTATGTTGTCTGTTTCTGTGCTGTTTTAATTACTATAGCTTTGTAATACAGTTTGAAATCAAGGAGGGTTGACGGCTCTAGCTCTGTTCTTCTTTCTCAAGATTACTTAGGCTATTTTGGTCTTTTATGGATCCTTACAAATTTTAAGACTGTTCATTCTATTTCTGTGAAAGATGCTGCTGGAAATTTAACAGGAATTGATTTGGGTAGTATGAACATTTTAACAATAACAGTTCTTCTAACCTATGTATGATTTGCATTACAAATCAGTGGGGGAAAGAAGGAAGTATTTTAAAAATGGTATTAAGACTATTTGGATCACCATATGGGAGAAAGCATTTGAAAGATAGTAAGTAAGTAATCCAACAGAGGTGAAGAATCAACCTGGATTAAAGTCTTAATTATGAAACTTAACTATAAATCTAACAGAAGGATAAAAATGATATTTTTTTTTTTTGGTCCTCAGAAAGAAAGGATCCTGTAAGGAAGAACTCTAACAGCATATACTATACAAGGAAAACTCTGACTCTACCAAAGTTAAAAATTTCTGCTTAGTTACTAAAAGCCAAAGATGAGAACAGAGATTAGTAACAAATAAAACTAGTATGATAGCAATATTCAATAGATGTAAAAATTTCTTCTGAACCAACAAGAAAATATAAGAAACCCAGTAGGAAAATATGCAAGGAATATGCAATTTACAGAATGAAACTATAGCGGCTGAGAAAGATAAGAAGAGATCTTCATTTATAAATCTCTAATTATTAGTGAGGTTAAGACACCAATGAAATAGTATTTTATATCCATGATATTGACAAAATCACAACCTAGTAAATGACAGGGCAAATATTGAGAAGCTATTCCATTTCACCCCAAAGTCCTGTATGTCCTCGTTTTACTATGATGTATAAGAAAGAAAACAGAACGTTTTCCAGCTCAATGAGTAGAACTCAATTCTTCACAGTGGGCCCAGCAGTGGGGTGAGGTGTTCACCTCAGGCACAAATTTAAGAAAGTGCCCAAAAGTTAATAATCAAGATGAATATTATTTTAATGAAGTATTTTTTAAAAATGAAATTAATGGGGGAAACATCCATAATGAACAATGTATCAAAATTTAAAATAAAATGAAGATAGAAACCAACAGTAGCTCATCTATCCATATTGGAGCATGGGGTGATAGACAGGCTGCCCTTCTATACATATGTCTTTATGTATTTTTTAGTGGTTCTTTATCCCTGAACATTAAAATAGTTGAAAAATTATTGAAATGTCCAGAAGCCCATGTATTAAAACTCAGAATTATTTTGTGTTCAAATATTTATTTATCTTAAAAAGAATTTATTGAAATTTTGTTTTCCTGGCTTTAAGAGAAGCAAACGTCCCCATAACATTTTTATCTGAAAACAAGACAGGCCAAGAAGTGTATAGTAAACACTTGTGGCTTAGGGAAGATACAGCTATACCCTGGGGAGGAGTCCCTGCCTTGACATTGGGTTCGAATCTGCACCTATTTGGAATGGGTACTACCTCGTCCTGGCACTTTTGGGTGTCCCATCAGATCATGCTTTGGTTGTGTCTCCTTGTTCCCGAACTTTGCAGTTCCTGCCTACCCACACATCAGCACTTGCTTACAAAACCCTTGTCTGTATTTGACTAGGCAATGACTGGCCAGTGACTAGTTGACTGGCCAAAAGAGGCCAGGCATCTCTTTTGAAACATCTTTGGGAATCATTCACATCATTCATTTAGAAGACCGCATTGACTTAAAGTGGGTTATTGACTCTGCAGATTCTTCTCAGCTAGTTGTAGCGATGTAGTGTTTATGGGAATCTCTGTGGTATCCACCAGAAGCTGTCTCCCTGAGCAGGGAGGATATTGTGATTAAAAATGAAAATCTAGGTGTTGGCCAAGTGTTTAGCAAAAGGATTTTAAAAATTACTGAACCTATAACTTTTGCAATTATCTTTAAGACAATAATGTCACTGAGCCACAATACAAGTCTCCATCATTCATTCAACTTCTAACCCTTCAAATCCTGCTGCATTGCTTTGTAATGACCAGATGGCCTGCTTGGCCACTGGAGGAGATAGGAATGATGGTAGCAGGTCTCAAAATTTAGAAGCTATCAGAATTATCAGGAAGGCTTGTTGAAAGATTGTTGGGCTCCAACCCCAGAGTTTCTGATTCAGTAGGTCTGGAGGGGGGTGGGGGGGTTCTGAGAATTTGAATCTCCAACAGATTCCCAGGGCCTATTGTCACTGGGGCCCAAGGACTCCTCTTTGAGAAGCATTGTACTAGCATGATATATATAAGTACAGATATCTTGCTAAACGGCAAGATTTACCTAAGATGTAATAAGTATGTGTGTTCCGTATCACAACTAAGTGGACACTTGTAATGAAATAAACCAAAAATACACACAGAGACCACATACTAGTCTGGGTGTTTGGAGTAGCATTTCTCGGTCCTTCGTGTGCACTCAAATCACTGAAGGATCTCGTTAAAACACAGATTCTGATCTAGTGCATGTGAGGGAAGGCCCTGATTTTTCATTTTTTCACCCATGATGCTGCCATTCCACAGACCACACTTTAAGTAGGAAGAGGCTAAAATAAACCCTATTTGATCCAGCCTTCATTTCATTCCTTACAACGAATTCAAAACAGAAGGTTTCTACTCCTGTGAACAACTTGTGAAAAATACTTTAAATTCAGAAACAGGGTTTGTCACTAATGTTGTGTTTATTAAAAATATAAAGTTTTATTTTATGGCTTCTGTCTTAAGCCACTTCCTTAGAATGGTGAAGGAGGAAAGTGCATATTCTCTTCAAAGGGAAAGATGCAGAGGAGTATATAGGACATAGGATAGTACACAATGTGGTCTCCTTTCCAAAACTTAGGCCTGTGTCTCCTGTATCTTTATTTTTATTCTGTTCTCACACCAGCTGCTGTCTGGAGCTTCATCTAGCTTATATACTTCCAAGAAGATGGCTTCGATAGGTCAAGGTTGCCACTATGTAGCACAAAGCAACTTTATTGTAAAGAATTTATTCCAAGTCACAGAAGAGGTGCCCTTGCCTTTGGGTGGTACCCCACCTTAGTCAATGAAAAGTAATCAGATTCAATGGCAAAGTCAACATCAATGCAGCATCACCAGCACTTTTACAACTTCCTCGGTCTAGCACAGCCCCAACTATACACATACTAGAGGTAGGGTGACTAGCACTTCTGGTGTCCTGGGGGTTATCTGGATTCTGGTGCTGAAAGTTTTGCATCCTAGGAAACCTCTGAGTCCCAAGCAAACAGGGGCAGTTGGCATCCTATAGGGAGCAGGGCAGCATTCTTTGCTCTACCGAATTGTGTGTGTGGCACGAATTTACACACGGGGAAGTGCAAACACCTGCCAGCTCCATGACTTCTCACAAAACATATGCCATTATGTAACCAGCATTTTGAGTAAGAAACAGAATGTTACCAACACCCCCAGAAGTCTCCCATATTCCCTTCCAACCACTATGCTCTCCCAAAGATAACAAGTATGTATTTTTTTAAAGCTTAATGAATTATTACAAGGCAAACACCCTTCTAACAATAATCCAGGTCAATAAATAGAGCTTTTCCACTCACCCCGGAAGCCCTTCACCCTCCAAAATTAACCACCATCCTGATCTCACAGTATCTAGTTTCATTTTTTTTCTTAATCTCACAGAAGTTCTCTTGAAATATGATTTTTTGTATCTGTTCTGTTACCTTGCTTTGTTTCTCCCCCTTTGAGAATTTCTATTAACCACAAGTTGGAACTTTTTTGTCTGTCTTCTATATGTATGGCTTTCTCTCAAATTCTATCTCCTTCATTCTCCCCCCCTTTTTTCCCCCAAATTTTCTTTCTTCTATTTTCTACTTCTTTTATGGCATCCTTTGTTATGTTTCTTCATTCTTGTATATCTTCTAGCTTAGCCATTAGTTTCAAAATTACTTTTTCATTGATTTCCAATTCCTTCTACAGCTCGTTATCTTCATTTCTGAGGTTTTTTTTTTTTATTAAAAAAAAAACTATGACTGATGTTGTTTTATGTCGTGCACCATATTCTATTTCTTTTAACTTATTTTCAGTCATTAGAATTTTTGTCCCTTTTATGAGTATTACTTTCTAGTGTCCCATTGCCTGTAGGGAAATCTTTCTGCTCTTTGTTCTCTTTTTTTTCTTTATATGGGATTAGACCCTCACACTTTTCTGCAGTTCACTTTTATATATTTAAATAAGTTTTTATTCTAAAATGACTTTAGAGTCACAGAAAAGTTGCAAAGATACTACTGTACCTAATTTCATCTATGGCTTAGCCTCTAACATTATTCTGATACATTGGTCACTTTCCAGTTTAAAATGTTCCCAATTTGCCTATTCTCATTCCAGAAAGCACCTGTTGCCTGTTTTTCAGTTGCAGTAACTCAAATCCATCAGATGGTCTCTGTATCACTCTGCTCTTGCCCATACAGGCACGTGGCTCTGGTGGTCATTGGTGGTTTGTTCCCAGTCTTTATTTTGGAGTTTGTTGAGACACTCGTCTCTGTATTTGTCTTTAGGGCTGTCCATGAGATTTCCATATTGCTATCAAGTTGTCCCGTCTGTTTTCACGTAGGGAAGTGGAAGACCTCAAAACTACATTGCTATTAGAGTCTTTCCAAAATCCCTGGAGTTTTCATTAAGCATTATAACTCATTAAAATTTTGTTTTGAGAAAATTATATCACCAAGAGAGAACTTTGTTTATCTTATGAGGTATTCACTCTCAAGAATGTAAGGGAGAATGAGAAGGAAGGAGAACTTCCAGGACTCTCACATAAGATGGTCTTGTCACAGACAAGGAAACAAGGGGAGACCCAAAGAGACTAACAAAGAAACATACCCACCACTTGAACTAAGTGATCAAAATTAGCTTCACTAGTGGTGAAATTAACATTATGTGCCCCATGATAAGAAGCGTGCACCACTTGTGGAGTTCTGCCAAAACCTGTTATGTCGATCTAATCTTGAGAAAATACAAAACAAACCTAACTGGAGGGATATTATATAGAATAACTACTCTGTATTCTTCAAAAATTCAAATTATGGAATACAAAGACAGCCTCAGGAACCACGCTAGATTAAAGGAGACTTATAAAAAAGCATAACAACCAAACATAATGTCTGATCCTAGGATGCATCCCGAATCAAAAACTTTCTTCTCTCTCTCATTCTATCTCCCTCCTCCTTTACCTCTGCTTCTACATCTTCCCTTCTTTTGTTTTGCTCAAAAGATTATTACTAAAGATATGGAAAATGAATAAGGTTTATAGTTTATATAATAGCATCAATATTAATTTCTTGATTTTGACCATTGTACTGTTGTCCTAGAGGATAATGTTCTCAATCATAGGACATACATGGTGAAGTGTTTAAGAGAAAAAAGGGCATAGTATTTGCGACTTACTCTCAAATGGTTTATAAAACAAATAATATGTATACCACAGAACTATAAAAGTCATAGAGGATAATTTTTTTTAAAAAGTCTGGATAACCTTCAATATGGTTATGCCTTCTTAGATGCAATGCCAAAGATAAGATCAACAAAAGAAATAATTGATAAGCTGGACTTCATTAAATTAAAAACTTCCACTCTATGAATGATAATGTCAAGAGAATGAGAAGACAAACCACATACTGGGAGAAAATCTTTACAAAAGATATATCTGATAGACTAGTATCCAAAATATATAAAGAACACTTGAGAGGAGTCAAGATGGCGGAGAAGTAGCAGGCTGAGACTACTTCACCTAGCCGGAGATCAGCTAGATAGCTTATCTAAAGATTGCAAACACCTGAAAATCCATCGGCAGATCAAAGAGAAGAACAGCAATTCTGAAAACAGAAAAACAACCACTTTCTGAAAGGTAGGACTGGCGGAGAAGTGAATCCAAAGCGAAGGGAAGATAGACCCCGGGGGAAGGGGCCGGCTCCCAGCAAGCGGCGGAGCAACGGCGCACAAAATCAGGACTTATAAAAGTCTGTTCCACTGAGGGACATCGCTCCAGAGGCTAAAACAGGGCAAAGCCCACGCAGGGTCAGCGTGGCCTCAGGTCCCGCAGGGTCACAGAAGGATCGGGGGTGTCTGAGTGTCGCAGAGCTTGCGGGTATTGAAACAGGAAAGCCGGCTACCGAGCCAGAGCCAACAGTAAGCTCACAGCTCAGTGTTACCTTGAACCGGTCGCAGGCTCGGTGAGCTCGGAGCGCGACCGGAGGTCAGGCAGACAGGAGTAACTGGGCGCTGTTCTCTGAGGGCGCACTGAGGAGTGGGTCCCCGGGCTCTCGGCTCCTCCGGGCTGGAGACCAGGAGGCCGCCATTTGTATTCACCGTCCTCCGGAACTCTACGGAAAGCGCTAAGGGAACAAAAGCTCCTGAAAGCAACCCTGAGCAGATTACTCACCCTGGCTCCTGGTAAGGGCTGTGCAATTCCGCCTGGGGCAAAGACACTTGAGAATCACTACAACAGGCCCCTCCCCCAGAAGACCAACAAGAAATCCAGCGGAGACCAAGTTCACCTACCAAGGAGTGCGGTTTCAATACCAAGGAGAGCAGCAGAATTCCAGAGGAGGAGAAAGCAAAGCACGGAACTCATGGCTTTTTCCCTGTGATTTTTTTTAGTCTTGCAGTTAATTTAATTTTTTTCCTTTTCATTTTTTGTTTTTTTTTTCTCGCCTTCTGGTTAATTTTTTTTTAACTTTTTTTTTAAATTTTTTAATTTATTTATCAGAGAGAAAAGGGGGCAGAGAGCAAGCACAGGCAGACAGAGAGGCAGGCAGAGGCAGAGGGAGAAGCAGGTTCCCTGCCGAGCAAGGATCCCGATGTGGGACTCGATCCCAGGACGCTGGGATCATGACCTGAGCCGAAGGCAGCTGCTTAACCAACTGAGCCACCCAGGCGTCCCAAATTTTTTTTTTAACTTTTACCTTTTTCTTTTGTGACGTTTTTAAACTAGTTTATCTAATATATATATTTTTTCTTTTTTATATTTTTCTTATTTGTTTTCTTTTTTTAAATTCTTTTCTTTTCTTTTTTTTTTTCTTTCTTCCTTTTTGAACCTCTTTTTATCCCCTTTCTCCCCCCTCACGATTTGGGATCTCTTCTAATTTGGTTAAAGCATATTTTCCTGGGGTTGTTGCCACACTTTCAGTATTTTACTTGCTCCTTCATATACTCTTATCTGGACAAAATGACAAGGAAGAAAAATTCAACACACAAAAAAAAAGAACAAGAGGCAGTACTGAAGGCTAGGGACCTAATCAATACAGACATTGGTAATATGTCTGATCTAGAGTTCAGAATGACAATTCTCAAGGTTCTAGCCAGGCTCAAAAAAGGCATGGAAGATATTAGAGAAACCCTCTCGAGAGATATAAAAGCCCTTTCTGGAGAAATAAAAGAACTAAAATCTAACCAAGTTGAAATCAAAAAAGCTATTAATGAGGTGCAATCAAAAATGGAGGCTCTCACTGCTAGGATAAATGAGGCAGAAGAAAGAATTAGTGATATAGAAGACCAAATGAGAGAGAATAAAGAAGCTGAGCAAAAGAGGGACAAACAGCTACTGAACCACGAAGGGAGAATTTGAGAGATAAGTGACACCATAAGACAAAATAACATTAGAATAATTGGGATTCCAGAAGAAGAAGAAAGAGAGACGGGAGCAGAAGGTATACTGGAGAGAATTATTGGGGAGAATTTCCCCAATATGGCAAAGGGAATGAGCATCAAAATTCAGGAGGTTCAGATAACGCCCCTCAAAATCAATAAGAAAAGGCCCACACCCCGTCACCTAATAGTAAAATTTACAAGTCTCAGTGACAAAGAGAAAATCCTGAAAGCAGCCCTGGAAAAGAAGTCTGTAACATACAATGGTAAAAATATTAGATTGGCAGCTGACTTATCCACAGAGACCTGGATATCATGCCAGAAAGAGCTGGCATGATATTTTCAGAGCACTAAACGAGAAAAACATGCAGCCAAGAATACTATATCCAGCTAGGCTATCATTGAAAATAGAAGGAAAGATTAAAAGCTTCCAGGACAAACAAAAACTGAAAGAATTTGCAAACACCAAACCAGCTCTACAGAAAATCTTGAAAGGGGTCCTCTAAGCAAAGAGAGAGCCTATAAGTGGTAGATCAGAAAGGAACAGAGACCATATACATTAACAGTAACCTTACAGGCAGTACAATAGCACTAAATTCATATCTCTCAATAGTTACCCTGAATGTTAATGGGCTAAATGCCCCTGTCAAAAGACACAGGGTATCAGAATGGATAAAAAAACAAAACCCATCTATATGTTGCCTCCAAGAAACTCATTTTAAGCCCGAAGACACCTCCAGATTTAAAGTGAGGGGGTGGAAAAGAATTTACCATGCTAATGGACATCAGAAGAAAGCAGGAGTGGCAATCCTTTTATCAGATCAATTAGATTTTAAGCCAAAGACTATAATAAGAGATGAGGAAGGACACTATATCATACTCAAAGGGTCTGTCCAACAAGAAGATTTAACAATTTTAAATATCTATGCCCCGAACGTGGGAGCAGCCAACTATATAAACCAATTAATAACAAAATCAATGAAACACATCAACACTAATACAATAATAGTAGGGGACTTTAACACTCCCCTCACTGAAATGGACAGATCATCCAAGCAAAAGATCAGCAAGGAAATAAAGGCCTTAAACGACACACTGGACCAGATGGACATCACAGATATATTCAGAACATTTCATCGCAAAGCAACAGAATACACATTCTTCTCTAGTGCACATGGAACATTCTCTAGAATAGATCACATCCTCGGTCCTAAATCAGGACTCAACCAGTATCAAAAGATTGGGATCATTCCCTGCGTATTTTCAGACCACAATGCTCTAAAGCTAGAACTCAACCACAACAGGAAGTTTGAAAAGAACCCAAATACATGGAGACTAAACAGCATCCTTCTAAAGAATGAATGGGTCAACCGGAAAATTAAAGAAGAATTGAAAAAATCATGGAAACAAATGATAATGAAAATACAACAGTTCAAAATCTGTGGGACACAACAAAGGCAGTCCTGAGAGGAAAATATATAGTGGTACAAGCCTTTCTCAAGAAACAAGAAAGGTCTCAGGTACACAACCTAACCCTATACCTAAAGGAGCTGCAGAAAGAACAAGAAAGAAACCCTAAGCCCAGAAGGAAAAGAGAAATCATAAAGATTAGAGCAGAAATCAACGAAATAGAAACCAAAAAAACAATAGAACAAATCAACAAAACTAGGAGCTGGTTCTTTGAAAGAATTAATAAAATTGATAAACCTCTGGCCCGACTTATCAAAAAGAACAGAGAAAGGACCCAAATAAATAAAATCATGAATTAAAGAGAAGAGATCACAACTAACACCAAAGAAATACAAACTATTATAAGAACATACTATGAGCAAATCTTCGCCAATAAATTTGAAAATCTGGAAAAAATGGATGCATTCCTAGAAACATATAAACTACCACAACTGAACCAGGAAGAAATAGAAAGCCTGAACAGACCCATAACCAGTAAGGAGATTGAAACAGTCATTAAAAATTTCCAAACAAACAAAAGCCCAGGGCCAGATGGCTTCCCGGGGGAATTCTACCAAACATTTAAAGAAGAACTAATTCCTATTCTCCTGAAACTGTTCCAAAAAATAGAAATGGGAGGAAAACTTCCAAACTCATTTTATGAGGCCAGCATCACCTTGATCCCAAAACCAGACAAGAATCCCATCAAAAAAGAGAGCTATAGACCAATATCCTTGATGAACACAGATGCGAAAATACTCAACAAAATACTAGCTAATAGGATTCAACAGTACATTAAAAGGATTATTCACCACGACCAAGTGGGATTTATTCCAGGGCTACAAGGTTGGTTCAACATCCGCAAATCAGCCAATGTGATACAACACATCAATAAAAGAAAGAACAAGAACCATATGATACTCTCAATAGATGCTGAAAAAGCATTTGACAAAGTACAGCATCCCTTCCTGATCAAAACTCTTCAAAGTGTAGGGATAGAGGGCACATACCTCAATATCATCAAAGCCATCTATGAAAAACCCACCGCAAATATCATTCTCAATGGAGAAAAACTGAAAGCTTTTCCACTAAGGTCAGGAACACGGCAGGGATGTCCATTATCACCACTGCTATTCAACATAGTACTAGATGTCCTAGCCTCAGCAATCAGACAACAAAAGGACATTAAAGGCATCCAAATCGGCAAAGAAGAAGTCAAATTATCACTCTTTGCAGATGATATGATACTATATGTGGAAAACCCAAAAGACTCCAATCCAAAACTGCTAGAACTTATACAGGAATTCAGTAAAGTGTCAGGATATAAAATCAATGCACAGAAATCAGTTGCATTTCTCTACACCAACAGCAAGACAGAAGAAAGAGAAATTAAGGAGTCAATCCCATTTACAATTGCACCCAAAACCATAAGATACCTAGGAATAAACCTAACCAAAGAGGCACAGAATCTATACTCAGAAAACTATAAAGTACTCATGAACGAAATTGAGGAATACACAAAGAAATGGAAAAATGTTCTATGCTCCTGGATTAGAAGAATAAATATTGTGAAAATGTCTATGCTACCTAAAGCAATCTACACATTTAATGCAATTCCTATCAAAGTACCATCCATGTTTTTCAAAGAAATGGAACAAATAATTCTAAAATTTATATGGAACCATAAAAGACCTTGAATAGCCAAAGGGATATTGAAAAAGAAAGCCAACGTTGGTGGCATCACAATTCCGGACTTCAAGCTCTATTACAAAGCTGTCATCATCAAGACAGCATGATACTGGCACAAAAACACACACATAGATCAATGGAACAGAATAGAGAGCCCAGAAATAGACCCTCAACTCTACAGTCAACTAATCTTCGACAAAGCTGGAAAGAATGTCCAATGGAAAAAAGACAGCCTCTTCAATAAATGGTGCTGGGAAAATTGGACAGCCACATGCAGAAAAATGAAATTGGACCATTTCCTTACACCACACACAAAAATAGACTCAAAATGGATGAAGGACCTCAATGTGAGAAAAAAATCCATCAAAATCCTTGAGGAGAACACCGGCAGCAACCTCTTTGACCTCAGGCGCAGCAACATCTTCCTAGGAACATCGCCAAAGGCAAGGGAAGCAAGGGCAAAAATGAACGATTGGGATTTCATCAAGATCAAAAGCTTTTGCACAGCAAAGGAAACAATTAACAAAATCAAAAGACAACTGACAGAATGGGAGAAGATATTTGCAAACAACATATCAGATAAAGGACTAGTGTCCAGAATCTATAAAGAACTTAGCAAACTCAACACCCAAAGAACAAATAATCCAATCAAGAAATGGGCAGAGGACATGAACAGACATTTCTGCAAAGAAGGCATCCAGATGGCCAACAGACACATGAAAAAGTGCTCCATATCACTCGGCATCAGGGAAATACAAATCAAAACCACAATGAGATATCACCTCACACCAGTCAGGATGGCTAATATTAACAAGTCAGGAAATGACAGATGCTGGAGAGGATGCGGAGAAAGGGGAAACCCTCCTACACTGTTGGTGGGAATGCAAGCTGGTGCAACCACTCTGGAAAACAACATGGGGGTTCCTCAAAATGTTGAAAATAGAACTACCCTATGACCCAGCAATAGCTCTACTGGGTATTTACCCTAAAGATACAAACCTAGTGATCCAAAGGGGCACATGAACCTGAATGTTTATAGCAGCAATGTCCACAATAGCCAAACTATGGAAAGAACCTAGATGTCCATCAACAGATGAATGGATCAAGAAGATGTGGTATATATACACAATGGAATACTATGCAGCCATCAAAAGAAATGAAATCTTGCCATTTGCAACAACATGGATGGAACTAGAGCATATCATGCTTAGCGAAATAAGTCAAGCAGAGAAAGACAACTATCATATGACCTCCCTGATATGAGGAAGTGGTGATGCCACATGGGGGCTTAAGTGGGTAGGAGAAGAATAAATGAAACCAGATGGGATTGGGAGGGTGACAAACCATAAGTGACTCTTAATCTCACAAAACAAACTGAGGGTTGCTGGGTAGAGGGGGTTTGGGAGAAGGGGGTGGGATTATGGACATTGGGGAGGGTATGTGCTTTTGTGAGTGCTGTGAAGTGTGTAAACCTGGTGATTCACAGAACTGTACCCCTGGGGATAAAAATATACATTTATAAAAAATAAAAAATTAAAAAAAAAAAAAAGAATACAGTAACATGGGGCGCCTGGGTGGCTCAGTGGGTTGAGCCGCTGCCTTCGGCTCAGGTCCTGATCTCAGAGTCCTGGGATCGAGTCCCGCATCGGGTTCTCTCCTCAGCAGAGAGCCTGCTTCCCTCTCTCTCTCTCTGCCTGCCTCTCCATCTACTTGTGATTTCTCTCTGTCAAATAAATAAACAAAATGTTTAAAAAAAAAAGAATACAGTAACAATTTCATAGTTGCCATTTCTTCACCATGTCAAAGTCTCTGTTGGTTAGTTAAAAAATTAATTATAAATATATATTGTAGGTACAAAGTTTAATAAAAAATAAACCCAACAATCGTCAATACTTAGGGTCAAGAAAACAAGCATTACTACTTTCCAGTGACATCTAACCGAGAATATGGAGGAAAATTTCCCATCTTTGACTGCATTAACGAAAATCCCCTGTAACAGTTCTAATAAATAATAAAATGCACTAAACATTTATTGCCTGAGGCCTTCCTTTTACTTTATAGTGCCTTAATGTCCAAGACTTAGAAACAGATGTGGGTCCCAATGTCTTTCAGTTACCCATAAGTAAACTGCAGCCAGAGACAACAGGAAGCACACCAATATCCCCAAACTGGGCGGGAATAGAAGTAGGACTGATAAAGGCATCACAACATAATATCTTTTTAAATTAACATAGAATGTATTATTTCTTTCAGGAGTACAGGGCTGTGATTCATCAGTCTTACACAATTCACAGCACTCACCATAGCATATACCCTCCCCAAAGTCCATCATCCAGCCACCCCACAACATAATATTTTAAACATTTACATAAGCAAGGATTTCATTTTCAACAATATTCTCAGAGAGAAGGATAATCCCCCAAAAATATAAACTTCGCATGTTTTCAAGACAACTAGATTTCCAGACAGAAAGATCCATAATCATAAAGAAAATGATTCTTCAAATTCAGTGAAATCTGCCCTGTTTATCTGATAAGGTATTTATACAGACTACCGTTAGAGAGAAATGTATTTTCAGAACAGCCAAGGGTAAGGAATAAAACTTCAAGTGTTACAAAATTTAGTTATATGTGAAAAACAATAAACACGTCAAAGCACAGAGACAATAATAGACACATACAGTCCCATAAAGAATGTTCTAGCTCTATACAGCATCTCACATTACGATTATTTTTTTCTATAGGCAACGAATGTAAAATAATTAGAGAACAAAAATATTTATCCAACATCATTAATAAATCTGTGGCCATTATAAACAGAAGGAAGACTCCTCTGAGTCCAGCCTTTCATTCATAAATAAAATCAAGACAACAATTTATTCTTTTCAGAGAAGAAAGATCATTTTATAAATGATTAACAAATAAATGCATTCCAAGGAATTGTGTTATATTTCTGTTGTATTTCTATCACTAAAAGATGTGATTCTCTCAATTTCAACTTATTTGACTGCATACCTCCAGAAAATTAAGATGAAGTTTAAACCCAAACACTACTTGAAACAGTATTATGTATTTAAGAAAATTTGCACTTACATTAATTACCAATGAGAGCAAGTCAACTAATCAATACAATGTTTTTTTGTAATTCTCAATTTTACACAAGAAAGGACTTTAGAGTCTAGCTACTAAAGAAAAATTCAAGCCTACAACTTGAGCTATGAATCTTAAATTGCCCCTGGGGTGCCTGGGTGGCTCCATCTGTTAAATGGCTGACCCTTGATTTCCCCTCAAGTCATGATCTCAAGTCCAGTCACACACTCAGCATGGAACCTACTTAAGATTCTCTCTCCCCCTGCTGCACCACTGTCCTCCCCCAACTCATGTGTATAGACATGCACATGCCCTCTTAAAAAAAGAAAATAAATCATTGCTCATATCCTAACAAAAAGACTCACATAGCTTACACAAGCATAACTTTTCTTAAGCGTATCAAAACCCTGAGGCTATAGGACAAACACATGAATGGAATTCCAAAGGATGACAAAACTCTCTTGGCAAATAGTACACATGAACTGATTCACCTCTGGCAGAACATGAGACAAACAGGATGCTACCACAAAAGCTGCTAAGAAACTAGCTCATATTTTAAAATATTCCTAAAGGCTGACTGGGCTAGTTAGACACTTTAGAATCTCTGGAAAAGGCAGACAAAGGATAATGTTTTCTTTTCCATGGACCTGTTCTACATGCTTATAAGAAAGACTAGAGGGATAATACAAAAGATATGAGAGGGGCCCTCTTGGTGACACACAAACACAAAATATTCTCCACTTTTCAGACATCAAAGTCGTTTACTAGATATAGGACTGTGGGCTACAAACAAGTAGAATTCTCTTACCCTTAGTTTTCAGATCTATAAAATGCGAGTAATATATTTTACACAGGGGTCTATGAGAATTGGTCAAAATAAAGGAACTTCAGCACTTGACACATATCGAGTGTTTAAAAAATTATACTTATCACTCAACTGATTCCAACTCCAAATACTTACTTGATCATAAAATTAATGATAACAACACAGGCTGGGCGGCCAGCTATAAAACATCTAAAAGGCAAAGGAACCAAAAATGGGGGGGGGGAGAAGCACACAAAAGATCAATGTCAAATTCTGCTAATTTAATAAGGTATTTAGAAAAATTCGTTAGATATTTTAAATCTATAAGAAATCTGCATTTATAATGACAGAAAGAACTAGCTATTTATGAGGAACCTGTGGTTCTCGTTCATGAAATGAAGAACTGTCTCTTAATTTCCCCTGAAAATTTATTACTTAAATATACTGGATTTTCATCAAGAGTATTTACTCTTTTTAACATGCTTTCTTCATTTTATACTACAGATATCACAAAAATTGGACTCGATTTATTGACAGGATTCTTTATTACTTCTGACTATAGAAAGAGGGGCTTCTGCCTACAGAAAGAAACACTCATTACTCTCTATGCTTTTCTTAGTGTTCATTTTCCTTGATGTATATGTTTAACTAAAAAATAAACATCATTAGATACTTAGGAGACTCTTCATATTTCTTTAGTTTCAACAAAGAAAATAAAAGATGAAGCAAAATAAGCTAGGAAAAATCCAGGGCAAAGAAGTCTATGACTAATAATTGCCTTTTTCAACCCACAGTGTAGGTAAATCACATATTGCTAAGGGACTATGCCACTGGGAAGGACAACTAAATAAATACATTTAGAATGAAATAGTAAAACACAAAAATGACAGAGAAGAGGCAGAAAAGGGACCCAAGTTAAGTAACCATAGAACCAACCTAACTTTGAATTTCTTATTAGACAAGAGGGTAAATTCTGTTTTGGTTAGCCTCTCTGGTAATTGCAAAGAACGCATCCTACATGCACACAAACAGTTTAAGAGTTCATTATAATCTGTTCCCAAAGAACAAATTATAAATCATTTTTTAATGTTTCAGGTAGGTCATTTTCATAATAGGTCATAAATATTCTTTTCTTATCACTTTATAATTTTTACTCTAGACATTAAAAAAGAAAAATGTTTGTAAGACCAAAATCTTCTAAGTCAAAATATCAGATGATACAGAAAAGGTCTGTAAATAAACATAGACAAAATATATATACAAACTTAAAAATAAAAGTTTCCTATGTAGTTCTAATGAAAGCTATTTCTGATATCCTAAAGGCAGCCTGTACACCAGTCTTTACAAGTAATGATGTGTGAACTAAGCCCTCAATTAAAAATTGCGAAACAAACAAACAAAAAGTCACTGGGACAAATCTTAAGCATTCTCACCATACACACGCACATAATCGGGAGTTAACTGTGTTAATTATTTGAGATGATGCTGTGTTAATTGTCTTAATCTTTGTAATTATTCTATAATGTATATGTATATCAAGTTATTTCATTGTAGACTTTAAATAAATACAACTGTATTTCTCAATGATTCCTCAATAAAGTTCACAAACTAAAAAAAAAAAAAAATTGCTCAACAAAGCAGTGTTAGATGACAGAACCCAGCATTCAAAAAGGAGCAGTCAATTCTTGTAATATACACAGATCATACTCATATGCAAAATAAAAGGCAAATTAACAAATGACTATAATAAAGATGAAGCAGGAAATAGTAGAACAGTAAGCTTGATGATTTAGCTACTCACTGGTTCTTAAAATTCAAAAGAACCTTTTAAGACTGCTTCAAAATTCTCACACGCAACCAAACTAATCAAACTTTAGTTGTGTTTCAGAAAGGTTCTACTGGCATAGTGAGACAATTTTTTTTCATCACTGTAATAAGAAATCCTACAGCCACAGCTCTCAATAGTGTATCCAATCCACTCGCCAAAAGAAACCTGAATATAGCATTACTTTATAAGCAAGCATTCGGTACCCAAGACATTCCACATCAAATGATAGCACAAAACTAAAGGTAGCTGATAGGTGAATTTTGTTTGCTTTTGTTTTTCATTTTTAGAATGTGTTAAGTCCTTCTGCAAAGGGCTTACTGAGAGAAAGAAAAAAAGAGTACATATTCCAAAGCCAGATCCTGAAGAAGGAGCTAGACTGTTAATACTAAGCTTGTCTTTCACGGATTTTTAACAGGCACTCACAAGTACTGGCAAGGTGAAAGTCTTGAACTCATTCCCATTTATAAAATCTCCACAGACTAAATGGCCTACAAGATCAAAGCCATTATAAGACCTTTCTCCAACTCCCATTTCTAGTCATAGGACAGTACTCTACTTCCAGAAACAGCTACTGCCACCTCTAGCCTAGGCTTTGCAATAGCCTGCTAACTGGTCTCTGCAGACATTCTTACTCCTCTCCAATCCAATTTCCCCATTTTCATTAGAGTGACTTTAAAATGCAAATGTCAGCTGCCATGTTCTTTAAGTCCAAACCCTATAAACATGGCCTAGAGAACCCTGTCTAATCTTGCCCCCACCTTTACCCACCATCCTCACTCTTTGCTACTCTTCCGGTTACCCAGTAAGCTTCTGGGCATAGGCTTTTCTGGACTTAACACAATTCCTAAATCCTCTCTGGTGCATGGACTTCACACATACTACCCACCGGCTCACTATCTCCTGCGAGGTCTCATCCCAAGCATTTCCCCTCACCACAAGTTCCATAGATCCATTACATCTCAGTATTAGCATTATTTTGTCCAAAATATTCCCTAACTTTACTCAAACTGTATTAGCGCTCCTTCTAATACGCTTTCAAAGGACATTATATTTCTCTTTTATGACACCACAACTGTAATTAACTACTTATGCAATATTTAATCTTTTTTCTCCAACCAAATTGTAAGCTCAGTGAGGGAGAAGACCAAGTATGTTATATTTGTCCCATAACTCCAGCAGCTACCAAAGTGCTAGCCCAAAACAGATGCTCAATAAGCAGATGCACAGTTAATGAATGAATGCAATAAATCGACATGTAGAAAAATTTCAGGCCCCAGGCTATGAAAACTCTCATCTTCTGAGGTCAGTCAGCTGTGCACTGAATTGCAGAAGGAAAGGTCACTTATCCACTTCCCTAATATCTACAAGTACGCGTAGCTACGTTAGACCTTAACGTATGCTGTATTCATTCAGTAGCCACAATAATTCTGTGGGGCAGCTATCATTTGTTCTATTTCCTAGATGAAGCAACTAGGTGCCAAAATGTCAAGAACTCTTGCAAAGTCACAGGAGGAGAGAGAGTTGAAATTCTGGCTCTAATGTCATGTATGGTACAACAATACAGAATCACCATGGTTACTATTTAGGCAGCCTAAAGAAAGGCTCTCAGTCAAAAATGTCATAGGGACACAGCTGGATGGTCATAATCCCTCATTAAATAAGGTGAATTACAAATCTTTGAGGAACCATGCAACTCCAATGTCATGAGTCTAGGCTACTTTTCAGTAGCAGCGTTAGGGGAATTTCTGAACTGTGCATGGATGCACGAGAGATGTGAAAGAACCACAGGTTGCACTGTGTCCTTTCCCAGTTCCAACAACAGAGAGCAATTTACTTGCCATTACAATGGGCTGTCAAAATACAAAGGCCATGAGCAGTTCTCAGCTAACTTAGAGAGTTCTGACCCTCTAAAAGGCCTCTCTCTCTCAACCCCTCCCATGGTAATACCCTTCCCCTCCTACCAAAGATAGATTTTCAACATTTGCAAAGGAACTGCAGCTTCTATCTACTTCCCACTACTCCTCCCACCTCAAAATGACCTAAATAAACAAATAAGATAATAATAATAATAACAATATAAAATAATAATAAATAATAAGATATCCAAGCATCTCAATGCTTGGGAGAATTAAAAGAATCACAATTTCTGCATTATCAACACACAGGGCTGGCCCAGGAAGAAAGGGAACGGTAGGTGAGTGTAGTTAGAACGAGATTCTCTGTTGCTACCTCTGCTTACTAGTTGTGCACAAAACAATAATAACTATAGATTTTAATAATGGAGTAATAAAACTCATTGATTTAATGTACCAGTTCTCAATTGAATGAATACTGATTCAACTGGAGAGCTAAAACATATTTTGCATGCATGAACTTACCCTAACCCTACAATAAAACTATCAAATCATAATTGAGATTAATGCCCAAGCTAGAATAATTTTTAAAAGCTCCACAGATTATTATGAAACACATCTCTAGTTCAGAGAAGATGTTTTATTATATTACAACACAAAACTCCTTATTCATTCGAACACTGATTGGCTATGTATGGAGTGAAGTAACAAAATCACATAAAGGAGTAAACTCTTAGTTGTACACACTGCACTTAACACATACATAAATACTCATTTTCATTAAGAAATACCTTCTCTCCCACTTTTTTGAATTACATGGCTTTCTTAATCATTTTCTTTTTCCCCACATTTCCCCACAAAAAGCCGGGAGAACATACATACAGGTTTAACTGGGACAGCTGGCTTTATGTGTATCTTGCAGGTTAGTTAATTATAACTTATGTAATTATAATTTAATTATAATTATTAAGTGATACCCCTCACTCTCAAAAACATCCTGGTTTGATAATAAATTCGATCACAAGTAGGCCACTCTTTTCATTTCTATGTGATTTTTTAAAAATTGAGGTATAATCCACATGTCATAAAACTCACCTTTTAAAGTATACAATTCAGAGTTTATTTGTCTTAATATATTCACAAAGTTGTACAACCATCCCCACTATCTTAATTCTAGGATATCTTTGTCATCCCAAAAAGAAATTCAACACCAATTAACTATCATTCCTCATTCCTCCCTCTCCACAACTCTGAGCATTTACTTTCTGTCTCTATGATTTGCCTATTTGAGATATTTCAAACAAATGGAATCATACAATATGAAGCCTTTTTTGTCTTCTTTCACTCAGCACAATGTTTTCAAAGTTCATCTGTGTTAAGTATTATCAGTACCTTGCTTCTTTCTTGGCTGAATAATATTTTATTTTATGGAAATACCACATTTCATTTACCCATTCAACAGCAGATGGAAATTTGAGTTTTTTCCACTCTTATGAACAATGCTTTGAATGTGTGTGTGTGTGTGTGTGTGTGTGTGTGTGTGTGTGTGTTACATGTTTTCAATTCTCTTGAATATACAGCTCAGAGCAGAACTTATGGGTCGTATGGTAACGCTATGTAATTGAATCTGTTTGGGGAGTACTGCAATCTTAATAATATTAAGTCTTCCAATCCATAAACAGAGTAATCTGTCTTTGCATTTATTTAGGTCTTCTTTAATTTCTTTCAATGATATTTTGTGGTTTTGGTGTACAGATGTTGCATTTCTTTTAAGTGCTTTATTCTTTTGATGCTATTATTAATAGAACTGTTTAATTTCATTTACAGATTTCACTGCTAACATTCTACATCATTCTTGATTTCAAGAACTTTCAATGATAGGGGGACTTGGTGGCTCAGGCATTAAGTATCTGCCTTCAGCTCAGGTCATGATCCCGGGGTCCTAGGATCAAGTTCCATATCGGGCTCCCTGCTCAGTGGGAAGCCTACTTCTCCCTCTCCCAATACCCCCCGCTTGTGTTCCCTCTCTCAATGTGTCTCTGTCAAATAAATAAATAAAAATCTTAAAAAAAAAAAGAACTTTCAATGATAAAAAAAAGATACTAGAAAAGTTAACTGTATTGAAGTATAAATGCCATGGATCCTTGAATTACGATCTAAGACAAAAAGGGGAAAAAAACAAGCAAGCAAGAAATGCTATTGGCTACCCACTTTGCTAAAAGAGCTTTCTGAAAAATCAGAATCAAGCAATGTCTAATAATTTTAATCCCAATGTCAGTATTGGCCAATGCAACTATATTACACACACACACACACACACACACACAATGCCCTATATATATTCCCTTACAAAATATACAAACAAAAAATCACTCATACTGTACAATACGTTTATCAGACAACCTTGGGGGAAACCACCTTACTGTTAATTTTTAATACAACCAGAGGTTTTTGACTTTATGGAATTATCTCTTTCAGTTACTTTTACTGGAAGAACATTCTCCTTCGTTCCCTTTAAAATAGGATGTTTTCATACAGCTTACAAACAATTAAATCCAGGCAAAAATTCAAATTCTAAATTAATTTAAGACTATCATTAAACTACTGTTTTAATGGAAAATGACTAAAGCATTCCATTTCAGCCAGAATTGTACATGTTGTATCTAATTACACATTTTAAAAATACAATGATATGCTGTATGAACACAGTAACGGCCATTAGTCACTATTTAAAGAAATGACTCAACAAGGAAAACAAACTTTAGTTCAAATATAGAGCTAATACATTCATGGTCATCACTTGAAAATGCAGCTATGTCATAGTATGTAACTTTCATAAAGGCAGAATGTAACCTACAAACATTAACACCTAATTTTATAAAGTTCTGATTTATATTGTTATAAATTTTAGGTAAAATTCAAAACACTAACATCTCATTGAAGAAATAAGATCAACAAAAGTACAGACCACATTGAGAAAATAATCCTTGACCAACTAGAAAAGAAACTGTTTGAAGAACCCTGTGGGTACTAGGACATATTCTGATCTGCAAATTCTAATGCTATAAACCTATGAAAAGAAAGGCAAGAAATCATTATGACTCAAGGCCACTATGAACAATGCAGAGGTTGTACCTTGCACATGAGTGAGTGGCCAAGAGAGAGCAAATGGGGACTGAAATCCAACTTGTTCTCTACTTTCTAAGCACTGAATGCTCACAGAAGGCAGCATCCACCAAAAATTGGGAGATGAGCCTTTTATGAGTTTTGTAAAAACTAGCTGTGGCCTGGCTGTGGCACCTCCAAATAACTCACTACTTGTTAGAAAGTTAAGACAACTAAAATATAGGATATTGGTGTCCCTACCTGAAATCATAACACCACAGTATCACTTCTTACTATGTATTTATTCAGAATGTTTTAGATAAAATCATCAACAGAAAAAATAATAAATAGGTTGGGGGAGGAGAGAAGTCATGTAAAAATCTTAAGAGTGATTTAAATATGGCATCTATCTTAATTTGGATTTCTTTGATTAATAACAGGTTATATATTTCTATATGCTTTGACCCTATGCTTTTGAATGAGACATATTTTAAAGCAAAATGCTAAAAAAAATTTGAGAAGCATAGGAATAAAATATTAAAGAGTCTATTCCCAGAAGGCTCTATTCCTATTAGAGAAATACAGACCTTGTTTTACACAACATGTAAGGAAGTGCTAAAAATTGTGTATTAATTACAAATACTGGTCACTTAAGCATCTTAAATTTGCTAGGGAAATTAAGTGATGGAAACTGGAAGTAATATTTTTAATTAGTATCACTCTCTTCATTCCATTGTACAGGGCATTAAAGATTTTCTAAATTGTGAGACTGTGCTTCCTTAAAGCAAGAAATACTATTATTTTCAAATTATATAAAATTATCAATCAGGATAAATAATCCAAATACTAACAAAAAAGATACTGTAACCTCAAAAATTTTTATCAGAATGACCAGTATATAAAATTTGTTTTACTTCTAGATATACCAATGAACTGTCATATGATTTTCAATGACTCACTTCCTTACTACCTCACTCAATTCTACAAAGTGGAGCAAGAATATAGCTCAAACTTTTACGAAAAATTATGAGAATACCAGAAAGCATCCTTGGCTCCTTACATTTAGGAACAATATTATTAAAATCACTATTAGAAAGGAGACTTTGTAAACTGCCCTTATTAAGATTAAAGCCCATCCACACATAACCAGTCATTCCCAGATTAATTACACCCACTTAAGAGCAATGTCCTGTCTTCAAACAGGACATGCAAGAGAAATAAAGGACACAGTTAAGGCAAGGTGAGGGAATGAAAATGAAGTTCTAGTCTTTCAATCACCACCAGCTTACTCTCCATATTAACATTCCCTTCATTTGTAAAATGCAGATATTCCCAGTACTTTTTGGGCTGTCATAATGATTTCTGGAAAAACTGCTTTGCCAATCATTATATGTTGTACAGAGATTAATTATCATTACTAGAAACCATACCAATTCTCTATGCTACTTTTCAAATATGAGCTATAATAAAAACTTTAAATCTTCTATCACCTAAATCAATCCTGTACATAAATGCTGTTTTATCTTTATTTATAAAGATGAATATGATTATAAAGTATACCGCTATACTCAGAATCAGAAAATTTCTTAATGAATGTGGAAAGAAGTTTAGAAATGTGGACAGGCATGCATTGGAATTAGGAATTGGCATTTTTGGTGTTAACATATAATTGTTCATAAACATAAATATATATATACACTTGCTATATTTTTGTGTGTTTTGATTTTATTTTACAAAAATGGAATCACAAACTATGAATTCTTTGTTCCTCGCTTCTCTTGAGAAATGTATCTGCAAATTTCACCTGGGCAGCATGTAGCTGTACTTCATTCACTTTTATTTTTTAAAAGTATTGTGTTATATGAATAGATCACAATTTTACTTATTCAGTCAATTGCTGATGAACAATGAAATGAGTTTGAAGCTATTATAAATACCCCTGCCTCCAGGTTATTAACACATCTATTAGTGTACATGCTCATACATTACTCTCAGGGATATACCCCTAGAAAGAAATTACTGGGTCAGAGGGTATGCAAATATTGAAGTGTTTCCTAAACTGTTTGTAATAATATACATTCCCAAGAGCAGTGTTTAATGAGTTTCCATAATTTAACATCCTCTCCAAAACGCGTACTGTCTCTTTTTTAATTTTAGCCACTC
The DNA here is from genome assembly GCF_964662115.1 of Mustela nivalis. Classification (NCBI taxonomy): domain Eukaryota; kingdom Metazoa; phylum Chordata; class Mammalia; order Carnivora; family Mustelidae; genus Mustela; species Mustela nivalis. The sequence continues at coordinate 139,743,553 of NC_139025.1, forward strand.
CGGTGGTTTATGATGAAGCCCCTTCAGTTTTCATTTATATTTCTCATATTACTAATGAGGTTAAACACATTTTTCCCATGTTTCCTGCATATCTGGATTTCTTTTATGAAGTGTCTTTTCATGACTCTTGTCATTATTCTATTGTCTCTGTCATACTGATTTGTAAAAGTGCTTTGAATATTCTGATACATGCTTTTTGCCTGTTATATGTATTGCAAGTATGTTCTTCCACTCTGGTTAGCCTCACAATTCTCCTATTGGTAATTTGGCAAGAATAAAATTTCTTAATTGTAAGGTAATAAAACGTATCAATTGTTTTATTTATATTAGTAATTTTTACTTCTTTTAAAGAAATCTTTGCCTGCGGCACCTGGGTGGCTCAGTGGTTTAGCGCCTCTGTCTTCAGCTCAGGACATGATCCCAGGATCCTGGGATTGAGCCCCGCATTGTGCTCTCTGCTCAACAGGGAGCCTGCTTCTCCCTCTCTCTCTGCCTACATCTTCCTACTTGTGATCTCTGTCAAATAAATAAATAAAATCTTAAAAAAAAAAAACTTTGCCTGCCAGAAGATCATGAACATATTCTCCCTATACTAACTTCTAAACTTTTAAAATTTAGTCTTTCACACGGAGATGTACAAATCAATCTTAACTTGATTTTTGCCAGTGGTATGGAACATGGGTAATTGTTTTCTGTATGGATCACCAATTGTTCTAGCATCATCTGTTAAATAGTTCTTTTCCTACTACTCTATAGTGCCAGTGTTGTCAAAAAGCATACATCCATGTACATATACACTGGCCCTCTTACAGGCTCTTTATTTCTTTTGTTTATCCTTGTGGCATTATTTCATGAAAGTAATTATTACAGATTTATAAGTTATGAGTAAAGAAAATCCTTCCGCTTTGATATTTTCTTGCAAGAATACCAAAGTTATTCCTGAGCCAAAAAAATTTCCTTCAAAACACAAAATAAAAACAGATGAACTAATGAAAATTTTATAATATTGGTTAAGAGTAACATCGAGAATAAGCCTCAAATGGGCATAGATTGTAACACTGAGAAAGATATAACCTTAATGGGCGACTAAATTACCTCTATAAAGAATGTTCTGGACCAATACCAACAAAGCTTTAAAAACAAAAACACCTCAGAGAGATTCAGCTGATGCCTAGTAACTTACATGAATACAAAAACAAAGCTCTCCTCTATGTAAAATAATGCAAAAAATTTCTTTGCTCAACAATCTTAACACCACAATGTCCAGCATCCAAAAAAAAAAAAATTATAGAAAATGAAAAGAAACAGGAAATGGGCCCCATATGGAGAAAAGTCAATCAGTATAAACTCATGAATGATAAAGTTAAAGGAATTAACTGACGAGAGCATTAAAACAATGATTATAAATAAGCTCTAAATGTTAAAACAGGTAAAGGAAAACAATAACATGATCAAAAGAGAAATGGAAGAAATAAAACTTCTACATATAAACAATAATTATCAGAAATAAACACACTGAATGAGATTAAGAACAGATAACCTATTGCAGGAAAAAATAGATCAGAACCTCAAAACATGGCAATATCAATGATCCAAAAAGAAAAAAAATACAATTACAAGTGCTGAGACAGTATCAGATGTATGAAATTTTCTCCTCCACTTCTAAAAAACAAATGAAAAACCCAACCCTGAGATGTGATATTTGAAGAAACAGTGCCAATATTTTCCCAAATTGGCAGGGGGGACAAAAACTCAAGAAAACCTAAGAAGAACTTAAGGCATATCATAATCAAATGACTAAAGCACAATCATTGAAAAAGTCTTAGACCAGTCAACAAAATTGAAAAATTAGAATAAGAAAAACAGCAGTATTTGTATCAGAAACTATGCAAGTTATTTCAGAAAAGATTTCACAACATATTACCAAAGACATAGTGGGACATCAAGATACAGAATTCATTAAGAATATAGAAAAAAATTAAATATGCATGCAACTAATATTAGAGTTTCAAAATACATGAACCAAGAAGTGAAAGGAAAAACAGACAAGCCCACAATTAAAGTTGAAGATTTCTTACTCCTCTCTCGCAATTACTGAAAGAAAATCAGAGGGATAAATTTTGAAAAAAAACTTTCAACCAATTTGGCCCAATTAACATTTTTAGAAAGTTCTACTCTGCAAGTGCACAATACACATTCTTCTTAAATACACACAAAACATTCACTAACACAGAAAACATTCTGCACTTTATAATTCATAAAATATGTTCTTAGCCACAACATAATTAAATTAAAAACAAAGAAATGGTGCCTGGATGGTTCAGCTGGTCAAGCGTCTATCTGCCCTTGGCTCAAGTCAAGATCCCAGGATCCTGGGATCAAGCCCCAGGACAGGATTTCTGCTCTGTGGAAAGCCTACTTCTCCCTCTCCCCCTGCCTGTGTACACTCTTACTCTCTCTGTCAAATACATAAAATCTTAAGAGAGAAACATATCTAAAAAATTAACCAAATATTTGACAATTAAGTAGATCCCAAAAAAATCACAAAGGAATTTAAGAATTCTTTGAACTCTATGTAAATGAACACAAAACAAACTTTGCAAAATGCAGAAAAAGGAATAATTGCTCCTTTAGAAAAAGAAGGGAAATCTCTAATACCAGAACAAAGGAGTGGATATCACTATAAATCCTTCAAACATTAAAAAGAGTAAGGAATTACAATATGCAACCTTATGCTAATAAATAAGGCAATTCACCTGAAATGGACAAATTCACTTGAAAGACACAAACAACTGAAACTTTAATCAAGAATTACCATAATATGAATAGCCCAAATCAAAGAAATTGAGTTCATAGTTTAAAATCTTGTAAAAGACGCCTGGGTGGCTCAGTCCTTTGGCTCAGGTCATGATCCCAGGGTTCTGGGATCAAGTCCCATATCAGGCACATTGCTCAGATGGAAGCCTGCTTTCCCCCTACCTGCCACACGCCCCCCATTCCTTCTTTCTCCCTATGTCAAATAAATAAAATCTTTAAAAATAAATAAATAAGTAAAACCTTCCCACAAAGAAACTCCAAAACCAGAAGTCTTCATTATTGAATTCTACCAAACAATTAAAGAAGCAGTAACACCAAATGGATGGCAACTTTTCCAGAAGAGGACATCTTTTCAACTCACTCTTATCCAAATACAAGATGCAGACAAAACATTACAAAAAAGAAAAAACTACAAACCAGTATCTACTAAGAGCACAGATGAAAAAAAGTTAACTAAAATTTGGCAGATTAATCCAGCAATATATAAACATAACAAGTGGAGATTATCTAAGCGGAAATGCAAGACTTCTTAGTTTGATATTAAAAAAAAATCAATGTAATTAACTACATTAACAGGTAAGAGAGAAAAAAAAAGTGGATCATCTCACCCATGATCATCTCAATAGTGTGGAAAAACTGATAAAATTTCAATACTCATTCACGACAAGAAAAAAAAATTCTCAACAAGCTATGAATAAAAGAGAGCTTAATCTCACACAAAGGGTATCTGTTAAAAATCTGTAATTAACATCATACTTAGTGGTGAAAAACTGAATGTACTTGACCGAACATCAGGAGTAAGGCAAGAATGTTAGCTTTCCACTTCCACATTGCACTAGGACTACTAGGCAGTGCAATAAAGCAAGCAAAAAAATAAAGGGATAAAAAATTTAAGGGAGTCTTTATTCACAGACAAGATGAAAGTCTACCCAGAACATCTTAAGGACTATAAAAAAATATCCCTAGAACAGGGAGCCTGGATGGTGCAGTTGGTTAAGCATCTAATTCTTGGTTTTGGCTCAGGTCATGATCTCAGGATGAGATGGAGCCCCGTGTCTGGCTCCCTACAGAGTCTCTCCCTTTTTCCCCCCTGCCTCTCCCACTCATGCCCTTTTTCTGTCTCACTCTCTCTCTAAAATAAACAAATCTTTTTTAAAAAAAATGTTACTACAACTAATAATGAGCTTGGCAGAATCACAAATTACAAAGTCTAATAAAAAATCAATTAAGAGTCCGCATACAAAACCTTATTTTTTTTACATTATCACTTAACATAAAAATTTAAAAGAGAGATCAACATAACAAAATAGATGTAATATGCTTACGTTGAAAACACAACTCCAAGAAAAACTAAACACAACTTAAACAGAGAGAGGTACCAAGAAGATTCAACATTCTTCACAGGTCAATTGTCCCCAGTGTAGCCTCTAGGATAAAAGCAATCACAACTGAAATCTCATTGACTTCTTTGTAAAAACTGACAAGCTGATTCTAAAATACACGGAAAGATATGGAAAGGATGCAGAGTACAAAAACAACTCTGGGAAACAGAAAAACAAGGGTGACAAATGGATAAGGAAGATGTGGTCCCTATACACTACGGAGTATTATGCCTCCATCAGAAAGGATGAATACCCAACTTTTGTAGCTACATGGAAGGGACTGGAAGAGATTATGCTGAGTGAAATAAATCAAGCAGAGAGAGTCAATTATCATATGGTTTCACTTATTTGTGGAGCATTAACAAATAGCATGGAGGAGAAGGGGAGTTAGAGAGGAGAAGGGAGTGGGGGGAAATTGGAAGGGGAGGTGAACCATGAGAGACTATGGACTCTGAAAAACAATCTGAGGGATTTGAAGCGGTGGGGGGTGGGAGGTTGGGGGAACCAGGTGGTGGGTATTAGGGCAAGGTTTGCATGGAGCAGTGGGTGTGGTACAAAAAACAAGGAATACTGTTATGCTGGAAAAAAAAACAACAACAAGGGTAGAGGCTGTACACTACCTGATTTTAAGACTTATTACAAATCTACAGTAATCAAAACAGTACAATATTGGGATAAATAGATATACAGATCAATAAAATGAAAAGGTCCTAAAAAAAGACCCCCATATATAATGGTCAGTTGACTTTGAACAAAGTTACCAAGGAAATTCAACAGGGAAAAATACAATCTTTTCAAAATTGCTTCGGGAAAAACTTGATTTTTATAGCAGAGAAATAAATCTTATCCCTTACTTCATACCATAACAAGAATTAACTCAAAAGTGGATCACAGACCTAAAATATAAGAGCCCAATGCAGTTCCAAGACACAAAGGAGAGGGAAAAAGGTAGAAAAAACATTTGCCCAATCTCTGTACCAGCCTCCCCAATTTCCACCCTACCCCAAATTAGGACAGAATTATAGGGAAAACTAATCTGAAGCTCTTTAGTCAGCACATGAATCTGTTCAAAAGGAAAGCATTACTCAGAGTAACTCCTAAGCAAGTACTTATTAACTCAAGTACAACTCTCAGAGCCATAGAAGCCTGCCATGAAGAATAAGACACTGTATACATCCATAGATGTAGAGCCTAGTGGAAGAAGCATCATAAAGGATTTCATTAAGTTTAAACAGATCCCAAACTATAACAGCTGAAGTTATGCCCACAGCTATCCCTGAGGTTCACAGAAGGTGCAGAGTTCAGAATTATGGACATCAAGATGGCTAAAATTCCTATAGTGCATTTAGAACTCAAATCTAGTTTCAAACAGTTAATGGACAAAAGAAATGTAAATAAGATATAAAGAAAAAACAAATATTCAAAGATTTACACAACACTCATTAAGGTTTATATTTAAAAATGGGAATTAAAGGGGCACCTGGGTGGCTCAGTGGGTTAAAGCCTCTGTCTTTGGCCCAGGTCATGATGGGGTCTTGGGATAGAGCCCTGCATCAGGCTTTCTGCTCAGTGGGGAGCCCGCATCCCCGATCTCTGCCTGCCTCTCTGCCTACTTGTGATCTCTGCCTGTCAAATAAATAAATAAAATACTTAAAAAATTAAAAAATAAAAATGGGAATTAGACTCTATTTTTCCCATCCTGCCTGTGTGTATACAAGTTCTGGCCTGTAGGATACTTGGCTTCAATTGAAAAAATTATGCCTTTTCTCCTACTTCCCCAAACTGAAAGATATCATAAAATGGACGCTTCCTCTGTCAAAGTTTTAAAAGAAAAATATATAAACAAAAGAAACTGGTATCATGGGGCGCCTGACTGGCTCAGTCTGTTAAGCGTATGACTCTTATTCAGCTCAGATCATGATCTCCAGGTTGTGAGATAGTGCCCCACATTGGGCTCTGCACTGGGCATGGAACCTACTTAATATTCTCTCTCTCCCTCTACCTCTGGCCTTCCCCCTCCCCTCCCTCCCTCCCTCTCTACCTCTCCCCATCCCTCTCTCTCTCAAAAAAAATGAAATAAAAATTTAAAAATAAAAAATTTTTAAAAAGAAACTGGTATCACAATAAAGTACTTTAACAAAGAATTCATTTTATAAGTCATAAGGTTTTAATACCACCTAATACCCTCAAAATTTTACATTTTATGTTAAATAAAACTGTTCTTAAAACAAGTACAAAAAATAAATGTCAAGTTCCACTTCATTTTCTTACTGAGATAATCATCAGGCACATCAATGAGTTCTAATATTTATTTAAAATGTTAATGTTAAAACACATCAAAAACTATCCCCTACTATAATTTTTCAAAATTTTATTATTTCAAAATGTTCTGGTATTAATGTAACTAACTTCTTTTCCATTTTGAATAAAGGAGGAATTCAGATAAAGCTTCAGTCACGAAAACTTTTTTTTTTTTTGATAGACAGAGATCACAAGTAGGCAGAGAGGCAGGTAGAGAGAGCGGGGGAGGAGGGGAAGCAGGCTCCCTGCTGAGCAGAGAGCCCCATGTGGGGCTCAATCCCAGGATCCTGAGATCACGACCTGAGCCGAAAGCAGAGGCTTTAACCCACTGATCCACGTGGGTGCCCCCATGAAAACTTTTGAAGAGCACCATACATCCTACAATCTGGAACCATGAACCTAGACCACTGTAAATTTGTAAGTCAAACACCCTACTCAGAAGCTTTGCAAATATGCACCTATGATTTAAGGAGGCAAATTCAAGTTACAAATGTTAAGTTGACATTTTTAAAAAATCTCTTAACTCTGCTTAACTTTTTTCTTTAACCCTTCCTAAGATATTTTCAGGAAATATTTGTACACTTCATCTTTCATTTGAACATCTTTCTCAGCTTATATCTAACTCATGTCCTCAAATCCACACTTTCTTCTATTTATTGTCACAGAAAATATGGACTACTTCAGGTTTTTTTTCTTTTTTTAAATAAGGCTAAATGATATGGAAGATGAAGTGAGAACAATGAAAAAGTTAGGATTATCTCAGCGGTATTGCTAAATATATGAAAAACTGTCAGAGTACAACAGAATGCGCTTCAAATGGACAGTATAAATTCCCTTAATTAATCTACATTAAGCCACAAAATGAACTCCAAAAAGACTACTATTCAAGCTAAAAAGACCGTCTGATTTTAAGAAAGGAAATCATTTCCATTGTGTTTATTTACTTCATAACATAATGAAAAATATCTTACTAGAAATGATATATCAGCAAGAAAGTGCACTTCATATGATCCTCACAGAAAATTATTCTTTGCTCCTTTTTCACAAAATGCAATTGCTAAAGGAAAAAAAAAATGAGATGGGTAAGTGTTCTTAACTCCAAAATTGAACTAAATATGTTTTGTCATTATACATTCCAACTCTCAACACTATGCCCGGCAGATAGCTCCACAAATATTTGCTGAAAAATAGGAAAATAAATATTTAAGTCATTTGTGGTATTTGCCTAATAAAAACATAATGTTAGCCAATGGAGAATTTCTAATGTCACTAACCTATTTTTTCAGTTAAGTATTACTTAGATGTTCAGTAATATTCTGTAACTCCCTAGATTCACAAATTGGGGTTCCTAGGTCCCATTTTCCTACACTCTAGATCCCATGATATGCTTTCTATTTACCTTGTACACACAGCCTACTGAATGTGCGCTTTGCTAAAATAATTGGAAGTATTCACTGTATTATGTTCTCAGTTATAAAAGAAAATTGTCAGAGGGTCAGTGATCTGCGTTGCCGTAAAATATGTTTGTATTCAAATACATGTATGCTTGTAGCTTTCACTGTCTTTTAAAGGTAATAATGAAATGAAAATAATGAACATAAGATTGTCAAAGTGCACATAAAACTGATGTCAATAATTCATATTTAAAAAAGGAACACTGGTGAATACTAACCAAGGATCAGTACATAAAGAATAATCCAGTTTGCTTTGAATAACAGTAAGGCCTTTAGGTATAAAGGAAAGATGGTAAAAGCCCCTTCCCTCAGTCCCCACCTTGCTCACCCAGATGGGCCAGGACCAATTATGATGTTGTTCATCCAATGATTTAGAAATGCATGACTGGATGACTCTACCAACTCCCAAGTAAATCTGCTACATCAAATAAAAATGGTAATTTCTCCATGGAAAGAAATACCAGTCTTTAGAATCTGATTCAGCAATATTAATTACTGTGATACTATAATTTTATTTCCATTTCAAATCAACCCCTTCTCTAGAGGAGGAAAATACAAATTGCCAAATATTCTTTTTGTATTAATAAATTAAATATTAAAAGCCTGAACTTTTAAGACATATACACACACAAATAAGCTTTGGTTTGGCAAGGTTAAAAAGAGCTTGCTTTAAAAAGCCAATTTTAGCTTTTAATCTAATTACACTGAAATGAAAAAAAGCTCCTTAAAGTTTCATCACCAATTTCTAAAATCAAGTAATTCAAAGTGGAGCGCTTTTTTTATGGGTTCTCAAATTAAAGTTTAGCAATTTGACCCATATTAAATTACCAATTAAACACAAATCTGAGCGGCACTTGATTGGCTCAGTCGGTTTAAGCATCTGCCTTGGGCTCAGATCATGATTCTAGGATCCTAGGATTGAGTCCCACATCCAGCTCCTGGCTCAGCAGGGAGCTAGCCTACTTTTCCCTATGTGGGCTACTTCCCCAGCTTATGTGCACACTCTTGTGGTCTCTCTCTCTCACTCTTTCTCTGACAAATAAACAAAATCTTTAAAAATAAATCAATAAATAATCAATTATTATCGGGAATTAGTGTTTGGTGCATAGTTCTCAATTTCTAAAAGGAAATATTTTAAAAAATCAAATTCTTTTATAATATTCTATAATGAAACATACTCTTACCTTCAAAATAAAGCCTGAACTAAAATGTTAGTGCTACATCCCGTTATCATTAAATTTCATATATTAAATCTCCAAATCTCATTGCTTCTGTCCAGGCAAGGGCTAGACAACCTGCATCTCTAATTGCTATTACTCCCAAATCTGATTCCGAGATCCCCACCAACTTCCTAGCTAGACCCTCTACCTTTTTTTTTTTTTTTTTTTTTTTTGAGAGGGAGCAGCTTACATTCATATAAGCAAGCAAGTTGGGGAGAGGGGATTTAACAAAGGGAAAGAGAGACAGAGACTCCTAAGCAAGCTCCATACCAAGCATGGAACCAAACCTGGGCCAACTGCAGAACCCTGAGATCATGACCTGAGCCAAATCCAGTCAGACACCCAATTGAGTCACCCAGTCCCTCCATTTCTAATCAGCCTACATTGTTGTTAACCTGGACTTCAAGCTCTGTAATTCCGCTCAAATTTTCACCTCTGCTAGAAAACAGTGTGCCCCCATCTCTTAAACAATCTTCCCAGGTTTAATGGCACCTTCTGTGACAGCAACCTCAGGAATACTCTTACCATCACAATCACTTCTGGGAGGTGGGGGGGAGTAAAATCATACTGAGTTATGCTTAAGTATGAGCCTCTTCTATTCTATACTTTATGTTTTTTTTAGAGAAAGAACTTCATGCATTTTTATATCCCCAATATCTAGTTACTATTTGGAATAGAATTCAATATAGTCCATTCAGAAAATGTTTACTGAGTATCCAATATACTCCAGACACCTTTCTAGGTTCTAGTGAAAAATCTCTACATCTCTACAACTGATCTCACGGAGCTTGCATTCTAGTTGGGGAAGCCTACATCACACAATGAATGAGGAATATGTAATATACAGCAGTTATATGAAGTCCTTAATAAAAAAAAAAGAGAGTGAGAGAGAGAGAGAAAGCAAGGAAGTAAGTACTATCATATGGGATTAAGATTTGAGAAAGACTTAATGAGATGATGACAATAACAGCAACTGCAACAGCAGTATTTATCATATGCTAACCAATATCCTAACTGCTTTAGATGCAGTTAGGAACAGCAACAAAGGCAAGCCAACAATCATCTCATTATTATCCTCAAAAGGAAACTGAAAGACTAAGAAGGTACCTACCAAGGTCACATAGCAAAGTCAGTCAAGTTGTCTAGCCTGGCATGCTTTTAACAGTTATGCACAACCACAGTTCAGCTCACTTTTTTTTTAAGGTTTTATATATTTATTTGTGAGAGAGAGAGCGAGTACGAGCAGGGGGAGAGGAAGAAGGAGAGGACGAAGCAGACTCCTTGCTGAGCAGGGAGCCCAACTCTGCTGGAGCTCAATCCCAGGACTCTGAGAACATGACCTGAGCCCTGAACCAAAGGCAGATGGCAAACCAACCGAGCCACTCATGTCATGAGATACCATGACAACAGGTGAGTGCTTGCTGTGAACAAAAATGATAAACACTGACAACTTCTCAATCTTATTCTTAAAATAAGTTTTAAGTTTCTATAGGATAATTACCAGAGCAGAAATTACACAAGACAATATCACAAAATCACATGGATACATCTTGTAAAGAAGTAATCTGAAACAAATTAAAACAGTGTAGACACTATCATTCCAATAATAGTTGAATGTCAAATATCACAGTTTGTATTGTGAAACAAGTTACTACAGCTTCCAATTTTCCATATTAACAAGAAGGGTTAAATGAAATGACTGATTCAAACTCCTCTTTTCAAATATCTCAACTACATTTTAAAGCAAATAGATAACACTTAATACAATTGCTGATGATAACTGAAGACCTGAATGACCCAAGAAAAACCACTCCCTAATGCCTTCTCCTGCTATACTACCTTGTTAATTATGTGCTTAATCAGTGAATGCCAACAAATTAGAAAGCAAAATGAAACAAAGTGATCCTGACATGGTATTAACATTCCCCCTATCAAGTCTTAAGGGCCTAAAATTCTAAGCATCTCCTCAAGTCTTGATAAAAAAAAAAAAAAACCTCAACCTAATTATGAAGAAAATTTCTGCTTTATGTTTGAACTTACCAAACTTCACTGGATACCTCTGCTCTGAGTATAATGCAGTATGAAAGAAAAGAGGTTTGTATATGCAAACAGCTTTTAAAATCAATCCAGATTAAGGGGAAAATTAAACAGGCAATAACCAAAAATAAGTCTATAAACACAATAAATGGTGCATATTTGCTCAAATATTAATTTCATTTTGTAATGACTGAACGTTAACAGTCTTCAGGACCCCCAGTATGGCCTGGTACAACCTGTTTTGCTGGTAAACCTGTTTGGATTACAAAATGGGGAAGTGTTTTGAGATTCCAGGAGGACGGGGCTCCTGGGTGGTTCAATCAGTTAAGTGTCTGTCTTAGGCTCAAGTCATGATCCCAGGGTCATGGGATGGAGCCCCACATAGGACTCCTTGCTCAGTAGGAAGGCTGTTGCTTCCTCTTTCTCTGCCTGTTGTTCCTTTGTTCCTCCTGCTTGTTGATTTCTCTGTAAAAAAAGAAAAAAAAAAGAGGGGAGTGATATGACTGGGTTTAATCACCAGCTACATTTGAGATAGGAAGACCTACCTGAGAAATGTTCTCTAGGTAGAATCATCTTTCTCTTTTTAAAAAGATTTTATTTATTTATTTATTTATTTATTTGAGAGAGAGAGAGAGAGAGCGTGCACGTGGGGGAGGAGGAGTGCGAGGGACAAGCTCTGATGCAGGGCTCCATCCAGGACCCTGAGATCATGACCTGAACCCAAAGCAAGAACTGGATTCCTCAGGCACTGAGCCACCCAGGCGCCTTTGGATTAATCTCTATCTTGAGGTTATATCAAGGATATTCTGCAGATGTATATAATCAGGGCACCCAAACATCATAGAGTAATAGGAAAATAAGACACCAGCTTCCTCCTCATTGCTAACTCCCAAACTTCTGATTTGATTCTGGGGGGATAGGAAGGACACATATGTTCTCACGCGAGTTTGAGTTTGCTGTTTTGTATTGCTAACTAAATTCACATAATTGTGCAAGGATTGCTAGAAATTTTAATCTTGCAAATCTGAAACTCTATGCCCAGGGAAGAACAACCCCATTCCTTCTACCCCTCAGCCCTGGGAGCCATGGGTCCACTTTCTGTTTGTAGGAATTTGACTGCTTTATTTTTTATTTTATTTTTATTATTATTTTAAGATTTTGTTCATTTATTTGACAGACAGAGATCACAAGTAGGCAGAGAGGAGGAAGCAGGCTCCGCCGAGCAGAAAGCCCAGAGTGGGGCTCGATCCCAGGACCCTGGGATCATGACCTGAGCCGAAGGCAGAGGCTTTAACCTACTGACCCACCCAGGTGTCCCTATTTTATATTATTTTCAACCACTTTAGAGATATCATATAAGGGGACTCAGAAAATCTGGTGTGTGTGTGTGTGTGTGTGTGTGTGTGTGTGTGTGTGTGTGTGAGACTGGCTTATTTTGTGTAACGCAATATCCTTAAGTTTCATTCATATTGTAACGTGTGACAGAATTTCCTTCTTTTTAAAGAATAACATTACATTTTCTTTACTCATTCACACCACATTCTTTCAGCCCATCCATTCATCCATGGGCTCCTGGGAATAGTGCCCTGTGAACCTAGAAATGCAGAAACCCCGTTCAGATCCTGATTTCAGTTTTCTGCAATACAGAAGTGGGATTACTGGATCATAGAGTATTTTTTTAATTTTTGGAGGAAACTTCGCACCATGTTCCACAGCAGGTGCACTGTTTCACATTCCTAACCATCTGCGCTCCAATTTGTTCACGTCCCTCCACAGCCCTGCCCGCTACCAGAAGTCTTCATGACAGGAAGGGTAGGCTGATGCGGCAACCTTGGTAGTCGTCGTCTTTGAAGAAATTGCCACAGTTTTCTATCAACCACCACCCTGATCAACGTGCATCAATAGTGAAACGAGACCCTCCTCCCAGCTAAAAGATTACAGCTTGCTAAATGAACAGATGACGGTTAGCAGTTTTCAGCAAGAAAATATTTTTTAATTTGGGTGCCTGGGGGACTCCGTTGGCAAAGCAACGGCCTTCAGCTTGGGTCATGATCCCAGAGTCCTGGGATCGAGTCCCACATGGGGCTCCCCGATCCACGAGCAGTCCGCCTCTCCCTCTGTTCTTCTCCCCTCTCATGCTCTCTCTCTCTCACTCTCTCTCTCAAATAAATAAATAAAATAATAACAAAAAATATTTTTTAAACAAGGCTTTTTTTATTTGATTTCCATAAAAAATATTAATTAATGAATTATGTGCTTTATGGTGACATTTGCATTATTGCGGTGGCCTGGAACTAAATCTGCCTTCCCTAGGGCCCTGATGGCACCACTTTCCCCCTCCTCCCTCCAGGCAGGCCCAAGAGTAGGAACAGCGCCCCCTGTTGTTAGCTTCTGGGAGTCTCCCTCTGCTTTTTGCCTTGCTTTCTGCTTCCACAGCTCCAAGAAACAGAGGGCAAGCATCTATCTGATACATTGGGCAATTCTCCTTTTGTGTATATACGAGCTAGGTATATTTTGCATATTATACAAATTGTGTGAACATCATTTCTTTCTCTCTTTAAAATTGTTTTAAAAATTGGCAGCTTTCTTTACTGTTCTATTACTCTCTGTGACCGCCAAACTGACTAAAAGTGCCTTGTAAACTGCATGGGGGAGGTCTGTTTGCTTGCCATCTCTGAAAAACTTTTATGTTCGCTACATAAATTGAGAAATGTCGAAACATTTAGCAAACAGTAACTTAAAGAAAAGGGAAAAAGTTTTAAATGTTAACAAAGGGAGAAAAAATTGTAACTAAACTCTGCTAAGATAATCAAAATTTTATGAAGCTGTAATAGGAAATTGTTGTTTTAGGGTTTTCTTTTCCCCAGTTTTTCAAATCAAAATTTGTTCAGATACATATTAATTGACTTGTGCAGATGTCTAATACAAGCTTATGTGTATGAAAACTGCACACAAAAATGTTCCTGCCATAGAAAAACGTTCTTTAAAAAAAATGTTGAATATTCTAAATGTTTGTATCCATGCCAAATTTTGATAATTGTTAAAGTAACCGGAGATCTTTAACTTAAATCTTTAACTTAATATTTTCTAGTTCTAGAGGGTCTGGTGAAAATAATACATCTGTAAGAATTATGGAAAATGACACTTTAATGGAAAAATACTATCTGAAAACTATAATGCTAAATCTACTTGAATAAAAGCAATTGTACTATCAACTAAATAACTATCTAATTAACTAAATAATACCTAAACTAAAAAGAGATAAGTCAAAATAACTTTAAAGACAGAAAACACATGCAGATGTTATGCTGTGGTTGTGGGAATTCAGGACCGTCCTGCGGTGAGCTCAGTCAAATCCTCAGGGGGCTCTGGTGGTGTGGCCCAGCTGCCTGGGCCCTCAAGTCCTGGCTCTTCTCCTTCCTGGGGGTGCTGATGATCCAGGGGTTCTCTGACACTTCTGGGCCTCTGTGGGCAGCTGGTGGAGGAGCAGGACTAAAAGGGCCACTTGGGAAAAGCTGGAAGTTGGACTCGGCTTTGGCCAACATTTGCCTGTTGTAATCACTTTCTTTCTTTAGCTCCTTGAGGCTTCTCTCGGTCAGCACAGCTGCCATCCAGCTTTCCTGAGCTCTCTTTGCATGGAAGAGGATCCCCTTTTGATAGTGTATGGCATTTTCCTCCAATTGTCTCCTGGTGTCTTCAGCGATCTCCTTGTAGAAGTCTCGAGTCTGAGACATGGCCTTGATGTTTCTACGTGTGCAGGAAAGATTCCACTTAAGGTCTGCACACTGCTCTTCTGCCTCAGACCATTTTCTCTCAATGGGGCTGATGCATTCTTGATATAATTGAGGCAGAGTTTGAAGCTTCTGTTTCAGCTGCTGAATCTCCTCTTCAAGCTGTGAATTTTCACGCTGCAAAGAGGCCTCCTTGGCTTGAAGATCTGTTATTTGTGCCATAAGCTCCTCATTCATTTGCTTTCCTTCCTGCAATTGTCTGGCTAGTTCCTGCTTCTTCGCTTCAGCACTTTGAAGGGACACATTGGAATCAGCATCATCAGTGACACCCTTCAGATCACCCTCTGACCCGTGGATGGGGCCATCGTCATTTTCTGTTTCCCTCTTTTCCTTGACCTCACAGTTGACATGACCCAAATGATCTCCAAGCTGTGTGGGCCCGGGGAAGGTCTTCAGCAGGTTTTCACCCACGGGTACTAACTGGCTGACTTTCTCGTTCAGGGCCTGTTGGAATCCTGCGTTTGACTGTTCAAGCCTTTCTTTCTCCTGCTCCATTTCTTGGAGTCTCTGCTTCCATCTCGCAGTTTCTTGGGCGAGCCGTTCTGGACTCTGGAGATCAGGAGGGTTTTTAGTCACATAACCCAGTGTTTTCTCCCCAAGGTCTTCTCCCTTCTCTTCTGAGGCTTTGAAGATGGGTCTGTCACCAGTCTCTTGAGATGATTTAGGAGGCTGGCCCTTCAGCAACTTTTTCAGAAAGTCAAGAGTATTCTGAAGAGACAGCCTACAGTGGTTTGTATTTATTGCTGATAAGCACGAGGATGTTAAGTTGGGAAGACTGGCCTCCGCCGCGGGCAGACCTCGGGCATCATCAGCTTGTGTCAGCGGTTCCATATTCTCACTGCCTTTTCCACATACTTCAGCGTGGGCGAAACACCTTTTGCCTGACACCTTCACACTTCTCTAAAATGTGTTGTTTCTTCACTGGTAAAACCAGTATCACAGTTTATACCAGGATCTCCCAGGGAAATCCACGGAGACCTGAAACATGTCTCCAGCTTTCAGAAATCACCAGCAGAGGACCTCACAGGTGGTCTAGGACCAAGTGGAAAGTGGATCTATGGTAGGCAGGAGGCCATCCAGGGCTATGGAGAGCTCCCCAGCTCTGCCTCCAAAGGCCAGTGTTCTCTGGGTCTCAACTGAAGGCTCAGAACCTTGGGGGGCGCTCTACCTCTAAGGTAAACAGTTGCCTGACAACCAGAGCACAGCAGTTGCATTGGGGGATGGGGAGGCCAGCCAGCTTCTAGGAGACAGTTAATCTAAATTTGCCCTGAAATAAAAAGTGATCTCACTTCTACAGGCATGGGGGGAGGTGGAAAGACTGATTGTAGCCAGGTGTCCAGCCACTGAAGGCCCACATGACCCGACAGGAAACCTACGGGTCAAAGCAGGGCCAGACCTTGACCATTCTCTCAGGACCCCCACCTGTAAGTGAGGCTCATTCTCCTGATTTAAAGCTTCCTTCTGCTTCAGAGAAGCCTGGCCCTGTCCTCCAAGGTCTCAGGGATCTGTCTCTTTTGAGGTCCCCTCAGCCACTCTGGGCAGGCAGCTTCCCAGGAGTGAAAGGGTCTCCCCAAAGATATTAATTAAGACAATGGATTCTAGTTCTAGCAAGTCAGAAGAAATCAGCTGGAGCTGGCAGAGTCTCATGAATTCATGAATTTTCTGTGGAGCCAGCATGTCCAAGAATATTTGGAAGGGATTAACTCTGTTCTAGGGGTGACTGTAGTGGTCCATGTGGTTCTCCATCTTTAGCCCATCACCCCCAAGATGGCCCCCAGGAGGGTCCCTGGTCCACAAAGTCATTTCCAGAAGCAGACCTGTGGGGAGAGGGCAGGTCCTTTTTTGGGCTCACCTTTTATTTCATTAAACCCTGTCTCATTCCCCAGGCATCTCTCTGGCAGACACAGCTCAGAACCTGTGAGCTAAAATGTTCATTCTTAGAAAGGGTTAATAATTATGGTGACTAACATAACACAATAAAAAAGGAAGAAAGGAAAGGTTGATAAAACTGACATAATCTCAGTGATCAAGGAAAGAAAGACACGAAGTAACAATACAAGGAATGGAAGACAAAATATAAAAGAGAATATGAGCAATATGAAGAAAATTAGAGCATATGCACGTTGAATATCAATAATATTAACAATTTAAATAAAATAGAGAATTTCTTGGAAAACCCAACTTACCCAACTGGCAGAAAAAGTAGAAGAGTAGGAATCAGTCTATCTCTTACAGAAATTAAATATTTACTTTAAAAAACTCTCACACAGTAAACTCCAAGGACAAACAGATTTACTGGTAAACTTTTCCAAGTATTCAAAGAAGAAATATATTACTATTACACAAACTTCTCCAGAGAACAAGAAACAAGACTTCCCAACTCATTTTATAAGGCCAGCATAACTTGTCATAACCTAAGAATGACATTACAAGAAAAAAAAATTTCAGACTAAACTCACACACACACACACACACATACTCACAAAAATAAAAAATGGGGGAAGAACAATCAAATCAAGTGATATATATAAAGGTGTATTTCAAGAAATACATTTTTAAAGCATTCAAATGCTTTAACATTTGAAAATCAACCAACATAAGATACTACATTAAAGAAAAAAGGGGAGAAAAATACCGTAGAATCATCTACATAAACTCAGAAAAAGCTTTTGATAAAATTCAATACTGATTCACGATAAAAACAGTGGCATTAGAAATAGCAGAAAACTTTTCTATTCTGATAAAAGGGATCTTTTAGAAAAACTCTCAGTAAATACCATAATCAATGATCACATATTGAATGTGTGTTCCTAAAGTTGAGAATGAGACAAAGGATGCCCACTACCTTCACATTTCTTCATTATTCTAAAGGTCCTAGCTAGTGCAATGAAACAAGATAATGTAATAAAGGATTTCAAAAAGAGTAAATCACTGTTCACAGACAACACAACTGTTTACATAGGAAATCCAAAATAGTGTACAACTCATACTATTAGAAATAAGTAAATTTTGAAAGTGAATTTTGCAAGATTGCTAGACAGAAAGTCAATATTAAAAAAATAAACTAAGCTTTTATAGGTTTAGCAACAAGCATCGAGAATAATGAAATCTGGGGAAAAACATAATGACACTAAAAAAAATCCAATACCTAAAAATACACAAAATAAAAAATGTTTAGACCTGTACATTAATGAAAAACAAATGTAAGGTAACCATATCTATTTATGGATTACAAGACTTAATACTGTAAAGATTTCAGTTCTTCTCAATCAATCCATACATCTGAATTCCAGTAAGTTTATTTTGTTGATTCTCTTAAGTGAATATATTTTTTTAAAGATTTTATTTATTTATTTGACAGAGAGAGATCACAAGTAGGCAGAGAGGCAGGCAGAGAGAGAGAGAGAGAAGGAAGCAGGCTTCCTGCTGAGCAGAGAGCCCGATGCAGGACTCGATCCCAGGACCCTGAGATCATGACCTGAGCCGAACGCAGCGGCCTAACCCACTGAGCCACCCCGGCGCCCATCTGTTAAGTGAATATTGACACTTGGTTTCACTTGGAAAGAAAAATGACAAGAACAACCACTCAGTCATGCAGAATACCATGGTAGAGAATTTCTACTACCAAATATTAAACTACAGTAATTAAAATAGTACAGAATTGAGCAAGAATATA
Source organism: Mustela nivalis (assembly GCF_964662115.1). Classification (NCBI taxonomy): domain Eukaryota; kingdom Metazoa; phylum Chordata; class Mammalia; order Carnivora; family Mustelidae; genus Mustela; species Mustela nivalis. Next base: position 139,762,231 of record NC_139025.1, read on the forward strand.
AAATACACAAATGGAACAAAACGGAGTTCAGAAACAGCCCCACATGTGTATGATTCCTTGATTCACAGCAAAGGCAACCCCTGTCATGCAATGGAGGAAGGATGGTTCTTAAAACAAACTGTACTGGGTGAACTGAGTATTTATCAGGAAAACAAATCTTAACCCAACACCTCAAACCATACACAAAACTAAATTCAAAATGGATAACAGATCTAAAACATGAAAGGTAAAAAGCAGAAGAAAGCATAAAAACAATCTTTATGGACTTATGATAGGTAAGTATTTCTCCAACACAACACAGAGCAAAAGCCATAAAGGAAAAAAAAGAAGAGAAACTGGACAACATTAAAAAAAAATAAAAAAGGATTGAAAAAGTGAAAAGGCAAGCCATGATATGAGGGAAGTTATTTGAAATGCACACAATGAACCAAACCCTCAGAATATATTATATACAGAATGTATACTAATAATTACTAAGAAAAAAGCAGTCAGGGACACCTGGGTGGCTCAGTTGGTTAAGCAGCTGCCTTCCGCTCAGGTCATGATCCCAGCATCCTGGGATCGAGTCCCACATCGGCCTCTTGCTCCGCAGGGAGCCTGATTCTCCCTCTGACTCTGCCTTCCACTCTGTCTGCCTGTGCTCGCTCTCGCTCGCTCTCTCTCTGACAAATAAATAAAAAAAATCTTTAAAAAAAAAAAAAAGAAAAAAGCTGTCAAGGAGACTGCCTAAGAAAAGGTAGTGAGGTACGACTTAACAGGTAAGTCATAAAAGAAGGTATCTAAAGGGCCAGGAAAGATATGAAAAGGTGATCAACTTCATCAAACATCACAGAAACTTAAAATTAAAATGTTACTTTTGCTCACCCACCAGAACAGCTAAAATGAAAGGAATAAAAACTAGTAATGGTGAATATTTAGAGCAGCTGAGCAGCTGGAACTTTCACACCCTGTTAGCAGACAAAAATTATAAATCAGTACAACCACTTTAGAAAACTATTGTTATTAAAGCTATCACAGGTATATTCTCTTATATTCTCTTAGCAACTGTACCCCTCGGCATATACCCAAACATTCATAGGTACCAAAGACACACACGGGAGTATTCAAAATAGCACTCTTTATAATAGTCTCAAAGTAGAAAACAACCCAAAATTCTATTTACAGTAGAAAAAATAAGCGTACACATTGTGTTCTATCCACTCAATGGGATATCATACATCAATGAAAACATATATGAATATGTAGATTTATAAAATATATCTACATATATACCCACATGCAACACTAACATTAATTTCACAAACATAATGTTGCCCAAACGAACACATGCTGTTCACATAAAATCAAAACCAGGGGTAATTAACCTATGTGTTAGAAAGTTCAGTTAATGACTTTCCTTCCCTGAGGCAGGGAGATAATGCCTGGGAGACAAGACAGAGATTTTCTGAGGTGGTGCACTGGGATATGCTGGTTACGTGGCCATGTACTTTTTGCAATAACTCTCTTAGCCACACTTAGGATTTGTGTGCTTTTCTTTTATGTTATACTGTAATACAAAATTTACTTTTTAAATAGAAACACATTATGCCAAGAAGGACCAACACAAGGTTTCACTAGAAGCTACCAAATGGAAGTCAAGTGAAAGCTTCCAAGTAGAATTGAAGTGAGGTGAAGCAGCTCTTAAGTGCATGGTAGTGTCAACCCCAAGAGTTTTAACTCGCTCTTCTAATGACTTGAAGTGTGATTTTATCTTAGTAGCTCCAAAAATCCATCATTAAAAACTCTATTCGCTGTTACCTCCTTCAGTACTGCTCGCTAAACAACCCCAGAGGTTGGTAGTTCCTTCCATAAACCCTCCCAGCACCTAAGCTTAGCATCTATCTGCCACATAGTTAAATTTCTTCTGTAGGCTATATGTTTTGAATGAGTCTCCAGTGCTTAACAGTCTCTCTCTGATATGGTAAATATTCAAATTTGGATGAATAAGTGACACATATTCTCTTCAGCACAGAAACCTTTTTCCCCCATTTTAATGCAAGAATAATGAAACTTTTAACTCAAAATCCACAAGTTAAAAATGACAAATTATGTCTGTGCCTAATCAAACCTGAAAACCAAATTGTCTAACTACCTCCACAGTATGGTTTCTGCATTCTTTGCCAAAATCTCCTGAGAAGAAATTCACACACCCTTACCCTTGCCCCATCTGGCAGCTTAGTAAGAAAATGACTTAGGTAAACTCAACATATTAATTATTAATTCAGGCTAATTCTAGTTGCTGAGTATAGTGGCAAGCTTCATCTTTTAATAATATCATTTCCTTAGCTTAAAAAGCTCCATTACACAGTCACTTACATATGCCTAGCTCCTTTTTCTCTCTAAAGTTGGGACGTCTTTTCCACTGGTAGATCCAGTGTATCTATGCTGAATTTAAACATGACTCTCTATGGGATAATGAGAGTTCACGGAATGTTATGTCCTTTGCCAGTTCTCTGCTTTTATGTTATTCCCCGGATAAACCCTATTTTACATTAATATTGCATGTGTTCATGAAGCAGGTCCCCCATGTTCCCTCTATGTGACACAGTCCTCAGATTTATGAAGGGACATTAACTTGCAAGCTTGCTTAGAATCATGATGGAATAGTTATTTTATCACTCTCCCCTGTTTTATCAACCTTCATAAAGGATCATACTGTGTGAGCGTTATATTTTATCAGAAGAATTTTCACGAGATGAAACAGGAGTTCTCTTCATTTAGGTCCAGTGACAACTCTAATCACTTCCACTAACTTCTCTATCAGCTATTCAGCTGCGTTTTGTCTCCAATTATATCCATATTACCAGATGAATTACTACTCAGACTCTGCAGATTTTATCTTTAGTGCTGTTCTGTTCCTGGCAAGCTTCCAGAAACCAGCTTTTCTGGAAACTTATCCTGAGAGACAAACTTTCCAGAGCAGAATCTACCCCTCCTGCATATGCTGTGACTACTAGATTATTTACAATATTCTATGAAACTACTTTTCCTTCTTTCCTGTAAGCCAAGAGCATGGCAAACGTCTTCTTAAAAGGCCAGGAGTAAAGATTTTAGGCCTATGGGCAACTACTCAATTATGCTGTTACAATGTGAAATCAGGCACAGACAATATGTAAACAAATGCACATGGCAGTTTTCTAACAATGATTTGTTTGTCAAAAGAGCCAGCGTGCCCATGAACCACAGTTTGCCAATCCCTGCTCTAAACTCTTACAATTTCTGGCCTTCATATATCAGTATTATAATTATCTTGAACTTATAAGGGTTTATTGACACTGGTGCTAAAAATTAAGTTCAATATATTTTATCAATTAAAACTGAGATCAATATAATAACTGTTCTGGGAATATTTGTCATAATATGAGTTATAAAAAAATTCTCTTTATTTGTTGGTTAACCAGAAAATTTAAGTGACTAAAGCACATTCACTGATAACCATAGTTAACTTAGGTATTCCCTAATTATGAAAATAGAGGTGAGAATTTATAATAATAATTAACCTATTAAAAACAAACATAATCAAATGAACAAAAGACTAATATATTACAATAAATCTACACAATGGACAGTAATGGTGGGACTACAGTGATCTCTTCTTTCCCCTATATTTTCTAGAACCAACATCTATGATTTTTGTAGTAAGAAAAAGTTTCTTTAAAGCACATGATGACAAGCTAAAAGTGTTTAAATTTTATATTTAGTTTAAAAGCAAAAATACTCCTGGAATTAGTTGAAGAAAAATCCAACCATTCCATCCTATGCTCCACTTTAAAAAAAAAAAATATTTACATCAAGAATAAATAAGTTAAAATTTTCATTTACCTGTGGATTCCTCTCATCCATTATGCGTGTGATTTGAATTTTCTTCCGCCCCATTTTCAATCACCTTTCCTCCCTTATATTCCAAACATTTAATTCAAAATGTATTTTCTTCAATACCCTAATGCATCGTACACAGTTTCTATTATTTCAGCTTCTGGTGCAATGGCTACAGCTGAAATTTTCTAGAAGATCTAAAAGAAAACACAAATTAGAAAATTTAAGTTCTATAAGTTTGTAAATCATGGAACTGTTATACAAATTTCAAACTTACCTCTACGCTGCACATAGGCACATATTAGTTGAAATTCCTGGTTACATATTGGTAGTTAACTTGAAGCTTTGTTAACTTCACCCCTAAGAAATCCCTTGAATCTTTTTGTGCCTCTAGCTCTGGCTGAAAATAAGCTTTGAGTTTTTCTCAATGCATATAGTAAAAGCAACAAGAGCCAATACTTATTGGGATTTTTCTATGTGCCAAGAATTTTTCCATGTACCTGATATATCTTAACTCATTCAATCCAAACAGCAATCTTTTTGGTTTAATTATCATCACCATTTTATAAATAAGGATACTGAGGCAGAGAGATCCTAAATAAATATGTCCAAGGTAACACACACAGTAAAGGGCAGGGCTTGGAATATGAACTCAGGGACTCTGGCTCCAGAATTTCTCTGCTTGGAAAATATCCTTGGAAATATCCTTGGAAAGTTTCTGATGTCCTCCATGTCAAAGGATGAACTAATAATCTGGGTAGCCCCAATCTGCCCTTACAAATGATTCTTGCAAACTGCCCTCACTACCACCCAAATTACTGTCAATCCATAAAGGCACCATATGATTTCATAATAATGTCCACTTATTAAATGAAATATTGTTCCTTTTAGCCATTTAATAAAATTCTCCTAATTTATCAAGATTCAGTTCCCCCGGATAGAGTAAACCATAGCACCTTATACTCTGTGGCTATTTGTATAATAAATTCTAAGTCCGTATTCCTGAGACCATGAATCCTTCAAGAACAGGATTTTTTTATTATTATTCCATTTATCCCTGTAATTCAATGACTGGCAATGATATCATCTGTCATGTTCCGAATGACAGTTGTGTCAAAGACCTAGTGTTTTCAAAACTTACATAATAAAATATTTACAAGGGAATAAAAGACAAATACTAAAATACAATAATAAATTCTCAGGGGAATTTTATTCAAGTATTTCTAATATTGTGCATATACAGCCATAAAACTTTAAAAGTACTGTGCAAATCCATGTTTGATTAAATCTGGCTTTTGCTCAAAAGCAGTGAATTTTTCATTTCTTAACACTACCATCATAACTATAAGCATGGCATGTCTTACGTATCTTCCCTTGTATTCTTTCATTTCTTCATTCATACAAACATTAACTGAACATCTATTAACAATTGATAACCTATTAACTGATCACCAACTTGCAAAAGTATTCTACTTCCAAACACTGAAGTAGGCACATAGAGTAAAATATTTAAAAAGAAAAAAGGCATGATTTCTGATCTCACTGAGTTCATAGTTTAGAGGGGAAAACAGACATTAATCAAACTACCATATAAATGAGTCCAGAAATTAAAATTAGGATGTTAGTTTATTTGACCTAAATTCACAAGTTAGGTAAGGCTTCCTTTGGAATGTGCCTCAAACCTGAGTATGAAGGTATACATTCTAAGCAGAGAGAATACCATGTGCACGGAAGCAGGAAACATTAGAAAAACTGAAGGATGGCTAGTCAACTGGTGGGAACCAAACAAACAACTGTGCTGTAGAATGTTTTTGCTTCCTCATGAGACTGCAATATAAACCAATAAATGTCAGTTTATTCAAATCATGTTCCTTTACAGATCACACTGCATTCAATTCCCATTATAAAAATTTGAACTGTAGTAGACAAGATAAATATTCGTGCATTTCAATTCTAATGCCTCTAATGCCTCTAAGGTGTATGTACTGCACTCTCTTTTAGAATCTGAAGAATTCTGAATTCTATTAGACCATATCTAAGCATTTTGCTTTTGACAATAGTTGAATAGGTTACTTCAACCTTCTCTCTTAAGATTTATTTATTTCAGAGGGAGGGTGAGAGAACATAAGCAAGCACAAATGGTGGTGGGTCAAGGAGATTCCGACCTGAGCACGAAGCCTGACAGAGTGCTCAATCCCACAAACAATGAGATCACAACCTGAGCCAAAAGTAAGTCAGATGCTTAACTGACTAAGTCACCCAGGAGCCCCAAACCAACCTTCTAATAATGAGAAAACAACAAGAAAAGTAATCTGTTCAAAACCACTGGAGAACTTCCAAGACAGAATTGAAGGGCTGAGATCTGGAAGAAACGGATGAGAACGCACTTCAGATTAATTCTCCCCCTAGTCATTAGTAGATTCTTAAAATATTGCCTGAGCCCCATGTCAGGTTCCCTGCTCAGCAGGGAGTCTTCTTCTCCCTCTTCCTCTCCATGTAGCCCCCACCCACTCATGCTCTCTCTCTCACTTTTTCTCAAATAAATAAGAGTGTGTGTGTGTGTGTGTGTGTGTGTGTGTGTGTGTTTATTTTTAGACCCAAAAACTTTGGCTGAGAGGCTGAGAAGGTAAACAGAGCTTTCAACAGATCTTCAGTAGGACACAAAAATAGATGCAAGGTCTGCCAAGGAATAGCCCAGCCCCAGTAAACACACCGGGAGTAGGGAGGGAATCCAAAAGACTATACCCTAGGTATATACGTAAATTAGAAATAGACCAGACCAACAAGGAGGAAAGTATAGCTTCATATCATCTCAATCCCTGATTAGGTTAAGGAATCTGGGCTACCTAGTGTCATTAGCCTAGCTGCAGGCCAATAGAAACTCCTGTAAAGATTTTAGCAAAAGTATATCTTACCAGCAAAACTTAACATCATCTAGAAATTTAAATGATCTTATCATTATTATACAAAATGTCTAAAAATGAAAAATTACCAGTCAAGACCTGACTTGAAAACTAAGATTTTAAAATGGCAAGAAATCAGACCTATAGTAGATCCAAGTAATGGTGTTATCAGAAAAGAACTTTAAAATATGTGAATGTGTTCAAAGAATTAATAACGACTATTAGCAGATAATGCTAAAAATATGGAAAACAACTGAAAAATACAATTCTGAAAACAGAAAATAAAAAAATAAATCATAATAGGTTAGAATACAGCTGAACAATCAATGATCCAGAAGCTAAGACAGAGGAAAATACTCATACTGATGCCCAAAAAGACATAAATTGGGAAATACAGAAAAGAGTGTGAAAAACTTATGACACATGGATCCAAAATACATGTAACTGCAGTCCTTGAAAGAAAAGAGAGAAATGTTTAAAGACATATAGTTGAAAACTTTTTAAAAACTTACCAGTGACATCATGCCACAGAACCCAGATCTACAAACTCCCAAGCAAAACAAATCCAAGGAAAACCACAACAAAAAACACATCAAAGTAAAAAGGGTGGATGGAGGGAAAGAGAGAGACTCACGCAAAGAGACACAGCCACAGACAGAGAGATCTTAAAAGTAGTCAAAAAAGGAAAGATTTACAGTGGACTTTTTCACAATAGTAATGGAAGTCAGAAGACATGGAATGATATTCTCAAAGTGCCAAGAGTGGGAGAAATGCCAAACTAGAATAGTCTATCTGGCAAGTAATACTCCTGAAGGGGGTGGGGGGGGGGCAAAACACAGACATCTGTAATCAAATAGAAACAAAGAATTTAACACCAAAAACAATGAAGGGACTTCTTCAAGTAGAAAGAAAAAAGGATGTTTTCTTTGCAGAAATGTCGGTTCATGTCTTCTGCCCATTTCTTGATTGGATTATTTGTTCTTAGGGTGTTGAGTTTGCTAAGTTCTTTATAGATTTTGGACACTAGCCCTTTATCTGATATGTCATTTGCAAATATCTTCTCCCATTCTGTCAGTTGTCTTTTGGTTTTGATAACTGTTTCCTTTGCTGTATAAAAGCTTTGGATCTTGATAAAAATCCCAATAGTTCATTTTTGCCCTTGCTTCCCTTGCCTATGGCAATGAAAGATGTTGCTATGGCTGAGGTCCAAGAGGTTGCTGCCCGTGTTCTCCTCAAGGATTTTGATGGATTCCTATCTCACATTGAGGTCCTTCGTCTATTTGGAGTCTATTTTCGTGTGTGGTGTAAGGAAATGGTCCAATTTCATTTTTTTGCATGTGCCTGTTCAATTTTGCCAACACCATTTATTGAAGAGGCTGTCTTTTTTCCATTGGACATTCTTTCCTGCTCTGTCAAAGATTAGTTGACCATAGAGTTGAGGGTCTATTTCTGGGCTTTCTATTCTATCCCATTGATCTATGTGTGTGTTTTTGTGCCAGTACCATGCTGTCTTGATGATGACAGCGTTGTAATAGAGTTTGAAGTCCGGAATTGTGATGCCACCAACTCTAGCTTTCTTTTTCAATATTCCTTTGTGTATTGGAGGTCTTTTCTTGTTCCATGTAAATATAGGATTCCTTGTTCCATTTCTTTGAAAAAGATGGATGGTACTTTGATAGGAATTGCATTAAATGTGTAGATTGCTATAGGTAGAATAGACATTTTCACAATATTTATTCTTCCAATCCAGGAGCATGGAACATTTCTGCAAAGAAGACATCCAGATGGCCAACAGACACATGAAAAAGTGCTCCATATCACTCGGCATCAGGGAAATACAAATCAAAACCACAATGAGATATCACCTCACACCAGTCAGGATGGCTAATATTAACAAGTCAGGAAATGACAGATGCTGGAGAGGATGCGGAGAAAGGGGAAACCCTCCTACACTGTTGGTCGGAATGCAAGCTGGTGCAACCACTCTGGAAAACAACATGGGGGTTCCTCAAAATGTTGAAAATAGAACTACCCTATGACCCAGCAATAGCTCTACTGAGTATTTACCCTAAAGATACAAACCTAGTGATCCAAAGGGGCACGTGCACCCGAATGTTTATAGCAGCAATGTCTATAATAGCCAAACTATGGAAAGAACCTAAATGTCCATCAATAGATGAATGGATAAAGAAGATGTGGTATATATACACAATGGAATACTATGCCGCCATCAAAAGAAATGAAATCTTGCCACTTGCAACGATGTGGATGGAACTAGAGGGTATCATGCTTTGCAAAATAAGTCAAGCAGAGAAAGACAACTATAATACGGTCTCCCTGATATGAGGAAGTGGAGATGCAACATGGGGGGTTAAGGGGGTAGGAGAAGAATAAATGAAACAAGATGGGACTGGGAGGGAGACAAACCAAAAGTGACTCTTAATCTCACAAAACAAACTGAGGGTTGCTAGGGAGAGGGGGAGTGGGAGAAGGAAGGTGAGGTTATAGACATTGGGGAGGGTATGTGCTTTGATGAGTGCTGTGAAGTGTGTAAACCTGGTGATTCACAGACCTGTACCCCTGGGGTTAAAAATATATTCTATGTTTATTAAAAAAATAAAAAAATTAAATAAAAAGAAAGAAAGAAAGAAAGAAAGAAGGATACCAGACACAGCTTGGATATTGCACCAAAAAGTACATACATAAACAAAAAAATAAGAATAAGGAAGAGGGTAAATATGTAACTCTAAGTAAATATAGACTAAGAAGATTATAATACACTGTAGAATTTAAAATATTAATAATACACAACAACAGTACAGTATAGGAGTAAATTAAGTTAAGGTGTTCTAAATCACTTTCATTTAATGGGAAATAAAAAAAGTACTTTTTTACTTTTTGGACTTGAGTCAAAGATGCATGTAAGAGCAGTAAAAGTACAGAAAGCTAACAAGCTAATGGAAGGGGAAAATGAATTAATACCTGAATTGTATAAAAAAAGATCTGATGACTACAAAAGTACATCTTAAACATGAGATAGAATGGAAGTAAAAGCATGGAGAACATACTGTGTAGAACACAAATCAAAAAAAAAAAAGATCTGTAGCTATACTTTATCACAGTACATTTTTTATTTTTTTGAAGATTTTATTTATTTATTTGACAGAGAGAGAGAGAGACACCGTGAGAGAGGAACATAAGCAGGGGGAGTGGGAGAGAGAGAAGCATGCTTCCCACGAAGCAGGGAGCCCAATGTAGGACTCAATCCCAGGACACATTAAAAGCTCAATTCACTGGAAAGAGCTAGCAATTCTAAATCTGAATATACCTAATAACACTTAAAGTCAGGAATCTGTTCCTTAAAATCAGATATCCTGTACAAAAGCCTAACTAGGACTTTATTTTCCATGTTTTTAAATAGGAAAATTATATTACATATAAACTCATAATCCCCAATCGTTTCTCTTTTAATACTTAACTGAAATACAGAAAATGTCCATTTATAATAGAAAATTACCATGGTTAGGATGTAAAATACTACATGACTTCAGATGCTATAGCTTTCTCACTGGCTTTATTTCCTTTTCCATGATTTAACACTTTCTGTGTTAAACACTTTTTGTGCTTTCTACAAAACTAAGCAAAATTAAGGGACAAATACAACAGCAATTAGAAATTTATGCAAGACAAACACATACAGCAGATAACAGCTCAAAGGCTTATAATATGGAAACCTCTTTCTTTTTGCCAGTAGCAACAGAGATGCACATTCCCTCTGTTGACAGAACATGACTCAAAAATGTCTACCTGTGATTCTAATGTTCTACAAATTGATTTGAAATTTAATTTGTGACTTTGCCCACATATCAGTTTGTTAAAATATTGTACTGAACTGTGCAGATGGAAAAACACTTTTGTTTTCAAAATTTATTTGAGAGAGAAAGCAGGGTTGGGAGAAGGCAGAGGCAGAAGGAATCTCAACCAGACCCTGCTGAGCACAGAGCCTGATGTCGGGCTCAATCTCACCACCCTGAGATCATGACCTGAGCAAAAATCAAGAGTCAGACACTTAACGACTGAGCCACCAAGGCACCCCAAAAACATACTTTCTCCAAATAAACTTCAGTCAGTACCAAGGGAACTAGTAAGTAAGACGACAAATCTAGCAAGTTGATTTTAACAAAGCTTTCTCAGAAACTAATGGAACAAGCACACCAAAACAAGGAATAGATTAGAAGAAACAAAAAGATTTGAATTTTACAATTACCAGCCTGACATACAGAACAGTATACCTAACAAGAGCAGAAGACACATTCCTTGTAAGTGAATAAAAACATTTGCCAAAAGTGACCACATGCTGGATCATAAACTGCTAACAAATTCCAAAGGACAGACATGTTTCTCTGACCGCCAATGAATTAAGCTATGAAGTAACAACAATATGATTAGAAATGCTTATAGAGTGAAATTAAGCAATAAACTTCTAATCAACTCATGGGTCAAAGAAGAAATCACAGCCACAATCAGAAAAGAATTGAACACTATAAAATTTACATAACATCAAAAGTTATGGGATGCAGGTAACACCATGCTTATGAGGGAAATTTATAGCTTTAGAACACATATATGGAGGAAAGGCCAAAAACCAATGTTCTAAGCAACCATCTGAAACTGTTATAAAAAGAACAAATTAAACCGAAGACACTACAGATGAAGAAATAAAAGAGCATACCATAATGAAATAAAAAATATACAACAGAGATCAACAAAACTAAAAGTTAGTTCTTTGGAGGGAATAATAAAACTGGCAAGTTCCTGGAAAAAATAATAGAGGGGCTGAAAATAAAACAAATATCTGTCCCCAAAGGTTTTGGATTAAAAAATATGAACTTGTTTTTTATAACATGTGCTGCATTTACCACATGAAGATTAATACGAATAACCAACAAAAATCTGAAAGCAGATTATATCAAACTAAACTCATAAGTATAACTCTTTAACTACTACGTCTCATATTTCTGGCTCAAATGCTGTAGTAACATAATTTTAACACTCTTTAGATCCCATTAGGTGCTATAATTTAATTATACCTACCACCTTTTCACTGTTCCTCAGCGAGTTTATGTCTCTTTATCTAATTAAATTCTCATGCATCCTCACTCCCTCGGCTCTTGCTCTCCCTCTTCTCTCCTCCCTCCAGTCATTTCCTGGGAAAGAACCCACTCTTGACTACCTGCTTACTTCCATGTAGCTGAATAGGCTGAGAATAAACAACCGTACTAACCAGGCTAATTAATCTTTCCTTAAGTTTAGTAATTTTCCATTTCCCAGTTATGTGCTTGATTATTTGATGCCCTATTCTAACACTCTAATACTCATCACTCATCCTCACTTTCAGTTGATGACTTGGCTACCTATTCTACTTATGGAAAAAACAGTAATCAGAAGAGAATCTCCTCAAGTTCCTGCCATCATATCTATCAATCCATCAACATCTGTCCGACTATACATGCCTTATTTCCTATTTAGGTCTTGGCTAAAGCAATTCGCCTTTCTTTCCTTCAAAGTCAAAATTTTCTTCGATACTGAAGCAAGCACACCCACTGGCAAAAAATTAAATAAAAGATGCTATTATCTCAGTTATCCAAAACAAAACACAGAAAACAAAAAATGTCTTCATCATGAAATTTAAAATATACTACAAGAAAAATCCGTCTTTGCAGATTCTGAGAAGTTAAATTTCATAAAGATGTCAATTCTCTCCCAAATTAATCTAAAGATTCAGTGCAATTCTAATCAAAATACCAGATTTCCTTTTATTACATGCAGAAACTAACAAATTATTTTAAAATCCATTTGCAAATATAAAGAATAGTCAAAACTACCTTGAAGAAAAGAGTCATACCGTTATTTAACTGACTTATTATAAAACGAATAGTAATTGAGATGGTGTGATTTTGCAGTTGTGTGTTTTGCATGTTGAAAGACTATACACCATGAGAAAGTGGGACTTATTCCTGGAATGTAAGGATGATTCAACACACTAATAAAATTAATCAATGTGATAAACCACATTAAGAGAATGAAGGAAAAAAAACACATGACCCTCTAACTGATGCAAAAGCAGCATGTGACAAAGTACAATATTCTTTTATGATAAAAAAAAATCAACCAGATATAGAAGGAAACTACCTCAACCAAATAAAAATCATATAGGAAAACCCCACAGCTCACAGCATGTTCAAGTGGTGAAAGACTAAAAGCTTTTCCTCTAAGATCAGGAATAAGACAAGAATGACTGATTTCGCCCCATAAATTCAACAGTGGAAGTTCTAGTCAAAGCAATTAAGCAACAAAAATGAATAAAAGGTATCCAAACTGGAAAGGAAAAAGTGTAAGTACCTCTGTTTGCAGATGATGTGATCTTATACATAGAATCCACTAAAAAGATTCCACAAAAACCTGTTGAACTAATAAATTCATCAAAATAGTAGGATACAAATGAACACAATAAAATCAGTTGCATTTCTACACTAACCATAAACAGTTTGAAAGAAGAAAATAATTCCATTTGCCATAACATCAAAACTTTTGTTTTTAATATTTTAGAGAGCGTGTGTGCGTGCAAGAGTGGGGAGAAACAGAGGGAAAGGAAGAGAATCCTCAAGCATGCTCCCCGCACAGCACAGAGCCCAATGTGGGGCTCAATCTCAGGATCATAATCTGAGCCAAAATCAAGATGCAAGAGCCAAAGCCAAAATTTGACTTAACTGACTTGAGCCACCTTAGGCGCCTCTACAATAGCATCAAATTTTTTAAATACTCAGGAATTAACTAAGTCAATGTGAAAAACTTGCACACTGAAAACTCAACAACACTGATAAAAGAAACTAAAGAATACAGAATAAATAAAAAGACACCCTATGTTCACAGACTGTAAGACTTATGTTGTTACCATACCAATATTACCCAAAGTGAACCACAAATTCAATGCAATCCCTATCAAGATCCCATATTTTGAAAAGCCAGCCTAAATTAATATTGAATCTCAAAGGTCTCCAAATATCCAAAACAATTTTGAAAAAGAACAAATTTGGAGGACACACACTCCCTAATGTTGAAATTTTCTATAAAACTATAGTAATCAATACAATATGGCATAAAGACAGACACACAGATCAATGGAACAGAATAAAGAGCACAGACAAATCCAGGAATACATGGCCAAATGCCAAAAAGTGTCCATGGACACTATCAACAGAGTAAATGAGCAACCCACCAAATAGAAGAAAATAATTCTATGTCATATTATCTGAGATTAATATCCAGAGAAAAGAACCCCTAAAACTCAAAACCAAAAATAGGCAGAGGACTTGAATAGACATTTCTCCAAAGATGATATACAAATGGTCAATAAGTACGTGAAATGACACTCAACATCACTAATGATTAGGCAAATGCAAATCAAAACCACAATGACATACCACTTCACACAATTTGGACAACTATCATAAAAACCAGCGAAAACAAACAAAAGAAAAGTCATATTGTGAATGGGGGTAAATGTGAAACCTTGTGCATTGCCTTGGGGGAATGTAAAATGGTATTGTCACTGTGAAAAACAGTATGCTGGTTACTCAAAAGATTAAACAGCAAATAATCATTTGATCCAAAAATTCCACTTCTAGGTCTATATACAAGAGAACCGTAAGCAGGGACTTGAATAATATTTTTGTACATCTATGTTCATAGGAGCGTTATCCACACTTAAAAGGTAGAAAAATCCCAATGTCATTGGCAGATGAACAGAAAAACAAAACGTGTTATCTACATACAATGGAGTATTTTTCAGCTTTACAGAAAATCCTATCACTTAAGGTACCTGAGTAACTCTGCCAGTTAAGCATCTCCCTTCAGCTCAGGGTGTGATCTCAGTGTCCTGTCAGGCCTCCTGCTCAGTGGACAGCCTGCTTCTCCCTCCCTCTGCCCCCTGCACCACTCATGAGTGCATGCACACATGTGCTCTTCTCAATCAACAAATAAAATTTTTTTTTAAGATTTTATTTATTTATTTGACACAGAGAGATCACAAGTAGGCAGAGAGGCAGGCAGAGAGGAGGAAGCAGGCTTCCTGTCCAGCAGAGAGCCCGATGTGGGGCTCGATCCCAGGACCCTGGGATCATGACCCGCACCGAAAGCAGAGGCTTAACCCACTGAGCCACCCAAGCGCCCCATCAATCAACAAATAAAACCTTAAAAAAAAAGATACCTTCACTGATAAAACTGTTATATAAAAAAAGAATCCTAACACTTGTTATAACATGAATAAACCTTAAAAATATATGATAAGAGAAAGAGGTCAAAAAAGACACATAAGGTACAAAGAATAGTCAAAATTCATAGAGAATGTAAAATAGTTCCCAGGGATGATAGAGAGGGACAAATGGAAAATTATTGCTTAATGAGTGCACAGTTTTAAAATGGGATAATGAAAAAGTTCTGGAGATGGTGGTGATTATTGCACAGCGATAGAAGTTTGCTTAATACCACCATACTATACATTTAGAAATGATTAAAATGATAAATACTTTGTTATATACATTCTACCACACTTTCAAAAAATAGAAATGCTAAACAAAAGTATGTACACACCTATAAAACAACTGCAGGATTATGATTTTATTAAATTAAGCTAACCACTAACATATTAGGTCAACAGAGTGCTAATTCTTCTATATGATAAAAATAAAGGAATTGTAAGAAATGGAAACATTTAAAACTAACCTTTGAGACTAATAGTTATCTTTAGCAAACACAGATGGCATTTTCCCCACAAAGTAATAAATCTTATCCTTCGGGGAGAGGGGAAGGAATCTCACTAACTCCAAGGCCTATATCTGTGTTCAGGCAACATTAAAGTCAAAAATCAGTTTAAACTGAACTCTCAGTTAACTGAAATTCTTTTTAGTGGGTTATTTTCATAAAATCAGAAACCACATTTTTAGAAAGACTTCCAATATGGGTTCTGCTGTCTTAATTTAAGAAATACTAGGGCACCTGTGGTTCAGTCAGTAGAGCTTGTGACTCTAGATCTCAGGTTATGAGTTCAATCCCCACGATGGGGGGTACAGTTCACTTAATTTAAAAAAAAAAAAAAGAAAAGAGAAATAGCATCGTCTAACACTCAAAATCATACTAATACTGATCACAGAATTTCAGTCTTTTCAAATCAATTTTGTTTACTGTTTTAAAGAACTCTGTTGCTTAAGTAACTAAATATTTTAAGAGCATGAACTTTAAACACAAGGTGAACTTTACTTTCTAAGGTTAGCTCTTATTAAATAAACATCAATCTCTGAGTTCATCAGAACATCTCATTCTGATGATCCTGGTATATCAATTATTAATTTTTTTCAAAAACTTTTAGTAAAAAGTACTAACTTTTTAGTAAAAAGTACCTTTGTAATAGAAGTAACTGTGTACAATCAACAACTGAGCTTTTTAAACAAATAAACAAGTACTTAACAAGAGAAAATCTTGAATGATTCATTACTGCTTTAAAAGAAGGGAACTTAGAGGACACCTGGGTGGTTCAGTTAGTTAAGCACTGGCTCTTGATTTCAGCTCAGGTCTGAATCTCAGGGTCCTAGGATTGAGCCTCTGTTGAGCTCTGTGCTCAGCAGGGAGTCCACTTGAAGATTCTCTCCCTCTGTTCCTGACCCAGCTTGTGTTGGCAGGCACATTCTCTCTCAAATAAATAAATTGTTAGAAGGAAGAAGGAAGGAAGGAAGGAAGGAAGGAAGGAAGGAAGGAAGGAAAGAAAGATGGAGAAAAAGAAGGAGGAAGAGAAGGAGGAGGAGGAGGGGGCTTAATTCAATTTGGGACATATTAAACCTGAGATGGTCAAGGATCATACAGTTGAAAATGTCAAACAGGAACCTAGGCACAAGACTCAGAGATTAGAGCTAAAAATATGCCTTTGGGAATCTTGAGCATATAATTATTAATGTTGTGGGAAACACTGTGCTCATCTAGGGATAACATAAAATGAAATCAGCACCAAAGTCCCAAGGAACACAATATATATTACTATTGCAAATGAATACCCCAGAACTATCATCTAGACATGTGGTTTTTAAACAATGTGGTCAACAGTAAAGAATAAAAAGACTTTTAAGATTTTATCGACTTATTTGAAAGAAAGAGAGCAAGAGAGTGTGAGCACAAGCAGGGTGAGTCTGAGTCTGGACAGAGAGAGGGAGAGACTCCCCACTGAGCAGGGAGCCCGATGTGGGGCTTGAGCCAGGGACTCTGGGATCAAGACCTGAGTTGAAGGCAGATACTTAACCAACTGAGCCACCCAGGCACCTCTAAAGAAAAAGAATTTTTTAAATATTTTCCAAAAAGAAATCTTTCAGCTTCCCTTGAAAAAATGCATTCTACTTTGAAGTAGTAGAAAAGGAAGAAAGTTCCTATAAACAACACCACAATGGCTGCCTTTAAATTAAAGAAGAAAGAAAAATCCTGAAGACCAAAAATCATGAACTTTAAACATCGCTGAAATCTTCCTTCTGCTTTAGCATTTTGTGCCATTTCCAATTACTCCTTCTTCACAACTAGCTTAGAATTTCAAAGCACTATCTGACTGAGAAGATCCATTACTATTTGAGTAAGAAAGGTGGATCCTAGCCACAAACATTTCATTGTTTGAGCTGCATAACCTTCAGTATCTCACAATTTCTAAAACTAACTTTTTATAAGAGGAAAATTGAAATTATACATATTATATGGACCACATGGGGCTAGAACAAAATGCTACACAATTGTAAATATTTGCGGGAGAGTGAATCATTATTACTACTAACAAATGTATTTCCAAGTATGATATTAGTATTTATGATCATAAAAAAATGAGTATTTACTGCATTCATGCTATTTCACATATTTACTTTCTTTGAAACATATTAATACCTTTTTTTATACATACACTAGAAATCAGGAGAAAAAATTCAACGGAAAATATTCTCTTATAATTTATTTTCAATAATTAAATGTCAAGTTGGTATCTACGGTTATACCATATAAAAAAGCAAACTAAAACATAAGAGTATATAATACATATATTATATACGTAGTTTCTACATAGTTTAAATTCTTTTCCTTAAGCTTAGTAGATACTCTGAATTCTTCCCTTTTCTTTAAATATTCATCAACAAAAAGAAGGGGAACTGCTGAGTGAATACTGTTCCAGGACCCATTTTATTCTATACATTTTTCTTTAGCAAACTTCAATTAAGGTGCTTGAAAAACAACAGAATCCTGTGATTTCCAGTTTATCTTAGAAATCACCAATTTATCTTAGAAACCTTGTATTGCACCTTACACACATTTATCTTCTTACATTCTCACAACTTTTTTTATGAGATAGGACTATTATTCTCTTTTAAATCTGAGAAAATAGAAACGAAGGCCATAAGTATCTTTTCCCCAAGGTCACAGTGGCTAAACAGTAGAGCCAAGACTCAATGCAGGTCTAGGTATCCCCAGAAGAGTGCTCTCCTGGTTAGATTCTGCTGCCCGAATAAGAGGATCAAGAATCTAAAAGCCCTGCATCACTTTTCCCAGAGCAGCTAGTGTCAGGTGCCTAATACCAGACTTGACCAGTGGATTCTGAGTCCAGGGCTTCCCCAGGTCAAAAGTCTGGCCATGAAAACCCTTTGTTTCAGTAGTGGCAAAAAGCAGGTTGGGGGAGAATGGAGAAGACAAAGACCACCAATCCTAAGAGCATAAAGAAACTCTGCCACCAATTCCATAGCCTGGTTCCTTCCCTCCTTCCTTCTCCCTCTCATCCTTAATGGGCCATGTCAAGCTGCTGCCTCCTCCTCCTGCTTTGCTCACACAATGGGACACAGATCTTCCTTAACCGACAGTATCATTCTTCCAAAATTTAAAATCTGCATATGCCACAGAAGAAAATATTTTAAAAGTCTTCAGCACATATATTAATGTTTATAACCATTTAGAAAAATGTTTTTTAACTTCTAATTTTTTCAACTTATTTAAAAATAAGTCCAAACTTACTGAAAGGTGTAAGAACAGCATTCACTCTCTCCTTCATTCCTCATGGTGTAAGAGTGCATGTGTGCTATAATCCATATATAAACATCTAAACATTATTGTTCTGAACCACTTGGGGATAAGTTGCATATATCGTGCCCTGTAACTCTCCATACTTACAGAATTTCCTAAGAACAAGAATATTTCTTATATAACCAAAGTACAGTTAATCAACTTTAGGATACACCTCACTGACACAATACTTCCAAGGGCAAGCCATAGTCTACTTTTATCATTGTTCTAATAATATTGTTTAGAGCTTGTCCTCCTCTTCATTACAGGATCTATGCAGATCACAGATCACATGCAGCTGTCAGTCTCCTCAGTCTCCTTTAATCTGGAAGCATTTCTGGGCCTTTGCCTATCATGACACGACATTTTGAAGAATACGAGCCATTTTTCTATAAATATTTCTCAATTTGGGTTTGTCTGATGTTCTCGCATAATTCCCAGCCAAAATACTGTATCAGTGATCTTGTGTCCTTCTCAGGGTATCACATACCTAGAGGCATCTGATATCCACCTACCCCTTTTTACCGATGTTTATTTTGATCATCTGACCAAAATGTCACCTAATTTCTCTGCTGTATACACCTATTTCCCTCTTCCAAATACCAAGCTATCTATGGGAAAAGATGTTAAAACCCTGTAAATATCCCACTTCTCAAACTTTTGCCCTGAACTTAGAACACCTACATGATTAAGTTCAAGATAAGTTGACCCCTGAACAACATAGGGCTTAAGGAAGCCTATCCCTCCCTTCATCATGCAGTCAAAAATACCTAAAGAACTTTTGTTTCCTCAAAACTTTACTAAATAGCCTACTGCTGACCTAAAGCCTTAACCAATAATATAATGTTAACACATATTTTATAATTCTTACAATTAAGTAAGCTAGAGAAAAGGTCATTAAAGAAAACATAAGGAAAAGAAAATAGATTTACAGAACTGCAGTTTTTATTTTAAAAAGAAAAATAAATCTATGTATTAAGTGGACCCACACATTTCAAACCTGTGATGTTCAAGGGTCAAATGTACATCATTTACAAACAGTGGATGAGGGAGCAGTTAAGTGTTTGTTTTATTGGTTTGTTTGATTTCAGGTTTGTTCATATATTTACTGAGATAGAGGACACACAGTATCAAATAAAAGGTTATGGAATTAAAAAAAAAAACCACAAAACCCTAAAGAGTTAGAGTGCCTGAGCTAGGGTACAAGGAAGGCATTTGTAGGAAAACGAGAAAAGATGATAGTGGAAAAGCCAGTAGGAGATATATGGACTTTATGTTAAATATGATGAGAAGACATCAATAGTTTTATTCTGGTGTTGCTATTAATTGTTGCTATTAATTATTCTTTTGACTTCTCTATTCCAAACTAAATAAACCAACGATAATAACATATGTATTATTAAGTGTATTCATAAGAATAAATGCAGTGATATCCATACAATCCTTACTAGAGTGCCAAGCACATATAAAGTGTTCTATAAATGTATTTCAGCTCTAACATTACACAATTCTAATTAATATCTATAAAACACTTCTAAAAATGAAATCGATAGTATCATCTGAAGAATATCATCTCTGCTGAACAAAGACTGATTGTATCTTTGTGAATACTACGTAAACATAAATCATCACTGAAATGATAGTGAGGAAAGTGGAAGAACATCCAAAGAGTTATTAAAGACATAATTATTAAGAAAAAAAATGTTACGGTTCACAAACTTGACTTCAACAGACAAGTAAGATACTATTTTCTTCTACACAAAATTTCTTTCACACTTCTAGGGAAACAATGGAACACTTCAAAGGGTTTTAGAAAATCCTACATCTATTTTTACAAATCCTTTTAAATCAAGTGTGATCACTCTATAATGTACCTCTCTGATGTTTTTCTTTCTCACAGTATTTATGGTAAATGTTTTCCAACTCAAGGGAAGGAAATTAAGATGAAGTTTAAATTCAAATGCTACTTGAAACAGTATTATGTATTATGTATTATGTACTGTCCTCTCCACACATTAACAATACAGTAACAGGGGGGGAGGAGTCAAGATGGCGGAGAAGTAGCAGGCTGAGACTGCTTCAGCTAGCCAGAGATCAGCTAGATAGCGTATCTAAAGATTGCAAACACCTGAAAATCCATCGGCAGATCGAAGAGAAGAACAGCAATTCTGGAAACAGAAAAACAACCACTTTCTGAAAGGTAGGACTGGCGGAGAAGTGAATCCAAAGCGACGGGAAGATAGACCCCAGGGGGAGGGGCCGGCTCCCGGCAAGCGGCGGAGCAACGGCGCACAAAATCAGGACTTTTAAAAGTCTGTTCTGCTGAGGGACATCGCCCCAGAGGCTAAACCGGGGCGAAGCCCACACGGGGTCAGCGTGGCCTCAGGTCCCGCAGGGTCACAGAAGGATAGGGAGTGTCTGAGTGTCGCAGAGCTTGCGGGTATTGGAACAGGAAAGCTGGCTACAGAGACAGAGCCGACAGTAAGCTCACAGCTCCGGGTTACCTTGAACCGGTCGCAGGCTCGGTGATCTCAGAGCGCGGCCGGAGGTCAGGCAGATGGGAGTAACTGGGCGCTGTTCTCTGAGGGCACACTGAGGAGTGGGGCCCTGGGCTCTCGGCTCCTCCGGGCCGGAGACCAGGAGGCCGCCATTTGTATTCCCGTCCTCCGGAACTCTACGGAAAGCGCTCAGGGAACAAAAGCTCCTGAAAACAACCCTGAGCGGATTACTCACCCTGGCTCCTGGTAAGGGCTGTGCAATTCCACCTGGGGCAAAGACACTTGAGAATCACTACAACAGGCCTCTCCCCCAGAAGATCAACAAGAAATCCTGTGGAGACCAAGTTCACCTACCAAGGAGTGCGGTCTCAATACCAAGGAGAGCAGCAGAATTCCAGAGGAGGAGAAAGCAAAGCACGGAACTTGGCTTTTTCCCTGTGATTTTTTTTATTCTTGCAGTTAATTTAATTTGTTTCTTTTTCATTTTTTTTTCTCGCCTTCTGGTAAATTTATTTTTTAACTTTTACCTTTTTCTTTTTTGACATTTTTAAACTAGTTTATCCAATATATATATTTTTTCTTTTTTATATTTTTCTCATTTGTTTTCTTTTTTAAAATTCTTTTCTTTTCTTCTTTTTTCTTTTTTTTTCTTTCTTCCTTTTTGAACCTCTTTATATCCCCTTTCTCCCCCCTCGCGATTTGGGATCTCTTCTAATTTGGTTAAAGCATATTTTCCTGGGGTTGTTGCCACCCTTTTAGTATTTTACTTGCTCCTTCATATACTCTTATCTGGACAAAATGACAAGATGGAAAATTCAACACAAAAAAAAGAACAAGAGGCAGTACCGAAGGCTAGGGACCTAATCAATACAGACATTGGTAATATGTCAGATCTAGAGTTCAGAATGACAATTCTCAAGGTTCTAGCCGGGCTCGAAAAAGGCATGGAAGATATTAGAGAAACCCTCTTGAGAGATATAAAAGCCCTTTCTGGAGAAATAAAAGAACTAAAATCTAACCAAGTTGAAATCAAAAAAGCTATTAATGAGGTACAATCAAAAATGGAGGCTCTCACTGCTAGGATAAATGAGGCAGAAGAAAGAATTAGTGATATAGAAAACCAAATGACAGAGAATAAAGAAGCTGAGCAGAAGAGGGACAAACAGCTACTGGACCACGAGGGGAGAATTCGAGAGATAAGTGACACCATAAGACGAAACAACATTAGAATAATTGGGATTCCAGAAGAAGAAGAAAGAGAGAGGGGAGCAGAAGGTATACTGGAGAGAATTATTGGGGAGAATTTCCCCAATATGGCAAAGGAAACGAGCATCAAAATTCAGGAGGTTCAGAGAACGCCCCTCAAAATCAATAAGAATAGGCCCACACCCCGTCACCTAATAGTAAAATTTACAAGTCTCAGTGACGAAGAGAAAATCCTGAAAGCAGCCCTGGAAAAGAAGTCTGTAACATACAATGGTAAAAATATTAGATTGGCAGCTGACTTATCCACAGAGACCTGGCAGGCCAGAAAGAGCTGGCATGATATTTTCAGAGCACTAAACGAGAAAAACATGCAGCCAAGAATACTATATCCAGCTAGGCTATCATTGAAAATAGAAGGAGAGATTAAAAGCTTCCAGGACAAACAAAAACTGAAAGAATTTGCAAACACCAAACCAGCTCTACAGGAAATCTTGAAAGGGGTCCTCTAAGCAAAGAGAGAGCCTACAAGTGGTAGATCAGAAAGGAACAGAGACCATATACAGTAACAGTCACCTTACAGGCAATACAATGGCACTAAATTCATATCTCTCAATAGTTACCCTGAATGTTAAGGGGCTAAATGCCCCTGTCAAAAGACACAGGGTATCAGAATGGATAAAAAAACAAAACCCATCTATATGTTGCCTCCAAGAAATTCATTTTAAGCCCGAAGACACCTCCAGATTTAAAGTGAGGGGGTGGAAAAGAATTTACCATGCTAATGGACATCAGAAGAAAGCAGGAGTGACAATCCTTATATCAGATCAATTAGATTTTAAGCCAAAGACTATAATAAGAGATGAGGAAGGACACTATATAATAGTCAAAGGGTCTGTCCAACAAGAAGATTTAACAATTTTAAATATCTATGCCCCCAACGTGGGAGCAGCCAACTATATAAACCAATTAATAACAAAATCAATGAAACACATCAACACTAATACAATAATAGTACGGGATTTTAACACTCCCCTCACTGAAATGGACAGATCATCCAAGCAAAAGATCAGCAAGGAAATAAAGGCCTTAAACGACACACTGGACCAGATGGACATCACAGATATATTCAGAACATTTCATCGCAAAGCAACAGAATACACATTCTTCTCTAGTGCAGATGGAACATTCTCCAGAATAGATTACATCCTCGGTCCTAAATCAGGACTCAACCGGTATCTAAAGAACACTTAAAACTCAATAAGAAAATAAACAACCTGATTAAAATATAGACCAAAGATCTTAACAAATATCTCACCAAAGAAGATGCAGAGGACAAATAAGCATCTGAAAAGATGCTTGACGTCACATTTCATTAGGGAAAAGCAAATAAAAACAATATGAGATATCACTATAATGGCCAAAATCTGGCACACTGACAATACCAAGTGCTGCTGGGGGTGTAAAACAGCAAGAACTCTTGTTCATTGCTGGTGGGAATGCAAAATGGAACAGCTGCTTTGGAAGACATTTTGGTGGTTTCTCACAGAATGAAATATATTAATATCATACTATCCAGGAATCTCACTCTGGTATTTACCCAAAGGAGCTGAAAACTTATGTCCACGCAAAAACTTGCACAGAGATGTTTATAGCAGCATTATCATAATTGCCAAAACTTGGAAGCAACCAAGATCTTCTTCTGCAGATAAGTGAATAAACTGTGGTACATCCAGACAATGGAGTATTGTTTGGTGCTAAGAAGAAATAAGCCATCAAGTCATAAAAAGATATGGAGGAATCTTAACTGCACTATTAAAAAGAAAGAAGTCAATCTGATAAGTCTATATATTGTATAATACCAACTACATGACATTCTGGAAAAAGTTAACTATGGAAACTATGAAAAGATCAGTGAAGTTTGGGAGTGATGAGTAAGCAGAGCACAGAGGATTTCTACAGCAGTCAAAGGGCACTGTTTGATACCACAATAATGAGCACATGAATTTATCCAAACCCATATAATGTCCAACACCAAGAGTGAGCCGAAATGTAAACTATGGACTTTGGGGACATATGGTGGGTCATGTAGGCTCACCAGTTGAAATAAATGTACCACCCTTGTGAGAAATGAGAGAAGTTAAGTGGAAATTTCTGTACTTTTCCCTCAAATTTACTGTGAACATAAAAATGTTCTGAAAAAAATTAAGTCTTCACAAAATAAGAAGAAGGAAGAGGAGGAGGGTGAGGGAGGAGGAAAAAGAAAGGAAGGAAGGAGGGAAGGACGAGAGGGAGGTGAGAGGAGGGGAGGGAAAAGAAGGAGAGGGGAGTGGTGGGGAGGAAGGAGACACAAATACATATTAACAAAAAATGAAAAAGCAAATATGTTTCAATTAACAACTGAGGAATGTGAAGGTTAATCATGAGTTCATAGTACTATTCTTGTAATTTTTCTGTAAGTCTGAAATTATTTGACAGTACAAAGTAAGTACTTTTAACTCTATACCCTTTTGCCTCTAGGACTTCTCACTTCATCTTTACTCCCCTGCTCTGCTACCTCACATCCTCACATTGAGTAAGAGTCTTCACTTTTGACCCTCATTAATCTGTCTCAAACACCATAGACTCCATGCTCAGAAGCTGGGGATAAGAGGACCTCTACGATGTACCAAGAAATTGGAGAGCAGTTTTCATTTGTGGAGTAAAGTTCATAGTAAGACAAAGGAACATGAGTCTTAATTTATGACCATACTTAGAAACTTCTTAGCTTCCTGAAAACTAATTCTTCATGATAATTCTACAAGTAAACTCCTTCAGCATTTGTCAACATTTGTTGTTGATGGAAAGCTAGAAGATCCACTCTCAGCAAAAAGGCTGGATGGGCCCATCTTGGACTTTCATTACAGAAGACAATAAAAGCACATATTAACCTGGGTTTTCTAGATACATTGAAGTCATGATATCTGATCTTTATGAAATGAGAACATCCTGGCAAATTTAATGAATGTAGATGGTTCACCCAGAGGCTGAAATGGCATAAAGCAATAGCCCCCAACGGGATTTATGGACAGCACTGCAGAGCTGGACTACTTCATTTGTCAAAAAGAGGCAATAAGCATTCACTGAAGATATCCAGAGGTTTCATCACCTCCCCATTTTTTTTTTAAGATGAAGCCAACTCTTCAATGTGCTCAGTCCTTACCATTCAAGAATTCTCTAGCACTTTCTCTGATTTCAGTCTTATGACTTTGATTCCTTGGAAACCGGTAGGAGTTTGAGGAGAAAAGAACCTATGCCATGATGCTATTTGACAGAGGACATAGCTTTGAGCTATCTGCTGCCCACCTCAGATCAAAAACCTTGCCAAGATAACTGATACTTACACTGGATGGCTTGAAAATCAGAGTATCCATTCCTCAGTATAGCTCATGCTTCATTTGTAGGTTAAGTAAGAGAGAGAATCAGAAATCTACGTTAGTTTGCAGAAAACTGCCCAGGCTCTCAGGACCCCTTTTACTAAATCAGACACTTGTATTATGCTTCAGTGTTCCCTGAGAATGCCACAAAAGTGGGGTTATTAAAGCCAGTATCATCTTTATTATAAAGCCATTGCTTCACACACTTCATGATACTTGGCTCCTATACCATGTAGAGCAACAGAGGGTAGCTTTCAGAACAAATGCCAGGAATATTTTATTTTTCTATGAAACTGGTACATGTTCTCTGTGTGGTCAAAGGGACGCATACAACTGAAGTTTTGTTCTGTTTTGTTTGTTTGTTTGTTTGCTTTGACCACTGGGAAGCTCAAAGCCAAATTTTCAGTTCAACTTTAACAATATAAACATCAGTGAGGTTTCCTCTTTTGGGATCTTATATATTGCTCTTGTAATTTGTCTTTTCATTGGTTGTGATTTTTTTTTTTTTATTCCTTATGTTTGTCTAAGGAAGGAAAGGAGATAAGAGGCTGGGGAGAGGGAGGCAATCCATTTGTTGAAATGGGATTAGACTGCTTAAGGAAACAAGAATGATCAGTGTGTCTTATTCCCCCACTTGACAACACTGGTAAACAAAGAAATTTGGTAATTTTTAATAGGATCAAATGCGTCTTAAGAAAATTGGAAGGATTCCTGGGGTATCTGGATCAGGTCATGATTCCAGAGTCCTGGTATCAAGCCCCACATTGGGCTCCTTGCTCAGTGAGGACACTGTTTCCACCTCTCCCTCTGCCTGCCACTACCCCCTCCTTGTGCTGTCTGTCAAATAAACAAACTCTTTTTTAAAAATAGGAAGAAGTTCTGAGCACAAGCTACATGGCTTGTTTTCATCAAATGGTAACAGAGGGCTTCACCCACACCAAAAAAGGAAATTTTAAATTAGATGACCAGGACAGGGGACCATGGCCAAAGACACAGATGAGTTATTCAGTTTTAAGTAGAAGTAACTATGAAGCTCTTCATTTGGTATGCTTGACAGACAAGTCATGGAAACAAAAAAACACTTTCACTCATTCTTAATTCTCAAGCTACCAGCTCACACACAAGCCATGGAGAGTGAGACAGCAACAGACCAGGCTACCATGTAGGGGACATCTTGAAGCTGCTTGCACCCCTCACAGAGAGGTTATCCTGGGTGCCTCGCTCCCACCCTGCCAAGAGCTTGTCCTTCTGGGCCAATCCTCCACAATGTCCTCACAAGTTTAAATAAAAGCAACCGAACTAGAGTAGAGCATACTAAAACATAGATTTAGAAACATATTAGGGTAAATGAGACATTAATAGGCTCCTGAGGGACATAAACAGAATAAATAGCATACTTTTCTTTTTCTTCTACTTTTTTTTTTTTCTTTCCCACAGAGCTGGGGTTGAGATGGGCATGAAAATCCCCACGGAATTCGAATAATATCCCTTTGCATGTAGGATTTCACGGGAACATTCCCACAGTTGTTAGAGTTCTAGCCAGATTAGGAATGAGCTAATAAATTATATTTTGAAAAAAGAAAAAGCACCCTAGTCGCCGGGTCCCGTTGATGGCTACCATTTTGCAAAGGTGGCCCCAGCTGCAGGATGCAAATACCAGGAGGAGAGGCTGACCCACAACAATGCTATTACCCAGAGTCCATGCTTGCTTGTTTCTTCAGCTGGTGTGTTATCTTCCTCAGACAGGAACATAAATAAATGCAGCAGCAAATATAAAAGCTGCGTATTTGAAATTAATTGTTTAATTGTTTTCTGGAACAATTCCGTTAAAAAAAAAAAAAAAAAAGACTTGCTTTCAGCTGAAGCGTTTCCATGTAAAGTCAATTAAGCAAGAGAAGCAACAACTGGGCCGAGGTCAATAAAGGATGTTGGCTATTGTTCAGCAATGAGGCAGGCCGTGCTGGTCACCATCTGTGGAAGCAAGTTAGGACACCGTTTTCAATAAAGGTTGTCGGAACCTGCTGGAAGCAAGATAACAGATGGAAAGAAATTACACCTTCAGAAGAAAACCTTCCCTTTCTCGTAGTTCTGTCCCCTTTATTTGTCAGCATCACCTCCGTTCTTACCTAGTCCTATTCTTGGGGGAAGAATTGACATTTTGACAGATGGACTTTATTCTGCCCAGGGATGGAGATCACTAAGCCAGATCATAAGGGCTTCATTGAAGTATAATTTGCATAACTGTAGCATTCATTCACTTTAAATTGTACATTCTGTCATGGTAACATCACCACCACAGAGTCGAGGACATTTCCATTGGCCCCCAACAGTCCCCTATGTCCATTTGAGGTAGTTGATCCCATTCCCCAGCCCACTTCCTAGCACCAGGCAACGATTCGCGTGTCTACATATTTATGTGACATTTTATACAAACACAATCATGCCAGGAAGGGAAGCAGCGGACAAATATTCAGCGAGTGCCAGGTACAGAAAAATCAAACTTATTAAAGATTTCTCCTTTCTTTTCTCCTTGAGTTGTTATGGATTTTATTTTTCATACTTAAATCTTGGATCCATTTTAAAATTTATCCAGAGTAAAGTTTCATTTTTTTCTTTTTCCCAGATAGTGACTGCGTTGTTTCGATCCCAGGCTGTAAAGAGCCCACACTTCGCCCACTCTTGTGAGATGCTACCTGTATTACATAGTAAATTCTTATGAGGTCTTGCTTTTAGTTTCTTATTGTATTCTAGCTTTTCCCATTCCACCTATGATTTCCTATGCCATGAGCACACCTTTAAAATTACTTTCCTCTCTGACAGGAGATGGTCTCTACAGTTTGCTCTTCTTTTTTGAAAAAAATTCCTTGCCATTTTTGATTGCCTGTTATTTCCCAACAAACTTTATCTTTGGTAGGAAAGACCTTTATAAATCCAACTCAAACTGCAGAAACAATGAAAAGATTGGCGCATTTGTCGACATGATAACAAGTTCTTCTGAATGACAAAACTAAAAGAAAGAAAAATCTGTAAGGGGACACAAAAGATAAATGACCAACTGGGGAACACATATTTGCAACTCATGTCATAGATAATTGGTTAATCTTTCTAATGTACAAGAAGTTCCTAGAAATAAAAAGACCAACGGCTCAAGGGACACAGGCAAAATATATCAATAATTCATGGGAAAGGACTGTTGACAAGCCACTCAGTCCTACTCTCTCTTTCTTACCTGGAAGTGGCCCTGTAAGTGAGCAGAGTAAACAAATTCAACACCCTTTGGAGGAACACTTGTCCCCAAATTAAAACCAAGCTTTGGGGTCTCCTGGGTGGCTCAGCCAGTTAAGTGTGTGCCTTCTGCTCAGGTCATGATCCCAGGGTCCTAGAATCAAGACCCGCATCAGGCTCCCTGCTCAGGGGAGAACCTGCTTCTCCCTCCTCCTCTGCCATCCCCCCTGCTTGTGCTCTCTTGTTCTCTGTCAAATAAATAAATGAAATCTTTTAAAAAATACTCTGTGTTGGCTAATTGAATTTAACTTAAAAACTAAGTGAATAAATAAAGAAATAAATAATAAAACTGAGCTTTGGAAGAAAAATGCTTCAAAAGGGAAGTAGAAAAGACAATATTGGTATTCTGGGGGTCCTTCAGAGTTATCGAAGCAAACACACAAAGACTACTAGGAAAAATCCATGAATCACAAAAAGTATCAGTAGTGTCTCAAAATGCAAAATTAGGAAGAAAAAGTTATAGACGGGCTTTAGGACAGTTATTAAAGAAACCTGGGCAGGGACTGATCAGAACCTGTAAACTAAACTAATTTCTGACACAGTCGGTGGTCTTTGGAACACATGGGTCCATACTGAGTCCTGGGAAAGTACTTTCTTACGGTCTAATCTCAGAACACACTGCTCCAAAAAAGCTGGTATTTGAACGACTTAAATTTTAATAGTTTTGTTGCACATCACCGTTTGAGATATTTTATCTGTTTGTGAGTTATAGAACAAGATTAGGAGTTGTGATTTTTCTATTTTCATTTCTCATGGTTTATATAGCATTTTGATATCCTCCATAACTAATCCATTAGGTATGTGCTATAATATTCATTTTATCAATGAGAAAAGTGATGTGCTATGATTTTAAGTATTTTGTCTAAATTCCCACAGTTATTAAGTGACAGAACTGAGTTTCAGAGTCAAGTTGTCTAACTGCAAAGCCTGGGCTTTGAACTTCTACTTCAAATGCCTCTGAAGCAGGGATTCTACACTTGGTGTGCATCAAAATAACTTCAAGAAGATTTTTAACCCCTGAAAACTGTATGCTAAATTTTGGATATATGTGTATCTGTGGGGAGAGAGAAGAAAATGCATCAGATCCTCCATGGGTAGGTAGGCGAACCAGCAAGATAAGTTAAAAATCTTAGCCCTAAAGGAATTGTCTCCTTAAACCAGAGATGTGTCAGTCTCACATTAAGGTGGAGAGAGGACATCTCTTTATTTTAAAGGTTTTTTTTTTTTTAAAGATTTTATTTATTTGACAGAGAGAGATCACAAGTAGGCAGAGAGGCAGGCAGAGAGAGAGGAGGAAGCAGGCTCCCCACCGAGCAGAGAGCCCAACGCGGGGCTCCATCCCAGGACCCTAGGATCATGACCTGAGCTGAAAGCAGAGGCTTTAACCCACTGAGCCACCCAGGCGCCCCTACATCTATTTATTTTAAAAACAAAATGGGCAGGGTGACCTCTTTCGGAGCCATTACATGGATTGAGTTTCTCATCTGTAGCTTCTCTGGAATTTAAATAAAGAGCTAAAAGGAAGCAGACAATTACCTTGGATTGAGAACCCATGGAAAAGAGAACCCATGAGTTCTCTTTAGCCAGTGCAATTGCCTTGGAAAGTCAAGCAGGGCATCTGAAAGTCATCAAGTGCCTTGGGCTCTCTAAATCATGTCCATTTATTCCAGACAGTTCCAAGAGGCAAGTGATTTCAAAAGGATAACTCTATTCTCTACACAGTACATGCAAATTTGAAATAGAAATTAAGCTTTCAGTTTCTTCCCAATACAACCTCATTCCAGAAGGGTTTAAAATCAAAAACTGAAACTTGATTCATAGCATAATAGGTAAGTTGTTTTTCTGAGAACAAGAAAATTTGCTCTAACTCGTTTGTTCACGAGACTGATTTTTCAAATACAAATAGTGAAGAAGTTTGGAAACGAACAAAACGTGATCATTCATTAAAAAAACAAAAAACAAAAAAACAGATAACAGAACAAAACAAAACTCTGTGAGTTTCTCCTTATGGCTTGTTGCAAACTATGCCCTCCAAAACAGATTGAATAAAATTTCTTTGAGAGTAAGATCATAAGCTAACAGCAAGAACAAAAATCCCTCTACACACACAAGGATTTAGCATCATATTTTGAAAAGGCACAGAGACAAAACAAGCAAGCAGCTCACAAGACACAGCCAAAGTGAATTGTCTCTACTTTATGGAGCCTGAGAATTTCATCTTTTTTGAACACTTCACATTAGGCACTTTTATTTATTGGATGCTTATCTTTTTTTTTTTTTTTTTAGTATGCTTATTCTATTACAGGCAACCTGCAGCTGTTATGCACATTTCTGAATAAACGTTAATTTATAATAAGGTATTGTTTGTCACAGAAGACAAGGGGGAAATTGAACTCTTTCTGTCCATCTGGAGATGGTGAGCAGCTGGTTGAAATCAGGGATCTGATGTATTTCATTTTCTAGGTATCTCACCACCCTAACACACTAGCCCAGCCATAGCTGGTTCCCTGGAATACATGTTGGTCTCTATCATCTAAACTTCCCCATTATTCTGTGGCCATCTGGCTGGGGGTTTGTTCTAAACCTTGGAAGTTTTGCCTTCTGTGAAACAAGTGTCTGAGAATTCATGAGAAGAGACTCTGTGCCACACTGGGGCAGAGGTTTCTCCATAGTCAGAGTCTGAAATTAACCATAACCAGACTGCATGCATGCCTGAAGTCAAATTATTCATATTATAGGGGAAACACAACAGCAATTTTGTGGCTGAAAAAGATTTTCTCAATCACGCCTGTGGCAAAACCATTAAAACACATAAGAGACAAACAAACAGAAAAGGCAAACACAAATGTGCTTTATATCCCTCTGAGTAGTCAGCTGGTGGAGGGTCACATCCAGATTATATGCCACGGAGAAACTCTGAAGTGGATCTTCACCAAAAGCTCTCTGTGAGGGCCAAGAAGTGAACCACTAACTTTAGAAATGTGCAAATATGTGTCAAGTGAGAGCATTCTAAATCTTGCCAGAGGAAAACCATTAAACTGTACATCTATATTCTCTTAAAGCTTTTTGACGTGTGCCTGGGTGGGTCAGTGGGTTAAGCCTCTGCCTTTGGCTCGGGTCATGATCTCGATCCTGGGATGGAGCCCGGCATCGGGCTCTCTGCTCAGCAGGGAGCCTGCTTTCCCCTCCCCCACCACCTCTGCTTGCCTCTCTGCCTAATTGTGACCTCTGTCTGTCAAATACACAAATAAAATCTTTTTTTAAAAGAAAAAGCTTTTTGATACATAGTTCATTTATTTTAAATTACTGTTACACTAATATATGTAATTTACATTTTCCCTAGACCCACTAGCCGAGGCAACATAAAATTAGTGAATCTGAACATAAGGAGTAGTCACGGGTTGTTTCCTCAACATCAAAATTATTACATTGTTAGTCCATAAATTCCAAGTATTCAGAATTTAAAGTCATTTCTTCATGGTCGTTATGGGCTTCCTGATTTTTTTTTCTTTTCATATTAGGTTTGTGGTCCATGAAGTTATGAGACGCTATAAAATGACTAAGAATCGTAGCCTCAGAGACCACAATCATACAAATATGACCAGACTTTGTAATTCTGGGGAGAATTACTAGACTATCATTCTAAGACTAGCTTACCAACTTCTGGCAAGTCTTAGAGTGAAAATAAAATCTCAGGGCATCATCCAGAATTAAGGTCAAACCAAAAATGGACTAGGCCTGGATCATAATAGACCATAATTGGATCATGATAATTGTCCAATGTCCTAACTGACCAACAGAAAGCTTAAATTCTGTAAGAAGTTTACATCATCCAAGGCCTACAAAATAGTTCATAAGCAATTCCTAGCATTCAATCAAAAATTACTAAGCATGACAGGAACAACTGACCAAAACAGACAATAAAAACAGACTTACAAATGATAGGGTGATTATACTCATCAGACAACGTGATTAAAAAAAGAAGAAGAAGAAAAGAAAAGAAAAAAGAAACTATAATGAATATATTAAGAAAATGAAGAAACAGATGCAGAATTTTATCAGGCAACTGAAATCTATTAAAAAGAATCCAAAAGAAATTTCAGAACTGAGAAAATGATTTCTTGAAATTAAGAGCTCAGAAGGTGAGTTTAACAGCAGAACAGAAAACTAGTGAATTGGAAAACAAATCAGTAGATAAATTAGATTGAAGCACAGAGGACGTGAAAGTGGGATATTTAAAAAATAGTATTAAAAAAATGTATGGGACATAGTAAAAAATTCTAATGTACATGTAATTAGAGAAACCAAGAAAACGGAGGATAATGAAGTAGGATTTAAATAGATAACAGCTAAGAAAATTCTAAAATAGACATAAGACATCAAGTCATAGATTCAAGAAACTTCATAAAACAAAGGGGGATGAATTCAAAGACAACCAAACCTAGGAACTTTGTTGTAAGAGCTCTCAAACCAAAGACAAAGGGAAAATCTCAAAAGCAGCCTGATTACATGTTTCTATCAAGAAAACAAAACAAAAACAAAAACAAAAAACAAAACTACAGATATCATCAAACAGAAAGATCAGACTTCAGAATTTTCTTTAATAACATGAAAAACAAAATTAGACAACCCCATGTTTTCAGGTGTTTCGTAATTCCAAATTATTTCTTTAGGCCTATTATGGCTTTTGAGTTTGTATTTGTGTGTGTCTGTGCGCGCATGTTTTCACATTTGGGATATGGTCCAAGAAGAAGTTAGAATATCTAAAAGTCTCACCTCAGAATCCATAATGAATACAAACACAAACAGATATTGTTACCAGCCATAAAAGTACAATAAGACAAAGAAATAAATTTGAAAAATTTGAAAAAAGTTAAAAGATTGAGATTTACTCTCCTTATTTAGAGGTTTTTGATTATATATATAAACTCTTTTATATATATATCTTGTTTTGATTATATGTATATTTTTATATATAAATCTCTTATGTGTATAAATCTTATATTTGGAAAATCATGCATATATAAATAATAAATATTATCTATAAATCTAATACCAAATTATTAGACAATCTACTGGCAAAATATTAGAACAATTATAGTGGGTAAGATCAGTATGCAATTGATATAGAATATACAAACCGATATATAAACTGATCAAATAACAACAAAATTTTTGTGAGGCTTGACAAACTGATACTTAAATTGATATGAAAAAACAAAGGCCAAATATCACTAATATAATTTTACAGAAGAAATACAATGTGTAGGAATCCGATAGCCCAATCTTAATTGACACCACAAAATATGATGATTAAAGTATGTGCCATCAATGAATTAAATATGGAAAAAATAGACAGTATTAAAACAAATCCATACACACATTAAAATTTGATATGTGATTGAAATTAAAGTAAGAAGGCAGAATGATAGCCTCCAGTTTCTAGAAAAAGACACTGTGAGAGGATCAGTTGGCCAGGAGACAGACTCTTGATTTTAGCACAGGTCATGATATCAGGGTCTTGAGATGAAGCCCTGTGTTGGGTTCCTCACTCAGTGGGGCACCTGTTTGAGAGTCACTCTCTTCCTCTCCCTCTAACCCTCCCCCTACCTGTGCACCCTCTCTCTAAAATAAATAAATCTTTGTATCAAAAATTTTTAAAAAAATAAAAGTTTAAAACTTTTTACAAATGTGGTGGGAAAATAACCAAAAAATATGGAGACATGCATGTGTATATAACACACATATGCACCAGCATACACTCATATTTAAACAAATCACTTTATTCACAAGAAGGCAAACAAAACAAAACAAAATAAACAAGCAAACAACAACAATAACAAAACAATTCTTCAAAACCAAACATGTAGGAAAGGCAGAAATCCAAAAAGGCAAATAACTTCTGAATTTAGTTCTTCTGATGCAAGGTTGATGAATCATAGCTGTCATCTCCACACCTATATGCAACATGGACAACAGGAGAATAAGCCCAGGTTTTCCCAAATATTGGCCGTCAATTACAAAATGTCTGCATAAATGTGGGATTCCTGAGACCTATCCCTTTAGTTTTTGGGTGAACAAGGGGAAAAAGTCATAAGGCAAAGAGGAGAGCAAGAAATGGGAGGAAAATAAAGCTTCTATAATTATTCTAAGTCTTTTTGGGATTATGCACGTTTTATTTCTCCTAGGTAAATACCTAGTAGTGGAGGGGCACCTGGGTGGTTCAGCGGGTTAAAGCCTCTGCCTTCAGCTTGGGTCATGATCCCAGGCTCCTGGGATCGAGCCTTGCATCAGTCCGCCTGCTCAGCAGGAAGCCTGCTTCCCCCTCTCTCTGTCTCTGCCTGCCTCTCTGCCCACTTGAGATCTCTATCAAATAAATACATAAAATCTTAAAAAAAAAAATACCTAATAGTGGAGTCATTAGGTAAGGGCATGTTTAAGCTTGAACTACCAAAACTTTTTTTCCCCTTCGTTTTTAGCTTTATTTTTTAATTAAAAAAATTATTGTGTTATGTTAATCACCATAGCGATACCGTTAGTGTTTTTTTTATTTAAGATTTTATTTATTTATTTGACAGAGAGAGATCACAAGTAGACGGACAGGCAGGCAGAGAGAGAGATAAAGGGAAGCAGGCTCCCTGCTGAGCAGAGAGCCCGATGCGGGACTCGAGCCCAGGACCCTGAGATCATGACTTGAGCCAAAGGCAGCCGCTTAACCCACTGAGCCACCCAGGCACCCCGAGATATCGTTAGTTTTTGATGTAGTGTTCCATGTTTCATTGTTTGCATATTACGCCCAGTGCTCCACGCAATCCATGCCCTCCTTAATATCCATCACTGGGTTCACCATTCCCCCATTACTATCAAAACTTTTTTAAAGTAGTAGTGTTTTCTATTCTCAACAGAACTTCATGAAAGTTACAGTTCTGTGAAATCTTATCAATAGTTTAAGTCTTTCATCATTCCAGGGGTTGAATTAAGAGTATCTTGTGGTTAGTTTGTATCTCCCTGATTCCTAAAGATATTAAGCCCATTTTCACATGCCTTTCAGTCTTTGTCTTCTTCTTAAGCCTTTTGGCCATTTTTAATTGGGTTATTTGTCTTTATTATTGAGTTGTAAGTGTTATTTATCTATTCCAGGTACAAATCCTTTGTCAAATGTGCAGTGGTGAATAATTTCTCCTGGCCAATTCATGTTCTTAGTAATGCCTTTTGATAAGGAAAAATGTTCAAAGGTTGATAAAGTCCAATTTACCAATTAAAATAAATTATTGTGAGTGCCTAAGGGTGTCTTAAGAAAGTTTTGCTCACATTGAAGTGGTAAAGATATTGTCCTGTGTTTTCATCTAGAAACTTTGTAGTCCTAAGTTTTACCTTTCAGTGTCTGACCCATCCCAAATTAACATATACCAATGCTATAAGAAATGAGTTGAGGTTGATTTCTTTTTTATATAAATATCTAGTTGTTATAGCAACACATGTTCAAAGGTTTTACTTTGCTGATCTTCATCAGCCACATTATCATTGTTGCAAAAATATTTTGCTCATATCAGTGTGGTTCTATCTCTGAACTGTGGAATCTGTTCCACTGATCTATTTGTCTATCTTAATGCCAATACTAACCTGCTTCAATTAATATAGTTTTAGGTAAGTCTTGAAAATCAGTATTGTAAGTCCTGAACATTCTTCTTTTTGGGGGTTATTTGGACTATTATTGTTTCTTGTATATTAACATAATTTTTTTTTCATTTTTTAAAGGTTAATTTATTTGAGGGAGAGAATGTGAGGGGGGAGGGGGCAAAGGAAGAGGGAGAGAATCTGAAGTGGGGTCCCCACTGAGTGCAGAGCCCCACATGGGGCTAGATCTCACGACCCTAAGATCATGACCGGAACTAAAATCGAGTCAGATGCTTAGCCAACTGAGCCACCCAAGCACCTCTCCATATAAATATTTTAATCAGTTTATCAATTTCTACAGAAAAGCTTGCTGAAATTTTGATTAGGAGCATATTGAATCTCTAGATCCATTATAGGGAAAAGATTGTTAAAATGGCCATTCAAAATTATGGATTTGTCTGTTCTTCCCTTCAGCTCTGTCCCTTAAGTTCTTTGCATTTTGAATCTTTAAAATTGAATGTTTATGTACAATTCCATTTCACTTCTTCTACTGGTTTCTACCTATATCAATGTGGGTTTCTTTTTTTTTTTTTAATTTGTTTATTTGCTTCCTTTTTTTGCAGTTACTCAGGGGATTACAGTTGTATCATTAACTTATCTTATTCCACACAGGATTAATGTTACATCCCTTCATATATAATATGAGACTCTCCTAACATACTTTCATTTACCACCTTCTGTCTTTTGTGCTATTTTTGTTCCCTAATTTTTCTTTACATAGGTTACAAACACCATAATATTCGATAATCATTTTCACTTGAAATAGCAAAATGCCTCTTAAATAAATTAACAAAAAGAGTTTTTTAATATCTTTACCCACATATTAACAATTTCTCACACTCTTCATTTTTCATGTAGATATGAACTTATACTTGACATTATTTGGAACTTCCTTCAGCATTCTTTATAGCGCAAGCCTACTGGTGATAAAGTCTCAGTTTTTATGTCTCAAAATATCTTTTCTTCATATTTTTGTATTATAGGTTGACCATTCCCACTCACTCCCGCAACATTAAGGAATCATTACTTTAGAGACTCCATTATGTTTTAAATGAAGTCTTTAGAATTTTTATTGACTTTCCCATATATTAATCTCTTCCATACCCCCTTACTCCCCACTCCCAGACTGCTTTTAAAAATTTCTCTTTATTTGTAGTTAAGGCAACTTGGCTATATTTTAGCTACAAATTGTTTCTTGGAGTCTGTACTTCTTGGTGTTTGTTGATTTTCTTGGATTTGTAGGTGGATATTCTTTTTAAAATCAAGTTTGGTGGGAAAATATGCTCCTATCTCTTCAAATATTATTTCTGCCCCAATTTACCTTCTCTTCCTCCAGGTCACCAGTATATCCTCTGATATATTTTCAGCATTTGTTTCTCTCTTTACTATACTTTGTATGGTTTTTGCTGTTCTTTATTCAAATTAATTGGTTTTTGATCTATAGTAGCCAATTTCTGTTGATTCCATCTAAAAATGGATATTGTATATATCAGTTATATTTCTGTTTGGTTCTTTTTTATGGATTCATTTTTTCTGACATTACTCCCCATATGTTCATTCATTGTATTTTCCCTTAAATTTCAAGCATATTGTAATTGTCCTAAAGCCTTTGCCTACTAATGCCAACCTATGTCTTGTATTTGAGCCTATTTCTACTCACCTGACTTTTCTTTTGGTTTTGGGTCACATTTTCTTGTTTCTTCTCATGTCTAGTAATTTTTCTTTGTATACTGGACATTGTGTATGTGAAGACATTGAGATTCTGGATTTGACATCTTCTAAAAGAATGTTGAGTTTAATTCTGGCAGAGAGGCAGTTTTCTTCAAAGATAAGCTTGATCTAGTCATGGTTTCTTTTTAGGCCTTCTTGGTAGGATCCAGAGAAACCGTTTTCCTAGGCAACGTGTAACCATACTCAAAGGCAGGTTTTGTGGTGGTGACATCTCAGCTAATGACCTGGCTGAGATGTCCAGCTATTCAGAAACTTAACATCTCTCAATACTGTGGTGTGATCTCTAAAATCTTGGCTCAGCTTTTCTCCACCAGGGTTCAAGAAATAGCACGTGCAGCTCAGTATTTGGACAAAACTCGAAGGAGTCCTCATGAAGATTTATGAAATCCCTTCTCTGAGAATATCTCTGCTCTGGTACCACACTCTTTACATTCCAGCCTTGTAGCAGCCCTCAACTCTGATCTTGGTTAATTTTCCCCAGAAAAAACTTCTAACTTTGTTTAAGTTCCAATTCCCTGTGTGGTAGTTTGGAACATGCCCCAGGCAGAAATCCAGAGTCAATGTGGTGTTTCCTTGAGTGATTTCATTCTTTCAAGGAGTCAAGTCCTGCATTGCTGCTTGTTCAGTATCTGAACCATTTGCTTTATATATTTCATCTAGTTCTATAACGGCTTATGGTGGAAGCATAAGTCTTTTAACTGTCCCTCCATCAAAGCCAGAATAAGAAGTTTAATGTTTTTGCCTTTTCTACATTTACAGTTTATATTCATCTCTCACTGTTGTCCTTCCCATTATATCTGCTTTTCCTTGAACACCTTTTAATTTACTCTTTAAATCTGAGATGGATGTTATATTTTTCTTTTGTTTCTTTTCTGAGTTCTATCAACTCCTATTTCATAGCTTCCCGGTTTTCATCTTTTCTATTCTGTGCCTCATACCCCTTCATATGTGCAGTGGCTCTTTTAATGATATTTAACTCACAATAGAGTGTTTTGTTGCAAAGTTCCTCATTTCATGACTTTTTTTCAGTATCTTCATCTGCCAAGGTTTTTGGTATTAATTTATGTTTTCTTCTTATAACAATATTACACAGGTATTGACTTCTTATTTGTTATTGTAATTAATAGTATTGAATTTCCCCCCGATTCACAATAGCAAGAAATTCCATGTGGAGAGACACTTTTCTCTCTTCCAGGGAAAGGAAGCACAAGTATTGTCATTATTTAGAAGTCAAAATTTCCATATTCTGAGGCTATAGTAAATAACAGGGCTTTTCCCCCCTCTTTTGTTTTTCTTATTCTGTTTTTAAAAGATTTTACTTATTTATTTGAGAGAGTATGCGAGAGCATGATCTAGGTGACAGGCAGAGGGAGAAGCAGACTCTCCATTGAGCAGGGACCCCAACATAGGGCTTGATCCCAGGACTCCAGGATCATGACCTGAGCCAAAGGCAGTTGCCCAACCAACTCAGCCACCCAGAGGCCCCTGTTTTTCTTATTGTTAAAGGCTATTTTGTTTCAGTAAGTTCTTTATTTTGGACTAGTACCTTCATTATCCAATAAAGGTAAAACCCTAAAGAGACACCACTTATACACTATGTCTCCTTTTCCATGAAAAGGGACCTTACCAGAAGCTCCTTTTCCCTTTGACTTTCCATGGCTCTGATTCACTTGATCTAAAACCTTTTCACAACATTTGCCCAATCATGATGAGACCATCCAAAAGGAAATTTTTAATTTTTGTAGTGAAGTACTCACATCAAAGATTTTTAAATATTGGCAATTTTTATATGACATTCCCAACCAAATCCATTAGCTTAGTGTTCAGTAAAGTTTTGATTGTTCGAAGTAGTATCAAATCTTAGACATTTTTTTCTGTAGAAGAATATGAGCACATTGCACTGAACAGTATTAAGATACTTCCAGACTTCCTTCAAGTGAAAAACAGTGAGTAGAAATAAGAAAATGACATGGAGTGTTATATAGCACAAGTACGTGGAGAGATTTTTCTAACAATGTGTTCTTGCTCCCTATCTCCACTACCATGAAGGAAATATAATTTGAGGTGGTTGAAGAAGTTGACATGTATGTTTTGAGATAAATAAAGCAGGGGTGGGGTAGCAAGGAAGGAATGAAGGAAGAATAAGAGGGAAGAAGGGAGGAAGGAAGGAAAGGGAGGAGAGAGGTGGAAGGAAAGGAGAGGGGAGGGAACAGAAAAAGGAGGAAGGAAGGAAAATACTCCCTGGATATTTCTGGAAAATTCTCAACCACTGGCATTATCATGAAAACAAACACCAAAATAGAAAGAATGGCAATTTAAATTTTTTTTTTTTAAATTCAACTTAACATATAGTGTATTACTAGTTTCAGGGGTAGAATTTGGTGACTCATCAGTTGTATAAACATCCAGTGCTCATTACATCAAGTTCCCTCCTTAATGTCCATCACCCAGTTACTCCATCCTCCTACTCACCTCCCTTCCAGGAACCCTCAGTTTGTTTCCTAGAGTTAAGAGTTTCTTATGGTTTGCCTCTGTTTAAGTAACCCCAGAAACACACGGGGGGAGTTGGACATACATCAGTAGTTAGGGACCAGTCAGAGTCAGAGGAGAAACTGGATGATACTAGAGAGCAGGAGAGGTCTTGTGGGGCGGGGCAGTGGGTGGGGGCAGCTGATACACCAGAGGAGACAGAAAGGGAACCTGGAAATGCAGACAACACTCACCTGACAAGAAACTACATGTTCTTCTCCTTTTCCAGAAAACCAATGCCTGACCTCCCTTAGCTCAACTTGTCTTTGAACTAAAGGGAGTTACGTGCTCTAATGAGGGAGGCATGCTTAGCTTTTGGAAGAGTTCACAACCAACTGCTAGGGAAGTGGTGTTAATGCTTGATTATGAGGCACACAAGCAAACTGAGGGGGTCCAATGCAGAAGTGCAGCTTTGTAAAGGCCTTTGACATTCAGATATACACAGACTAGATGCACTAACTGGAGATCAATTAGGGTTAAAAAAAAAAAAAAAGTCTCAGAGGTTTTGAAGTCCATGCCCAGGAAGAAAAGTTAGATGATCCTCCATGATCCACGAGGGCAGAACTAGCATTTCCAAAGGCGGCAGGCTTGGCTTTGACATAACGATGGCCCTTCCAACAGGTGAAGGTGAACCAGCATAAATAAAACAGATATTCACAGGTAAAATGGCCACCTGGTGGGAATGTTGGAGAAGAAATTGAAACATGGAAGAAAAGTTAGATTCCAAGGCATCTCTCACTCCTCCTGGGATCCCACGACTTCATGTTGGAGGCAAAAACACCACGGTGAGTGAAACGGGCTTGTTCCAGCTTCTCCCACTCAACCTGGGACCTGGAGAAATGTCCTTAAGTACTTTCAGCCTAGTTTCCTCCACTGTGGATGGAACAATGATAGCCCTATCTCATAGGTTGTGAGCTTCTTTAACGAGATGATAAATGTCCCATGTTTATCCGGAGCACAGTCAGACCCTAATGGCATTTGCTGCTGCTATTATTGAGAATGAATGTGACACTGGGACACAGCACAGTTCATCTACTTTGCGGATTCAGACAAAGGAAGATTCAGCAGATATTCCAACAGGCCCTTGGGTGTGTGGACACAGCAAGGTCAAGGACAGAGAACAGAAAATCGTCAACAATGATACCACATGGCATGTGGTCTAGAAGAGGGGAAAATGTGTCGGTCAATGATCAGTTGATCATTGAGAGGAACAACTGCCAAGCCTGCCCCCCTAAGAGGTAACTATTTGCAAGAGGAATTAAATAGAAAAAGTGCCATCTTAAAAATAAGTATACAAAATATGATCCGGGAAGAAAACTTTCCTCATTGGCAGTCTTATGAAGAGAAGTCATGTGTTGGAATTCATGGAGAAGGAAAGAAGCAGAATGATGAACTTTTCCCTGGTATCATGACATGTCAGAAATGCAAAATAAACTGAAACTTGGAACTAGAGGCAGTGAGGACGTGATTTGGACCAGCACAAATGTATTTTAGACTTCTTTCTGCCACTGGGTATCATTATTTCTCAAGAAAATTGCCAGGAAGACACAGACTGTCTTAGATAACACCTTGGAGTGTTCATTCATCTACTACAATGTAAAACGGTGCAACTGGACGGCCTCCTTGATCACTTAAACCTATAAACCACAGCATATCACCCTTAAGTTTCCGATTCTGCAGGAATCTCATTTCGCATGGAACAGCTTCTAAAATCCCAGCAAAGAAAGTATGTTTCTTTCTGTCTCTGACATGAACGGTTGGCACTATCCTGGATACAGCAGGGGCAAAATATGTGTGAAATTGAATCATTCCAGTATGGGGAGTTAGATTATAGGAATATACCAAGAGGATTAAAAAGGAGTTGGATGCTGAGTAAAGAGCCTTCAATACTTCTCCCGAAATCTTGTCAATTGCCTGTAATTAAACATAAAATAATTTTTGTTTTATTTACATTTTCTCTTTTCAAATGCATAATAGATTCTATAACTTTGGCTGAACTGTCAAACCTGCTTGGGGGAACCAGGTGGTGGGTATTAGGGCAAGGTTTGCATGGAGCAGTGGGTGTGGTACAAAAAACAAGGAATACTGTTATGCTGGAAAAAAAAACAACAACAAGGGTAGAGGCTGTACACTACCTGATTTTAAGACTTATTACAAATCTACAGTAATCAAAACAGTACAATATTGGGATAAATAGATATACAGATCAATAAAATGAAAAGGTCCTAAAAAAAGACCCCCATATATAATGGTCAGTTGACTTTGAACAAAGTTACCAAGGAAATTCAACAGGGAAAAATACAATCTTTTCAAAATTGCTTCGGGAAAAACTTGATTTTTATAGCAGAGAAATAAATCTTATCCCTTACTTCATACCATAACAAGAATTAACTCAAAAGTGGATCACAGACCTAAAATATAAGAGCCCAATGCAGTTCCAAGACACAAAGGAGAGGGAAAAAGGTAGAAAAAACATTTGCCCAATCTCTGTACCAGCCTCCCCAATTTCCACCCTACCCCAAATTAGGACAGAATTATAGGGAAAACTAATCTGAAGCTCTTTAGTCAGCACATGAATCTGTTCAAAAGGAAAGCATTACTCAGAGTAACTCCTAAGCAAGTACTTATTAACTCAAGTACAACTCTCAGAGCCATAGAAGCCTGCCATGAAGAATAAGACACTGTATACATCCATAGATGTAGAGCCTAGTGGAAGAAGCATCATAAAGGATTTCATTAAGTTTAAACAGATCCCAAACTATAACAGCTGAAGTTATGCCCACAGCTATCCCTGAGGTTCACAGAAGGTGCAGAGTTCAGAATTATGGACATCAAGATGGCTAAAATTCCTATAGTGCATTTAGAACTCAAATCTAGTTTCAAACAGTTAATGGACAAAAGAAATGTAAATAAGATATAAAGAAAAAACAAATATTCAAAGATTTACACAACACTCATCAAGGTTTATATTTAAAAATGGGAATTAAAGGGGCACCTGGGTGGCTCAGTGGGTTAAAGCCTCTGCCTTTGGCCCAGGTCATGATGGGGTCTTGGGATAGAGCCCTGCATCAGGCTTTCTGCTCAGTGGGGAGCCCGCATCCCCGATCTCTGCCTGCCTCTCTGCCTACTTGTGATCTCTGCCTGTCAAATAAATAAATAAAATACTTAAAAAATTAAAAAATAAAAATGGGAATTAGACTCTATTTTTCCCATCCTGCCTGTGTGTATACAAGTTCTGGCCTGTAGGATACTTTGCTTCAATTGAAAAAATTATGCCTTTTCTCCTACTTCCCCAAACTGAAAGATATCATAAAATGGATGCTTCCTCTGTCAAAGTTTTAAAAGAAAAATATAGAAACGTAAGAAACTGGTATCATGGGCCGCCTGACTGGCTCAGTCTGTTAAGCATATGACTCTTATTCAGCTCAGATCATGATCTCCAGGTTGTGAGATAGTGCCCCACATTGG
Source organism: Mustela nivalis (assembly GCF_964662115.1). NCBI lineage: Eukaryota > Metazoa > Chordata > Mammalia > Carnivora > Mustelidae > Mustela > Mustela nivalis. The sequence continues at coordinate 139,806,925 of NC_139025.1, forward strand.
GCTCTGCACTGGGCATGGAACCTACTTAAGATTCTCTCTCTCCCTCTACCTCTGGCCTTCCCCCTCCCTCCCTCCCTTCCTCTCTACCTCTCCCCATCCCTCTCTCTCTAAAAAAATGAAATAAAAATTTAAAAATAAAAAATTTTTAAAAAGAAACTGGTATCACAATAAAGTACTTTAACAAAGAATTCATTTTATAAGTCATAAGGTTTTAATACCACCTAATACCCTCAAAATTTTACATTTTATGTTAATTAAAACTGTTCTTAAAACAAGTACAAAAAATAAATGTCAAGTTCCACTCCATTTTCTTACTGAGATAATCATCAGGCACATCAATGAGTTCTAATATTTATTTAAAATGTTAATGTTAAAACACATCAAAAACTATCCCCTAGAAACATTTTTCAAAATTTTATTATTTCAAAATGTTCTGGTATTAATGTAACTAACTTCTTTTCCATTTTGAATACAGGAGGAATTCAGATAATGTTTCAGTCACGAAAACTTTTTTTTTTTTTTGATAGACAGAGATCACAAGTAGGCAGAGAGGCAGGTAGAGAGAGGGGGGGAGGATGGTGAGCAGGCTCCCTGCTGAGCAGAGAGCCCCATGTGGGGCTCGATCCCAGGATCCTGAGATCACGACCTGAGCCAAAGGCAGAGGCTTTAACCCACTGATCCATGTGGGTGCCCCCATGAAAACTTTTGAAGAGCACCATACATCTTACAATCTGGAACCATGAACCTAGACCACTGTAAATTTGTAAGTCAAACACCCTACTCAGAAGCTTTGCAAATATGCACCTATGATTTAAGGAGGCAAATTCAAGTTACAAATGTTAAGTTGACATTTTTAAAAAATCTCTTAACTCTGCTTAACTTTTTTCTTTGACCCTTCCTAAGATATTTTCAGGAAATATTTGTACACTTCATCTTTCATTTGAACATCTTTCTCAGCTTATATCTAACTCATGTCCTCAAATCCACACTTTCTTCTATTTATTGTCACAGAAAATATGGACTACTTCAGGTTTTTTTCTTTTTTTAAATAAGGGTAAATGATATGGAAGATGAAGTGAGAACAATGAAAAATTTAGGATTATCTCAGCGGTATAAGATAAAATATATGAAAAACTGTCAGTATACAGAAGAATGCGCTTCAAATGGACATTATAAATTCCCTTAATTAATCTACATTAAGCCACAAAATGAACTCCAAAAAGACTACTATTCAAGCTCACAAGACCGTCTGATTTTAATAAAGGAAATAATTTCCATTGTGTTTATTTCCTTCATAACATAATGAAAAATATCTTACTAGAAATGATATATCAGCAAGAAAGTGCACTTCATATGATCCTCGCAGAAAATTATTCTTTGCTCCTTTTTCACAAAATGCAATTCCTAAAGGAAAAAAAAATGAGATGGGGAAGTGTTCTTAACTCCAAAATTGAACTAAATATGTTTTGTCATTATACATTCCAACTCTCAACACTATGCCCAGCAGATAGCTCCACAAATACTTGCTGAAAAATAGGAAAATAAATTTTTAAGTTATTTGTGGTATTTGCCTAATAAAAACATAATGTTAGCCAATGGAGAATTTCTAATGTCACTAACCTATTTTTTTCAGTTAAGTATTACTTAGATGTTCAGTAATATTCTGTAACTCCCTAGATTCACAAATTGGGGTTCCTAGGTCCCATTTTCCTACACTCTAGATCCCATGATATGCTTTCTATTTACCTTGTACACACAGCCTACTGAATGTGCGCTTTGCTAAAATATTGGAAGTATTCACTGTATTATGTTCTCATTTATAAAAGAAAATTGTCAGGGGGTCAGTGATCTGCATTGCCGTAAAATATGTTTGTATTCAAATACATGTATGCTTGTAGCTTTCACTGTCTTTTAAAGGTAATAATGAAATGAAAATAATGAACATAAGATTGTCAAAGTGCACATAAAACTGATGTCAATAATTCATATTTAAAAAAGGAACACTGGTGAATACTAATCAAGGATCAGTACATAAAGAATAATCCACTTTGCTTTGAATAACAATAAGGACTTTAGGTATAAAGGAAAGATGGTAAAAGCCCCTTCCCTCAGTCCCCACCTTGCTCACCCAGATTGGCCAGGACCAATTATGATGTTGTTCATCCAATAATTTAGAAATGCATGACTGGATGACTCTACCAACTCCCAAGTAAATCTGCTACCTCAAATAAAAATGGTAATTTCTCCATGGAAAGAAATACCAGTCTTTAGAATCTAATTAAGCAATATTAATTACTGTGATACTATAATTTTATTTCCATTTCAAATCAACCCCTTCTCTAGAGGGGAAAAATACAAATTGCCAAATATTCTTTTTGTATTAATAAATTAAATATTAAAAGCCTGAACTTTTAAGACATATAGACACACAAATAAGCTTTTTTTGGCAAGGTTAAAAAGAGCTTGCTTATTAGATTTTAAGCCAAAGACTATAATAAGAGATGAGGAAGGACACTATATCATACTCAAAGGGTCTGTCCAACAAGAAGATTTAACAATTTTAAATATCTATGCCCCCAACGTGGGAGCAGCCAACTATATAAACCAATTAATAACAAAATCAAAGAAACACATCAACAATAATACAATAATAGTAGGGGACTTTAACACTCCCCTCACTGAAATGGACAGGTCATCCAAGCAAAAGATCAGCAAGGAAATAAAGGCCTTAAACGACACACTGGACCAGATGGACATCACAGATATATTCAGAATATTTCATCCCAAAGCAACAGAATACACATTCTTCTCTAGTGCACATGGAACATTCTCCAGAATAGATCACATCCTCGGTCCTAAATCAGGACTCAACCGGTATCAAAAGATTGGGATCATTCCCTGAATATTTTCAGACCACAATGCTCTAAAGCTAGAACTCAACCACAAAAGGAAGTTTGGAAAGAACCCAAATACATGGAGACTAAACAGTATCCTTCTAAAGAATGAATGGGTCAACCGGAAAATTAAAGAAGAATTGAAAAAAATCATGGAAACAAATGATAATGAAAATACAACGGTTCAAAATCTGTGGGACACAACAAAGGCAGTCCTGAGAGGAAAATATATAGCGGTACAAGCCTTTCTCAAGAAACAAGAAAGGTCTCAGGTACACAACCTAACCCTACACCTAAAGGAGCTGGAGAAAGAACAAGAAAGAAACCCTAAGCCCAGCAGGAGAAGAGAAATCATAAAGATCAGAGCAGAAATTAATGAAATAGAAACCAAAAAAACAATAGAACAAATCAACAAAACTAGGAGCTGGTTCTTTGAAAGAATTAATAAAATTGATAAACCCCTGGCCAGACTTATCAAAAAGAAAAGAGAAAGGACCCAAATAAGTAAAATCATGAATGAAAGAGGAGAGATCACAACTAACACCAAAGAAATACAAACTATTATAAGAACATACTATGAGCAACTCTACGCCAATAAATTTGACAATCGGGAAGAAATGGATGCATTCCTAGAAACATATAAACTACCACAACTGAACCAGGAAGAAATAGAAAGCCTGAACAGACCCATAACCAGTAAGGAGATTGAAACAGTCATTAAAAATTTCCAAACAAACAAAAGCCCAGGGCCAGATGGCTTCCCGGGGGAATTCTACCAAACATTTAAAGAAGAACTAATTCCTATTCTCCTGAAACTGTTCCAAAAAATAGAAATGGAAGGAAAACTTCCAAACTCATTTTATGAGGCCAGCATCACCTTGATGCCAAAACCAGACAAGGATCCCACCAAAAAAGAGAGCTATAGACCGATATCCTTGATGAACACAGATGCGAAAATACTCAACAAAATACTAGCCAATAGGATTCAACAGTACATTAAAAAGATTATTCACCACGACCAAGTGGGATTTATTCCAGGGCTGCAAGGTTGGTTCAACATCCGCAAATCAGTCAATGTGATACAACACATCAATAAAAGAAAGAACAAGAACCATATGATACTCTCAATAGATGCTGAAAAAGCATTTGACAAAGTACAGCATCCCTTCCTGATCAAAACTCTTCAAAGTGTAGGGATAGAGGGCACATACCTCAATATCATCAAAGCCATCTATGAAAAACCCACCGCAAATATCATTCTCAATGGAGAAAAACTGAAAGCTTTTCCACTAAGGTCAGGAACACGGCAGGGATGTCCATTATCACCACTGCTATTCAACATAGTACTAGAGGTCCTAGCCTCAGCAATCAGACAACAAAAGGAAATTAAAGGCATCCAAATCGGCAAAGAAGAAGTCAAATTATCACTCTTCGCAGATGATATGATACTATATGTGGAAAACCCAAAAGACTCCACTCCAAAACTGCTAGAACTTATACAGGAATTCAGTAAAGTGTCAGGATATAAAATCAATGCACAGAAATCAGTTGCATTTCTCTACACCAACAGGAAGACAGAAGAAAGAGATATTAAGGAGTCAATCCCATTTACAATTGCATCCAAAACCATAAGATACCTAGGAATAAACCTAACCAAAGAGACACAGAATCTATACTCAGAAAACTATAAAGTACTCATGAAAGAAATTGAGGAAGACACAAAGAAATGGAAAAATGTTCCATGCTCCTGGATTGGAAGAATAAATATTGTGAAAATGTCTATGCTACCTAAAGCAATCTACACATTTAATGCAATTCCTATCAAAGTACCATCCATCTTTTTCAAAGAAATGGAACAAATAATGCTAAAATTTATATGGAACCAGAAAAGACCTCGAATAGCCAAAGGGATATTGAAAAAGAAAGCCAACGTTGGTGGCATCACAATTCCGGACTTCAAGCTCTATTACAAAGCTGTCATCATCAAGACAGCATGGTACTGGCACAAAAACACACACATAGATCAATGGAACAGAATAGAGAACCCAGAAATAGACCCTCAAATCTATGGTCAACTCATCTTCGACAAAGCAGGAAAGAATGTCCAATGGAAAAAAGACAGCCTCTTCAATAAATGGTGCTGGGAAAACTGGACAGCCACATGTAGAAAAATGAAATTGGACCATTTCCTTACACCACACACAAAAATAGACTCAAAATGGATGAAGGACCTCAATGTGCGAAAGGAATCCATCAAAATCCTTGAGGAGAACACAGGCAGCAACCTCTTCGACCTCTGCCGCAGCAACATCTTCCTAGGAACAACGCAAAAGGCAAGGGAAGCAAGGGAAAAAATGAACTATTGGGATTTCATCAAGATCAAAAGCTTTTGCACAGCAAAGGAAACAGTTAACAAAATCAAAAGACAACTGACAGAATGGGAGAAGATATTTGCAAACAACATATCAGATAAAGGACTAGTGTCCAGAATCTATAAAGAACTTAGCAAACTCAACACCCAAAGAACAAATAATCCAATCAAGAAATGGGCAGAGGACATGAACAGACATTTCTGTAAAGAAGACATCCAGATGGCCAACAGACACATGAAAAAGTGCTCCATATCACTCGGCATCAGGGAAATACAAATCAAAACCACAATGAGATATCACCTCACACCAGTCAGAATGGCTAAAATCAACAAGTCAGGAAATGACAGATGCTGGCGAGGATGTGGAGAAAGGGGAACCCTCCTACACTGTTGGTGGGAATGCAAGCTGGTGCAGCCACTCTGGAAAACAGCATGGAGGTTCCTCAGAATGTTGAAAATAGAACTGCCCTATGACCCAGCAATTGCACTATTGGGTATTTACCCTAAAGATACAAATGTAGTGATCCAAAGGGGCACATGCACCCGAATGTTTATAGCAGCAATGTCCACAATAGCCAAACTATGGAAAGAACCTAGATGTCCATCAACAGATGAATGGATCAAGAAGATGTGGTATATATACACAATGGAATACTATGCAGCCATCAAAAGAAATGAAATCTTGCCATTTGCGACAACATGGATGGAACTAGAGCGAATCATGCTTAGCGAAATAAGTCAAGCAGAGAAAGACAACTATCATATGATCTCCCTGATATGAGGAAATGGTGATGCAACATGGAGGCTTAAGTGGGTAGGAGAAGAATAAATGAAACAAGATGGGATTGGGAGGGAGACAAACCATAAGTGACTCTTAATCTCACAAAACAAACTGAGGGTTGCTGGGGGGAGGGGGTTTGGGAGAAGAGGGTGGGATTATGGACATTGGGGAGGGTATGTGCTTTGGTGAGTGCTGTGAAGTGTGTAAACCTGGTGATTCACAGACCTGTACCCCTGGGGATAAAAATATATGTTTATAAAAAATAAAAATTAAAAAAAAAAAAAGAGCTTGCTTTAAAAAGACAATTTTAGCTTTTAATCTAATTACACTGAAATGAAAAAAAGCTCCTTAAAGTTTCATCACCAATTTCTAAAATCAAGTAATTCAAAGTGGAGTGCTTTTTTTATGGGTTCTCAAATTAAAGTTTAGCAATTTGACCCATATTAAATTACCAATTAAACACAAATCTGAGCGGCACCTGATTGGCTCAGTCGGTTTAAGCATCTGCCTTGGGCTCATATCATGATTCTAGGATCCTAGGATTGAGTCCCATACCCAGCTCCTTGCTCAGCAGGGAGCTAGCCTACTTTTCCCTATGCGGGCTACTTCCCCAGCTTATGTGCACACTCTTGTGGTCTCTCTCTCTCTCACTCTTTCTCTGACAAATAAACAAAATCCTTAAAAATAAATCAATAAATAATCAATTGTTATTGGGAATTAGTGTTTTGTACATAGTTCTCAATTTCTAAAAGGAAATATTTTAAAAAATCAAATTCTTTTATAATATTCTATAATGAAACATACTCTTACCTTCAAAATAAAACCTGAACTAAAATGTTAGTGCTACATCCAGTTATCATTAAATTTCATATATTAAATCTCCAAATCTCATTGCTTCTGTCCAGGCAAGGGCTAGACAACCTGCATCTCCAATTGCTATTACTCCCAAATCTGATTCCGAGATCCCCACCAACTTCCTAGCTAGACCCTCTACCTTTTTTTTTTTTTTTTTTTTTTGAGAGGGAGCAGCTTGCATTCGAATAAGCAAGAAAGTTGGGGAGAGGGGATTTAGCAAAGGGAAAGAGAGACAGAGACTCCTAAGCAGGCTCCATACCGAGCATGGAACCAAACCTGGGCCAACTGCAGAACCCTGAGATCATGACCTGAGCCAAATCCAGTCAGACACCCAACTGAGTCACCCAGTACCTCCATTTCTAATCAGCCTACATTGTTGTTAACCTGGACTTCAAGCTCTGTAATTCCGCTCAAATTTTCACCTCTGCTAGAAAACAGTGTGCCCCCATCTCTTAAACAATCTTCCCCAGTTTAACGGCACCTTCTGTGACAGCAACCTCAGGAATACTCTTACCATCACAATCACTTCTGGGAGGTGGGGGGGAGTAAAATCATACTGAGTTTTGTTTAAGTATGAGCCTCTTCTATTCTATACTTTATGGTTTTTTTTAGAGAAAGAACTTCATGCATTTTTATATCCCCAATATCTAGTTACTATTTGGAATAGAATTCAATATAGTCCATTCAGAAAATGTTTACTGAGTATCCAATTACTCCAGACACCTTTCTAGGTTCTAGTGAAAAATCTCTACATCTCTACGACTGATCTCACGGAGCTTGCATTCTAGTTGGGGAAGCCTACATCACACAATGAATGAGGAATATGTAATATACAGCAGTTATATGAAGTCCTTAATTAAAAAAAAGAGAGTGAGAGAGAGAAAGCAAGGAAGTAAGTACTATCATATGGGATTAAGATTTGAGAAAGAATTAATGAGATGATGACAATAACAGCAACTGCAACAGCAGTATTTATCATATGCTAACCAATATCCTAACTGCTTTAGATGCAGTTAGGAACAGCAACAAAGGCAAGCCAACAATAATCTCATTATTATCCTCAAAAGGAAACTGAAAGATTAAGAAGGTACCTACCAAGGTCACATAGCAAAGTCAGTCAAGTTGTCTAACCTGGGCATGCTTTTAACAGTTATGCACAACCACAGTTCAGCTCACTTTTTTTTTTAAGGTTTTATATATTTATTTGTGAGAGAGAGAGCGAGTACGAGCAGGGGGAGAGGAAGAAGGAGAGGACGAAGCAGACTCCTTGCTGAGCAGGGAGCCCAACTCTGCTGGAGCTCAATCCCAGGACTCTGAGAACATGACCTGAGCCCTGAACCAAAGGCAGATGGCAAACCACTGAGTGACCGTGCCACTCATGTCATGAGATACCATGACAACAGGTGAGTGCTTGCTGTGAACAAAAATGATAAACACTGACAACTTCTCAAACTTATTCTTAAAATAAGTTTTAAGTTTCTATAGGATAATTATCAGAGCAGAAATTACACAAGACAATATCACAAAATCACATGGATACATCTTGTAAAGAAGTAATCTGAAACAAATAAATGGACACTATCATTCCAATAATAGTTGAATGTCAAATATCACAGTTTATATTGTGAAACAAGTTACTACAACTTTCAATTTTCCATATTAACAAGAAGGGTTAAATGAAATGACTGATTCAAACTCCTCTTTTCAAATATCTCAACTACATTTTACAAAGCAAATAGATAACACTAAATACAATTGCTGATGATAACTGAAGACCTGAATGACCCAAGAAAAACCACTCCCTAATGCCTTCTCCTGTTATACTAGCTTGTTAATTATGTGCTTAATCAGTGAATGCCAACAAATTAGAAAGCAAAATGAAACAAAGTGCTCTTGACAGGGTATTAACATTCCCTGTATCAAGTCTTAAGGGCCTAAAGTTCTAAGCATCTCCTCAAGTCTTGATAAAAAAAAAAACCTCAATCTAATTATGAAGAAAATTTCTACTTTATGTTTGAACTTACCAAATTTCACTGGATACCTCTGCCCTGAGTATAATGCAGTGTGAAAGAAAAGAGGTTTGTATATGCAAACAGCTTTTAAAATCAATTCTGATTAAGGGGAAAATTAAACAGGCAATAACCAAAAATAAGTCTATAAACACAATAAATGGTGCATATTTGCTCAAACATTAATTTCATTTTGTAATGACTGAACGTTAACAGTCTTCAGGACCCCCAGCATGGCCTGGTACAACCTGTTTTGCTGGTAAACCTGTTTGGATTACAAACTGGGGAAGTGTTTTGAATTCCAGGAGGGCGGGGCTCCTAGGTGGTTCAATCAGTTAAGTGTCTGTCTTAGGCTCAAGTCATGATCCCAGGGTCCTGGGATGGAGCCCCACATAGGACTCCTTGCTCAGTAGGAAGGCTGTTTCTTCCTCTTTCTCTGCCTGTTGTTCCTTTGTTCCTCCTGCTTGTTGCTTTCTCTGTTAAAAAAAAAAAAAAAGAGGGGAGTGATATGACTGGGTTGAATCACCAGCTACATTTGAGATAGGAAGACCTACCTGAGAAATGTTCTCTAGGTAGAATCATCTTTCTCTTTTTAAAAAGATTTTATTTATTTATTTATTTATTTATTTATTTGAGAGAGAGAGAGAGAGAGAGCATGCACGTGGGGGAGGAGGAGTGCGAGGGACAAGCTCAAATGCAGGGCTCCATCCAGGACCCTGAGATCATGACCTGAACCCAAAGCAAGAACTGGATTCCTCAGGCACTGAGCCACTCAGGTACCTTTAGAATAATCTCTATCTTGAGGTTATATCTAGGATATTCTCCAGAGGTATATAATCAGGGCACCCAAACATCATAGAGTAATAGGAAAATAAGACACCAGCTTCCTCCTCATTGCTAACTCCCAAACTTCTGATTTGATCTGGGGGGATAGGAAGGACACATATGTTCTCACGCGAGTTTGAGTTTGCTGTTTTGTATTACTAACTAAATTCACATAATTGTGCAAGGATTGCTAGAAATTTTAATCTTGCAAATCTGAAACTCTATGCCCAGGGAAGAACAACCCCGTTCCTTCCACCCCTCAGCCCTGGGAGCCATGGGTCCACTTTCTGTTTGTAGGAATTTGACTGCTTTATTTTTTATTTTATTTTTATTATTATTTTAAGATTTTATTCATTTATTTGACAGACAGAGATCACAAGTAGGCAGAGAGAAGGAAGCAGGCTCCCCGCCGAGCAGAAAGACCAGAGTGGGGCTCTATCCAAGGACCCTGGAATCATGACCTGAGCCGAAGGCAGAGGCTTTAACCTACTGAGCCATCCAGGTGTCCCTATTTTATATTATTTTCAACCACTTTAGAGATCTCATATAAGGGGACTCAGAAAATCTGGTGTGTGTGTGTGTGTGTGTGTGTGTGTGTGTGTGTGTGTGTGTGTGTGAGAGAGACTGGCTTATTTTGTGTAACGCAATATCCTTAAGTTTCATTCATATTGTAACGTGTGACAGAATTTCCTTCTTTTTAAAGAATAATATTACATTTTCTTTACTCATTCACACCACATTCTCTCAGCCCATCCATCCATCCATGGGCTCCTGGGAATAGTGCCCTGTGAACCTAGAAATGCAGAAACCCCGTTCAGATCCTGATTTCAGTTTTCTGCAATACAGAAGTGGGATTACTGGATCATAGAGTATTTTTTAATTTTTGGAGGAAACTTCGCACCATGTTCCACAGCAGTTGCACTGTTAAATGTGTCAAAAGGGAGAAAAGTATTAATACCAAACAGGGGGAGCTGTTCCCACTCTTGGGCCTGCCTGGGGCTCCAATTTGTTCACGTCCCAACCATCTGCGCTCCAATTTGTTCACGTCCCTCCACAGCCCTGCCCGCTACCAGAATTCTTCGTGACAGGAAGGGTAGGCTGATGCGGCAACCTTGGTAGTCGTCGTCTTTGAAGAAATTGTGACAGTTTTCTATCAACCACCACCCTGATCAATGTGCATCAATAGTGAAACGAGACCCTCCTCCCAGCTAAAAGATTACAGCTTGCTAAATGCACAGATGACGGTTAGCAGTTTTCAGCAAGAAAATATTTTTTAATTTGGGTGCCTGGGGGACTCCGTTGGCAAAGCAACGGCCTTCAGCTTGGGTCATGATCCCAGAGTCCTGGGATCGAGTCCCACATGGGGCTCCCCGATCCACGAGCAGTCCGCCTCTCCCTCTGTTCTTCTCCCCTCTCATGCTCTCTCTCTCTCACTCTCTCTCTCAAATAAATAAATAAAATAATAACAAAAATATTTTTTAAACAAGGCTTTTTTTATTTGATTTCAATAAAAAATATTAATTAATGAATTATGTGCTTTATGGTGACATTTGCATTATTGCGGTGGCCTGGAACTAAATCTGCCTTCCCTAGGGCCCTGATGGCACCACGTTCCCCCTCCTCCCTCCAGGCAGGCCCAAGAGTGGGAACAGCTCCCCCTGTTGTTAGCATCTGGGAGTCTCCCTCTGCTTTTTGCCTTGCTTTCTGCTTCCACAGCTCCAAGAAACAGAGGGCAAGCATCTATCTGATACATTGGGCAATTCTCCTTTTGTGTATATACGAGCTAGGTATATTTTGCATATTATACAAATTGTGTGAACATCATTTCTTTCTCTCTTTAAAATTGTTTTAAAAATTGGCAGCTTTCTTTACTGTTCTATTACTCTCTGTGACCGCCAAACTGACTAAAAGTGCCTTGTAAACTGCATGGGGGAGGTCTGTTTGCTTGCCATCTCTGAAAAACTTTTATTTTAGCTACATAAATTGAGAAATGTCTAAACATATAGCAAACAATAACTTAAAGAAAAGGGAAAAAGTTTTAAATGTTAACAAAGGGAGAAAAAATTGTAACTAAACTCTGCTAAGATAATCAAAATTTTATGAAGTTGGAATAGGAAATTGTTGTTTTAGGGTTTTCTTTTCCCCAGTTTTTCAAGTCAAAATTTGTTCAGATACATATTAATTGACTTGTGCAGATGTCTCATACAAGCTTATGTGTATGAAAACAGCACACAAAAATGTTCATGCCATAGAAAAACGTTCTTAAAAAAAAATGTTGATTATTTTAAATGTTTGTATCCATGCCAAATTTTGATAATTGTTAAAGTAACTGGAGATCTTTAACTGAAATCTTTAACTTAATATTTTCTAGTTCTAGAGGGTCTGGTGAAAATAATACATCTGTAAGAATTATAGGAAATGACACTTTAATGGAAAAATACTATCTGAAAACTATAATGCTAAATCTACTTGAATAAAAGCAATTGTACTATCAATTAAATAACTATCTAACTATCTATCTAAATAATACCTAAACTAAAAAGAGATAAGTCAAAATAACTTTAAAGACAGAAAACACATGCAGATGTTATGCTGTGGTTGTGGGAATTCAGGACCGGCCTGCGGTGAGCTCAGTCAAATCCTCAGGGGGCTCTGGTGGTGTGGCCCAGCTGCCTGGGCCCTCAAGTCCTGGCTCTTCTCCTTCCTGGGGGTGCTGATGATCCAGGGGTTCTCTGACACTTCTGGGCCTCTGTGGGCAGCTGGTGGAGGAGCAGGAGTAAAAGGGCCACTTGGGAAAAGCTGGAAGTTGGACTCTGTTTGGCCAACATTTGCCTGTTGTAATCACTTTCTTTCTTTAGCTCCTTGAGGCTTCTCTCGGTCAGCACAGCTGCCATCCAGCTTTCCTGAGCTCTCTTTGCATGGAAGAGGATCCCCTTTTGATAGTGTATGGCATTTTCCTCCAATTGTCTCCTGGTGTCTTCAGCGATGTCCTTGTAGAAGTCTCGAGTCTGAGACATGGCCTTGATGTTTCTACATGTGCAGGAAAGATTCCACTTAATGTCTGCACACTGCTCTTCTGCCTCCGACCATTTTCTCTCAACGGGGCTGATGCATTCTTGATATAATTGAGGCAGAGTTTGAAGCTTCTGTTTCAGCTGCTGAATCTCCTCTTCAAGCTGTGAATTTTCACGCTGCAAAGAGGCCTCCTTGGCTTGAAGATCTGTTATTTGTGCCATAAGCTCCTCATTCATTTGCTTTCCTTCCTGCAATTGTCTGGCTAGTCCCTGCTTTTTCGCTACAGCACTTTGAAGGGACACATTGGAATCAGCATCATCAGTGACACCCTTCAGATCACCCTCTGACCCGTGGATGGGGCCATCGTCAATTTCTGTTTCCCTCTTTTCTTCGATCTCACAGTTGACATGACCCAAATGATCTCCAAGGTGTGTGGGCCCGGGGAAGGTCTTCAGCAGGTTTTCACCCACGGGTATTAACTGGCTGACTTTCTCGTTCAGGGCCTGTTGGAATCCTGCGTTTGACTGTTCAAGCCTTTCTTTCTCCTGCTCCATTTCTTGGAGTCTCTGCTTCCATCTCGCAATTTCTTGGGCGAGCCGTTCTGGACTCTGGAGATCAGGAGGGTTTTTAGTCACATCACCCAGTGTTTTCTCCCTAAGGTCTTCTCCCTTCTCTTCTGAGGCTTTGAAGATGGGTCTGTGACCAGTCTCTTGAGATGATTTAGGAGGCTGGCCCTTCAGTAACTTTTTCAGAAAGTCAAGAGTATTCTGAAGAGACAGCCTACAGTGGTTTGTATTTATTGCTGATAAGCACGAGGATGTTAAGTTGGGAAGACTGGCCTTCGCCCCGGGCAGACCTCGGGCATCATCAGCTTGTGTCAGCGGTTCCATATTCTCACTGCCTTTTCCACAGACTTCAGTGTGGGCGAAACACCTTTTGCCTGACACCTTCACACTTTTCTAAAATGTGTTGTTTCTTCACTGGTAAAACCAGTATCACAGTTTATACCAGGATCTCCCAGGGAAATCCACGGAGACCTGAAACGTGTCTCCAGCTTTCAGAAATCACCAGCAGAGGACCGCACAGGTGGTCTAGGACCAAGTGGAAAGTGGATCTATGGTAGGCAGGAGGCCATCCAGGGCTATGGAGAGCTCCCCAGCTCTGCCTCCAAAGGCCAGTGTTCTCTGGGTCTAAACTGAAGGCTCAGAACCTTGGGGGGTGCTCTACCTCTAAGGTAAACAGTTGCCTGACAACCAGAGCACAGCAGTTGCATTGGGGGATGGGGAGGCCAGCCAGCTTCTAGGAGACAGTTGCTCTAACTTTACCCTGAAATCAAAAGTGATCTCACTTCTACAGGCATGGGGGGAGGTGGAAAGACTGATTGTAGCCAGGTGTCCAGCCACTGAAGGCCCACATGACCCGACAGGAAACCTACGGGTCAAAGCAGGGCCAGACCTTGACCATTCTCTCAGGACCCCCACCTGTAAGTGAGGTTCATTCTCCTGATTTAAAGCTTCCTTCTACTTCAGAGAAGCCTGGCACTGTCCTCCAAGGTCTCAGGGATCTGTCTCTTTTGAGGTCCCCTCAGCCACTCTGGGCAGGCAGCTTCCCAGGAGTGAAAGGGTCTCCCCAAAGGTATTAATTAAGACAATGGATTCTAGTTCTAGCAAGTCAGAAGAAATCAGCTGGAGCTGGCAGAGTCTCATGAATTCATGAATTTTCTGTGGAGCCAGCATGTCCAAGAATATTTGGAAGGGATTAACTCTGTTGTAGGGGTGACTGCAGTGGTCCATGTGGTTCTCCATCTTTAGCCCATCACCCCCAAGATGGCCCCCAGGAGGGTCCCTGGTCCACAAAGTCATTTCCAGAAGCAGACCTGTGGGGAGAGGGCAGGTCCTTTTTTGGGCTCACCTTTTATTTCATTAAACCCTGTCTCATTCCCCAGGCATCTATCTGGAAGACACAGCTCAGAACCCGTGAGCTAAAATGTTCATTCTTAGAAAGGGTTAATAATTATGGTGACTAACATAACACAATAAAAAAAGAAGAAAAGAAAGGTTAATAAAACTGACATAATCTCAGTAATCAAGGGAAAGAAAGACACGAAGTAACAATATAAGGAATGGAAGACAAAATATAAAAGAGAATATGAGCAATATGAAGAAAATTAGAGCATATGCACGTTGAATATCCATAATATTAACAATTTAAATAAAATAGAGAATTTCTTGAAAAATCCAACTTACCCAACTGGCAGAAAAAGTAGAAGAGTAGGAATCAGTCTATCTCTTACAGAAATTAAATATTTACTTTAAAAAACTCTCACACAGTAAACTCCAAGGACAAACAGATTTACTGGTAAACTTTTCTAAGTATTCAAAGAAGAAATATATTACTGTTACACAAACTTCTACAGAGAACAAGAAACAAGACTTCCCAAATCATTTTCTAAGGCCAGCATAACTTGTCATAACCTAAGAATGACATTACAAGAAAAAAAAATTTCAGGCTAAACTCACACACACACACACACACATACTCACATAAATTAAAAATGGGGTAAGAACAATCAAATCAAGTGATATATATAAAGGTGTATTTCAATTAATACATTTTTACAGCATTCAAATGCTTTAACATTTGAAAATCAACCAACATAGGATACTACATTAAAGAAAAAAGGGGAGAAAAATACCATAGAATCATCTACATAAACTCAGAAAAAGCTTTTGATAAAATTCAATACTGATTCAGGTTAAAAACAGTGGCATTAGAAATAGCAGAAAACTTTTCTATTCTGATAAAAGGGATCTTTTAGAAAAACTCTCAGTAAATACCATAATCAATGATCACATATTGAATGTTTTTTCCTAAAGTTGAGAATGAGACAAAGGATGCCCACTACCTTCACATTTATTCATTATTCTAGAGCTCCTAGCTAGTGCAATGAAACAAGATAATGTAATAAAGGATTTCAAAAAGTGTAATTCACTGTTCACAGACAACACAACTGTTTACATAGGAAATCCAAAATAATGTACAACTTATACTATTAGAAATAAGTAAATTTTGAAAGTGAATTTTGCAAGATTGCTCGACACAAAGTCAACATTAAAAAAATGAACTAAGCTTTTATAGGCTTAGCAACAAGCATCGAGAATAATGAAATCTGTGGAAAAACATAATGACACTAAAAAAAATCCAATACCTAAAAATAAACAAAATAAAAAATGTTTAGACCTGTACATTAATAAAAAACAAATGTAAGGTAACCATATCTATTTATGGATTACAAGACTTAATACTGTAAAGATTTCAGTTCTCCTAAATCAATCCATACATCTGAATTCCAGTAAGTTTATTTTGTTGATTCTCTTAAGTGAATATTTTTTTAAAGATTTTATTTATTTATTTGACAAAGAGAGATCACAAGTAGGCAGAGAGGCAGGCAGAGAGAGAGAGAGAAGGAAGCAGGCTTCCTGCTGAGCAGAGAGCCCGATGCGGGACTCAATCCCAGGACCCTGAGATCATGACCTGAGCCGAAGGCAACAGCCTAACCCACTGAGCCACCCCGGCGCCCATCTCTTAAGTGAATATTGACACTTGGTTTCACTTGGAAAGAAAAATGACAAGAACAACCACTCAGTCATGCAGAATACCATGGTAGAGAATTTCTACTACCAAATATTAAACTACAGTAATTAAAATAGTACAGAATAGTACTAGTACAGCAAGGATATAAAATACACAAATGGAACAAAACGGAGTTCAGAAACAGCCCCACATGTGTATGATTCCTTGATTCACAGCAAAGGCAACCCCTGTCATGCGATGGAGGTAGGATGGTTCTTAAAACAAACTGTACTGGGTGAACTGAGTATTTATCAGGAAAACAAATCTTAACCCAACACCTCAAACCATACACAAAACTAAATTCAAAATGGATAACAGATCTAAAACATGAAAGGTAAAAGGCAGAAGAAAGCATAAAAACAATCTTTATGGACTTATGATAGGTAAGTATTTCTCCAACACAACACAGACCATTAGCCATAAAGGAAAAAAAAAGAAGAGAAACTGGACAACATTAAAAAAAAAAAAAAAAGGATTGAAAAAGTGAAAAGGCAAGCCATGATATGAGGGAAGTTATTTGAAATGCACACAATGAACAAAACACTCAGAATATATTATATACAGAATGTATACTAATAATTACTAAGAAAAAAGCAGTCAAGGAGACTGCCTAAGAAAAGGTAGTGAGGTACGACTTAACAGGTAAGCCATAAAAGAAGGTATCTAAAGGGCCAGGAAAGATATGAAAAGGTGATCAACTTCATCAAACATCACAGAAACTTAAAATTAAAATGTTACTTTTGCTCACCCACCAGAACAGCTAAAATGAAAGGGATAAAAACTAGTAATGGTGAATATTTAGAGCAGCTGAGCAGCTGGAACTTTCACACCCTGTTAGCAGAGTAAAAATTATAAATCAGTACAACCACTTTAGAAAACTATTGTTATTAAAGCTATCACAGGTATATTCTCTGACTTAGCAACTGTACCCCTCGGCATATACCCAAGCATTCATAGGTACCAAAGACACACACGGGAGTATTCAAAATAGCACTCTTTATAATAGTCTCAAAGTAGAAAACAACCCAAAATTCTATTTACAGTAGAAAAAATAAGTGTACACATTGTGTTCTATCCACTCAATGGGATATCATACATCAATGAAAACATATATGAATATGTAGATTTATAAAATACATCTACATATATACCCACATGCAACACTAACATTAATTTCACAAACATAATGTTGCCCAAACGAACACATGCTGTTCACATAAATTCAAAACCAGGGGTAATTAACCTATGTGTTAGAAAGTTCAGTTAATGATTTTCCTTCCCTGGGGCAGGGAGATAATGCCTGGGAGACAAGACAGAGAGTTTCTGGGGTGGTGCACTGGGATATGCTGGTTACGTGGCCATGTACTTTTTGCAATAACTCTCTTAGCCACACTTAGGATTTGTGTGCTTTTCTTTTATGTTATACTTTAATACAAAATTTACTTTTTAATTAGAAACACATTATGCCAAGAAGGACCAACACAAGGTTTCACTAGAAGCTCCCAAATGGAAGTCAAGTGAAAGCTTCCAAGTAGAATTGAAGTGAGGTGAAGCAGCTCTTAAGTGCATGGTAGTGTCAACCCCAAGAGTTTTAACTCACTCTTCTAATGACTTGAAGTGTGATTTTATCTTAGTAGCTCCAAAAATCCATCATTAAAAACTCTATTCGCTGTTACCTCCTTCAGTACTGCTCGCTAAACAACCCCAGAGGTTGGTAGTTCCTTCAATAAACCCTCCCAGCACCTAAGCTTAGCATCTATCTGTCACATAGTTAAATTTCTTCTGTAGGCTATATGTTTTGAATGAGTCTCCAGTGCTTCACAGTCTCTCTCTGATATGGTAAATATTCAAATTTGGATGAATAAGTGACACATATTCTCTTCAGCACAGAAACCTTTTTCCCCCATTTTAATGCAAGAATAATGAAACTTTTAACTCAAAATCCACAAGTTAAAAATGACCAATTACGTCTGTGCCTAATCAAACCTGAAAACCAAATTGTCTAACTACCTCCACAGTATGGTTTCTGCATTCTTTGCCAAAATCTCCTGAGAAGAAACTCAGACACCCTTACCCTTGCCCCATCTGGCAGCTTAGTAAGAAAATGACTTAGGTAAACTCAACATATTAATTATTTTTTTTAATTTTATTTATTTATCAGAGAGAGAGGGGGAGAGAGCGAGCACAGGCAGACAGAATGGCAGGCAGAGGCAGAGGGAGAAGCAGGCTCCCCGCTGAGCAAGGAGCCCGATGTGGGACTCGATCCCAGGACGCTGGGATCATGACCTGAGCCGAAGGCAGCTGCTTAACCAACTGAGCCACCCAGGCGTCCTCATATTAATTATTAATTCAGGCTAATTCTAGTTGCTGAGTATAGTGGCAAGCTTCATCTTTTAATAATATCATTTCCTTAGCTTAAAAAGCTCCATTACACAGTCACTTACATATGCCTAGCTCCTTTTTCTCTCTAAAGTTGGGATGTCTTTTCCACTGGTAGATCCAGTGTATCTATGCTGAATTTAAACATGACTCTCTATGGGATAATGAGAGTTCAGGGAATGTTACGTCCTTTGCCAGTTCTCTGCTTTTATGTTATTCCCCGAATAAACCCTATTTTACATTAATATTGCATGTGTTCATGAAGCAGGTCCCCCATGTTCCCTCTATGTGACATAGTCCTCAGATTTATGAAGGGACATTTACTTGCAAGCTTGCTTAGAATCATGATGGAATAGTTATTTTATCACTCTCCCCTGTTTTATCAACCTTCATAAAGGATCATACTGTGTGAGCCCTACATTTTATCAGAAGAATTTTCACAAGATGAAACAGGAGTTCTCTTCATTTAGGTCCAGTGACAACTCTAATCACTTCCACTAACTTCTCTATCAGCTATTCAGCTGAGTTTTGTCTCCAATTATATCCATATTACCAGATGAATTACTACTCAGACTCTGCAGATTTTATCTTTAGTGCTGTTCTGTTCCTGGTAAGCTTCCAGAAACCAGCTTTTCTGGAAACTTCTCCTGAGAGGTAAACTTTCCAGAGCAGAATCTACCACTCCTGCATATGCTGTGACTACTAGATTATTTACAATATTTTATGAAACTATTTTTCCTTCTTTCCTGTAAACCAAGAGCATGGCAAACTTCTTAAAAGGCCAGGAGTAACGATTTTAGGCCTATGGGCAACTACTCAATTATGCTGTTACAATGTGAAATCAGGCACAGACAATATGTAAACAAATGCACATGGCAGTTTTCTAACAATGATTTGTTTGTAAAATGAGCCAGCTTGCCCATAAACCACAGTTTGCCAATCCCTGCTCTAAACTCTTACAATTTCTGGTCTTCATATATCAGTATTATAATTATCTTGAACTTATAAGGGTTTATTGACACTGGTGCTAAAAATTAAGTTCAATATATTTTATCAATTAAAACTGAGATCAATATAATAACTGTTCTGGGAATATTTGTGATAATATGAGTTATAAAAAAATTCTCTTTATTTGTTGGTTAACCAGAAAAATTAAGTGACTAAAGCACATTCACTGATAACCATAGTTAACTTAGGTATTCCCTAATATGAAAAGAGAGGTGATAATTTATAATAATAATTAACCTATTAAAAACAAACATAATCAAATGAACAAAAGACTAAGTATATTACAATAAATCTACACAATGGACAGTAATGGTGGGCCTACAGTGATCTCTTCTTTTCCCCTATATTTTCTAGAACCAACATCTATGATTTTTGCAATAAGAAAAAGTTTCTTTAAAGCACATGATGACAAGCTAAAAGTGTTTAAATTTTTTATTTAGTTTGAAAACAAAAATAGACTTGGAATTAAATTTAAGAAAAACTCAACCATTCTATCCTATGCTCCTCTTTAAAAAAAAATATTTACATCAAGAATAAATAAGTCAAAATTTTCATTTACCTGTCGATTCCTCTCATCCATTATGCGTGTGATTTGAATTTTCTTCCACCCCATTTTCAATTACCTTTCCTTCCTTATATTCCAAACATTTAATTCAAAATGTATTTTCTTCAATACCCTAATGCATCGTACACAGCTTCTATTATTTCAGCTTCTGGTGCAAGGGCTACAGCTGAAATTTTCTAGAAGATCTAAAAGAAAACACAAATTAGAAAATTTAAGTTCTATAAGTTTGTAAATCATGGAAGTGTTATACAAATTTCAAACTTACCTCTACGCTGCACATAGGCACATATTAGTTGAAATTCCTGGTTACATATTGGTAGTTAACTTGAAGCTTTGTTAACTTCACCCCTAAGAAATCCCTTGAATCTTTTTGTGCCTCTAGCTCTGGCTGAAAATAAGCTTTGAGTTTTTCTCAATGCATATAGTAAAAGCAACAAGAGCCAATACTTATTGGGATTTTTCTATGTGCCAAGAATTTTTCCATGTACCTGATATATCTTAACTCATTCAATCCAAACAGCAATCTTTTTGGTTTAATTATCGTCACCATTTTATAAATAAGGATACTGAGGCAGAGAGATCCTAAATAAATATGTCCAAGGTAACACACACAGTAAAGGGCAGGGCTTGAAATATGAACTCAGGGACTCTGGCTCCAGAATTTCTCTGCTTGGAAAATATCCTTGGAAATATCCTTGGAACGTTTCTGATGTCCTCCATGTCAAAGGATGAACTAATAATCTGGGTAGCCCCAATCTGCCCTTACAAATGATTCTTGCAAACTGCCCTCACTACCACCCAAATTACTGTCAATCCATAAAGGCACCATATGATTTCATAATAATGTCCACTTATTAAATGAAATATTGTTCCTTTTAGCCATTTAATAAAATTCTCCTAATTTATCAAGATTCAGTTCCCCCGGATAGAGTAAACCATAGCACCTTATACTCTGTGGCTATTTGTATAATAAATTCTAAGTCCGTATTCCTGAGACCATGAATCCTTCAAGAACAGGATTTTTTTTTATTATTATTCCATTTATCCCTGTAATTCAATGACTGGCAATGATATCATCTGTCATGTTCCGAATGACAGTTGTGTCAAAGACCTAGTGTTTTCAAAACTTACATAATAAAATATTTACAAGGGAATAAAAGACAAATACTAAAATACAATAATAAATTCTCAGGGGAATTTTATTCAAGTATTTCTAATATTGTGCATATACAGCCATAAAACTTTAAAAGTACTGTGCAAATCCATGTTTGATTAAATCTGGCTTTTGCTCAAAAGCAGTGAATTTTTCATTTCTTAACACTACCATCATAACTATAAGCATGGCATGTCTTACGTATCTTCCCTTGTATTCTTTCATTTCTTCATTCATACAAACATTAACTGAACATCTATTAACAATTGATAACCTATTAACTGATCACCAACTTGCAAAAGTATTCTATTTCCAAACACTGAAGTAGGCACATAGAGTAAAATATTTAGGGGAAAACAGACATTAATCAAACTACCATATAAATGAGTCCAGAAATTAAAATTAGGATGTTAGTTTATTTGACCTAAATTCACAAGTTAGGTAAGGCTTCCTTTGGAATGTGCCTCAAACCTGAGTATGAAGGTATACATTCTAAGCAGAGAGAATACCATGTGCACGGAAGCAGGAAACATTAGAAAAACTGAAGGATGGCTAGTCAACTGGTGGGAACCAAAAAAACAACTGTGCTGTAGAATGTTTTTGCTTCCTCATGAGACTGCACTATAAACCAATAAAAGTCAGTTTATTCAAATCATGTTCCTTTACAGATCACACTGCATTCAATTCCCATTATAAAAATTTGAACTGTAGTAGACAAGATAAATATTCGTGCATTTCAATTCTAATGCCTCTAATGCCTCTAAGGTGTATGTACTGCACTCTCTTTTAGAATCTGAAAAATTCTGAATTCTATTAGACCATATCTAAGCATTTTGCTTTTGACAATAGTTGAATAGGTTACTTCAACCTTCTCTCTTAAGATTTATTTATTTCAGAGAGAGGGTGAGAGAACATAAGCAAGCACAAATAATGGGGGGTGAGGGGACAGAGGTAGAAAATCTTCAAGGAGACTCCAACCTGAGCGCGAAGCCTGACAGAGTGCTCAATCCCACAAACAATGAGATCACAACCTGAGCCAAAAGTAAGTCAGATGCTTAACTGACTAAGTCACCCAGGAGCCCCAAACCAACCTTCTAATAATGAGAAAACAACAAGAAAAGTAATCTGTTCAAAACCACTGGAGAACTTCCAAGACAGAATTGATGGGCTGAGATCTGGAAGAAACGGATGAGAACGCACTTCAGATTAATTCTCCCCCTAGTCATTAGTAGATTCTTAAAATATTGCCTGAGCCCCATGTCAGGTTCTGCTTCTCCCTCTTCCTCTCCATGTAGCCCCCACCCACTCTTGCTCTCTCTCTCACTTTTTCTCAAATAAATAAGAGTGTGTGTGTGTGTGTGTGTCTGTTTATTTTTAGACCCAAAAACGTTGGCTGAGAGGCTGAGAAGCTAAACAGAGCTTTCAACAGATCTTCAGTAGGACACAAAAATAGATGCAAGGTCTGCCAAGGAATAGCCCAGCCCCAGTAAACACACCAGGAGTAGGGAGGGAATCCAAAACACTATACCCTAGGTATATACGTAAATTAGAAATAGACCAGACCAACAAGGAGGAAAGTATAGCTTCATATCATCTCAATCCCTGATTAGGTTAAGGAATCTGGGCTACCTAGTGTCATTAGCCTAGCTGCAGGCCAATAAAAACTCCTGTAAAGATTTTAGCAAAAGTATATCTTACCAGCAAAACCTAACATCATCTAGAAATTTAAATGATCTTATCATTATTATACAAAATGTCTAAAAATGAAAAATTACCAGTCAAGACCTGACTTGAAAACTCAGATTTTAAAATGGCAAGAAATCAGACCTATAGTAGATCCAAGTAATGGTGTTATCAGAAAAGAACTTTAAAATATGTGAATGTGTTCAAAGAATTAATAACGACTATTAGCAGATAATGCTAAAAGTATGGAAAACAACTGAAAAATACAATTCTGAAAACAGAAAATAAAAAAATAAATCATAATAGGTTAGAATACAGCTGAATAATCAATGATCCAGAAGCTAAGAAAGAGGAAAATACTCATACTGATGCCCAAAAAGACATAAATTGGGAAATACAGAAAAGAGTGTGAAAAACTTATGACACATGGATCCAAAATACATGTAACTGCAGTCCTTGAAAGAAAAGAGAGAAATGTTTAAAGACATATAGTTGAAAACTTTTTAAAAACTTACCAGTGACATCATGCCACAGAACCCAGATCTACAAACTCCCAAGCAAAACAAATCCAAAGAAAACCACAACAAAAAACATATCAAAGTAAAAAGGGTGGATGGAGGGAAAGAGAGAGACTCACGCAAAGAGACACAGCCACAGACAGAGAGATCTTAAAAGTAGTCAAGAAAGGAAAGATTTACAGTGGACTTCTTCACAGTAGTAATGGAAGTCAGAAGACATGGAATGATATTCTCAAAGTGCCAAGAGTGGGAGAAATGCCAAACTAGAATAATCTATCTGGCAAGTAATACTCCTGAAGGGGGTGGGGGGGGGGCAAAACACAGACATCTGTAATCAAATAAAAAAAAAGAATTTAACACCAAAAACAATGAAGGGACTTCTTCAAGTAGAAAGAAAAAGGGATGTTTTCTTTGCAGAAATGTCTGTTCATGTCTTCTGCCCATTTCTTGATTGGATTATTTGTTCTTAGGGTGTTGAGTTTGCTAAGTTCTTTATAGATTTTGGACACTAGCCCTTTATCTCATATGCCATTTGCAAATATCTTCTCCCATTCTGTCAGTTGTCTTTTGGTTTTGTTAACTGTTTCCTTTGCTGTATAAAAGCTTTGGATCTTGACAAAAATCCCAATAGTTCATTTTTGCCCTTGCTTCCCTTGCCTATGGCAATGGAAGATGTTGCTGCGGCTGAGGTCCAAGAGGTTGCTGCCTGTGTTCTCCTCAAGGATTTTGATGGATTTCTTTCTCACATTGAGGTCCTTCGTCTATTTGGAGTCTATTTTCGTGTGTGGTGTAAGGAACTGGTCCAATTTCATTTTTATGCATGTGGCTGTCCAATTTTCCCAGCACCATTTATTGAAGAGGCTGTCTTTTTTCCATTGGACATTCTTTCCTGCTCTGTCAAAGATTAGTTGACCATAGAGTTGAGGGTCTATTTCTGGGCTTTCTATTCTATCCCATTGATCTATGTGTGTGTTTTTGTGCCAGTACCATGCTGTCTTGATGATGACAGCGTTGTAATAGAGTTTGAAGTCCGGAATTGTGATGCCACCAACTCTAGCTTTCTTTTTCAATATTCCTTTGTGTATTGGAGGTCTTTTCTTGTTCCATGTAAATTATAGGATTCTTTGTTCCATTTCTTTGAAAAAGATGGATGGTACTTTGATAGGAATTGCATTAAATGTGTAGATTGCTTTAGGTAGAATAGACATTTTCACAATATTTATTCTTCCAATCCAGGAGCATGGAACATTTCTGCAAAGAAGACATCCAGATGGCCAACAGACACATGAAAAAGTGCTCCATATCACTCGGCATCAGGGAAATACAAATCAAAACCACAATGAGATATCACCTCACACCAGTCAGGATGGCTAATATTAACAAGTCAGGAAATGACAGATGCTGGAGAGGATGCGGAGAAAGGGGAAACCCTCCTACACTGTTGGTCGGAATGCAAGCTGGTGCAACCACTCTGGAAAACAACATGGGGGTTCCTCAAAATGTTGAAAATAGAACTACCCTATGACCCAGCAATAGCTCTACTGGGTATTTACCCTAAAGATACAAACCTAGTGATCCAAAGGGGCACATGCACCCGAATGTTTATAGCAGCAATGTCTATAATAGCCAAACTATGGAAAGAACCTAAATGTCCATCAATAGATGAATGGATAAAGAAGATGTGGTATATATACACAATGGAATACTATGCAGCCATCAAAAGAAATGAAATCTTGCCACTTGCAACGACGTGGATGGAACTAGAGGGTATCATGCTTAGCAAAATAAGTCAAGCGGAGAAAGACAACTATAATATGGTCTCCCTGATATGAGGAAGTGGAGATGCAACATGGGGGGGTTTAGGGGGTCGGAGAAGAAAAAAATGAAACAAGATGGGACTGGGAGGGAGACAAACCATAAGTGATTCTTAATCTCACAAAACAAACTGAGGGTTGCTAGGGAGAGGGGGAGTGGGAGAAGGAAGGTGAGGTTATAGACATTGGGGAGGGTATATGCTTTGATGAGTGCTGTGAAGTGTGTAAACCTGGCAATTCACAGACCTGTACCCCTGGGGATAAAAATATATGATATGTTTATAAAAGAAATAAAAAATTTAAATAAAAAAAAAAGAAAGAAAGAAGAAAAGGATACCAGACACAGCTTGGATATTGCACCAAAAAGTACATACATAAAAAAACAAATAAGAATAAGGAAGAGAGTAAATATGCAATTCTGAGTAAATATAGACTAAAGAAGATAATAATACACTCTAGAATTTAAAATATTAATAATACACAACAACAGTACAGTACAGGAGTAAATAAAGTTAAGGTGTTCTAAAACCCTTTCATTTAATGGGAAATAAAAAGAGTACTTTTTTACTTTTTGGACTTGAGTCAAAGATGCATGTAAGAGCAGCAAAAGTACAGAAAGCTAACAAGCTAATGGAAGGGGAAAATGAATTAATACCTGAATTGTATTAAAAAAAGATCTGATGACTACAAAAGTACATCTTAAATATGAGATAGAATGGAAGTAAAAGCATGGAGAACACACTGTGTAGAACACAAATCAAAAATAAAGATCTGTAGCTATACTTTATCACAGTACATTTTTTTTATTTTTTTGAAGATTTTATTTATTTATTTGACAGAGGGAGAGAGACACCGTGAGAGAGGAACACAAGCAGGGGGAGTGGGAGGGAGAGAAGCATGCTTCCCACGAAGCAGGGAGCCCAATGTAGGACTCAATTCCAGGACACAGTAAAAGCTCAATTCACTGGAAAGAGCTAGCAATTCTAAATCTGAATATACCTAATAACACTTAAAGTCAGGAATCTGTTCCTTAAAATCAGATATCCTGTGCAAAATCCTAACTAGGACCTATTTTCCATGTTTTTAAATAGGAAAAATTATATTACATATAAACTCATAATCCCCAATCATTTCTCTTTTAATACTTAACTGAAATACAGAAAATGTCCTTTTATAATAGAAAATTATCATGGTTAGGATGTAAAAAACTACATGACTTCAGATGCAATAGCTTTCTCACTGGCTTTATTTCCTTTTCCATGATTTAACACTTTCTGTGTTAATCACTTTTTGTGCTTTCTACAAAACTAAGCAAAATTAAGGGACAAATACAACAGCAAATAGAAATTTATGCAAGACAAACACATACAGCAGATAACAGCTCAAAGGCTTATAATATGGAAACCTCTTTCTTTTTGCCAGTAGCAACAGAGATGCACATTCCCTCTGTTGACAGAACATGACTCAAAAATGTCTACCTGTGATTCTAATGTTCTACAAATTGATTTGAAATTTAATTTGTGACTTTGCCCACATATCAGTTTGTTAAAATATTGTACTGAACTGTGCAGATGGAAAAACACTTTTGTTTTCAAAATTTATTTGAGAGAGAAAGCAGGGTTGGGAGAAGGCAGAGGCAGAAGGAATCTCAACCAGACCCTTCTGAGCACAGAGCCTGATGTCGGGCTCAATCTCACCACCCTGAGATCATGACCTGAGCAAAAATCAAGAGTCAGACACTTAACGACTGAGCCACCAAGGCATCCCAAAAACATACTTTCTCCAAATAAACTTCAGTCAGTACCAAGGGAACTAGTAAGTAAGACGACAAATCTAGCAAGTTGATTTTTACAAAGCTTTCTCAGAAACTAATGGAACAAGCACACCAAAACAAGGAATAGATTAGAAGAAACAAAAAGATTTGAATTTTACAATTACCAGCCTGACATACAGAACAGTATACCTAACAAGAGCAGAAGACACATTCCTTGTAAGTGAATAAAAACATTTGCCAAAAGTGACCACATGCTGGATCATAAACTGCTAACAAATTCCAAGGGACAGACATGTTTCTCTGACCTCCAATGAATTAAGCTATGAAGTAACAACAATATGATTAGAAATGCTTATAGAGTGAAATTAAGCAATAAACTTCTAATCAACTCATGGGTCAAAGAAAAATCACAGCCACAATCAGAAAAGAATTGAACACTATAAAATTCACATAACATCAAAAGTTATGGGATGCAGGTAACACCATGCTTAAGAGGGAAATTTATAGCTTTAGAACACATATATGGAGGAAAGGCCAAAAACCAATGTTCTAAGCAAGAACTGAAAGAGTTATAAAAAGAACAAATTAAACCCAAGACACTACAGATGAAGAAATAAAAGAGCATACCATAATGAAATAAAAAATATACAACAGAGATCAACAAAACTAAAAGTTAGTTCTTTGGAGGGAATAATAAAACTGGCAAGTTCCTGGAAAAAATAATAGAGGGGCTGAAAATAAAACAAATATCTGTCCCCAAAGGTTTTAGATTAAAAAATATGAACTTTTTTTTTTTTAAGATTTTATTTATTTATTTGACAGGCAGAGATCACAAGGAGGCAGAGAGGCAGGCAGAGAGAGAGAGAGAGAGGGAAGCAGGCTCCCTGCTGAGCAGAGAGCCTGATGCGGGACTCGATCCCAGGACCCCGAGATCATGACCTGAGCCGAAGGCAGCGGCTTGACCCACTGAGCCACCCAGGCGCCCCTAAAAAATATGAACTTTTTTTTATAACATGTGCTGCATTTACCACATGAAGATTAATACGAATAACCAACAAAAATCTGAAAGCAAATTATATCAAACTAAACTCATAAGTATAACTCTTTTTAACTACTACTTCCCATATTTCTGGCTCAAATGCTGTAGTAACATAATTTTAACACTCTTTAGATCCCATTAGGTGCTATAATTTAATTATACCTACCACCTTTTCACTGTTCCTCAGCCAGTTTATGTCTCTTTATCTAATTAAATTCTCATGCACCCTCACTCCCTCGGCTCTTGCTCTCCCTCTTCTCTCCTCCCTCCAGTCATTTCCTGGGAAAGAACCCGCTCTTGACTACCTGCTTACTTCCATGTAGCTGAATAGGCTGAGAATAAACAACCATACTCACCAGGCTAATTAATCTTTCCTTAAGTTCAGTAATTTTCCATTTCCCAGTTATGTGCTTGATTATTTGATGCCCTATTCTAACACTCTAATACTCATCACTCATCCTCACTTTCAGTTGATGACTTTGCTACCTATTCTACTTATGGAAAAAAAAAAACAGTAATCAGAAGAGAATCTCCTCAAGTTCCTGCCACCATATCTATCAATCCATCAACATCTGTCCGACTATACATGCCTTATTTCCTATTTAGGTCTTGGCTACAGCATTTCCTCCTTTCTTTCCTTCAAAGTCAAAATTTTCTTCTATACTGAAGCAAGCACACCCACGGGCAAAACATTAAATGAAAGATGCTATTATCTCAGTTATCCAAAACAAAACACAGAAAACAAAAATGCCTTGATCCCAAAATTTAAAATATACTAAAAGAAAAATCCATCTTTGCAGATTCTGAGATGTTTCAATTTCATAAAGATGTCAATTCTCCCCCAAATTAATCTAGAGATTCAATGCAATCCTAATCAAAATACCAGATTTCCTTTTATTACATGCAGAAACTAACAAGATTATTTTAAAATCCATTTGTGAATATAAAGGATAGTCAAAACTACCTTGAAGAAAAGACTCATACAGTTATTTAATAGACTTATTATAAAATGAATAGTAATTGAGATGGTGTGATTTTGCCTGTTGTGTGTTTTGCATGTTGAAAGGACTGTACACCATGACAAAGTGGGACTTATTCCTGGAAATGTAAGGATGATTTAACACACTAATAAAATTAATCAATGTGATAAACCACATTAAGAGAATGAAGGAAAAAAACACATGACCCTCTAAATTGATGCAAAAGCAGCATGTGACAAAGTACAATATTCTTTTATGATAAACAAAATCAACTAGAAATAGAAGGAAACTACCTCAACCAAATAAAAATCATATAGGAAAACCCCACAGCTCACACCATGTTCAAGTGGTGAAAGACTAAAAGGTTTTCCTCTAAGATCAGGAATAAGACAGGAATGACTGATTTTGCCCCATAAATTCAACAGGGGAAGTTCTAGTCAAAGCAATTAAGCAAGAAAAATGAATAAAAGGTATCCAAACTGGAAAGGAAAAAGTGTAAGTACCTCTGTTTGCAGATGATGTGATCTTATACATAGAATCCACTAAAAAGATTCCACAAAAACCTGTTGAACTAATAAGTTCATCAAAGTAGTAGGATACAAATGAACACAATAAAATCAGTTGCATTTCTACACTAACCATAAACAGTTTGAAAGAAGAAAATAATTCCATTTGCCATAGCATCAAAAAAATTTTTTTTAATATTTTAGAGAGCGTGTGTGCGTGCAAGAGTGGGGAGAAACAGAGGGAAAGGAAGAGAATCCTCAAGCATGCTCCCCGCACAGCACAGAGCCCAATGTGGGGCTCAATCTCAGGATCATAATCTGAGCCAAAATCAGGATGCAAGAGCCAAAGCCAAAATTTGGCTTAACTGACTTGAGCCACCTTAGGTGCCTCTACAATAGCATCAAATTTTTTTAAATACTCAGGAATTACCTTAGTCAATGTGAAAAACTTGCACACTGAAAACTCAACAACACTGATCAAAGAAACTAAAGAATACAGAATAAATAAAAAGACACCCTATGTTCACAGACTGTAAGACTTATTGTTGTTAACATACAGATATTACCCAAAGTGAACCACAAATTCAATGCAATCCCTATCAAGATCCCAAATTTTGAAAAGCCACCCTAAATTAATATTGAATCTCAAAGGTCTCCAAATATCCAAAACAATTTTGAAAAAGAACAAATTTGGAGGACACACACTCCCTAATGTTGAAATTTTCTATAAAACTATAGTAATCAATACAATATGGCATTGGCATAAAGACAGACACATAGATCAATGGAACAGAATAAAGAGCACAGACAAATCCAGGAATACATGGCCAAATGTCAAAGAGTGTCCATGGACACTATCAACAGAGTAAATGAGCAACCCACCAAATAGAAGAAAATAATTCTATGTCATATTATCTGAGATTAATATCCACAATATATAAAGAATCCCTAAAACTCAAAAAACCAAAAATAGGCAGAGGACTTGAATAGACATTTCTCCAAAAATGGTATACAAATGGTCAATAAGCACGTGAAATGATACTCAACATCACTAATCATTAGGCAAATGCAAATCAAAACCACAATGACATACCACTTCACACAATTTGGACAACTATCATTAAAACCAACGAAAAACAAAAAAAAAAGTCATATTGTGAATGGGGGTAAATGTGAAACCTTGTGCATTGCTTGGGGGAATGTAAAATGGTACTGTTGTTGTGAAAACCAGTATGCTGGTTACTCAAAAGATTAAACAGCAAATAATCATTTGATCCAAAAATTCCACTTCTAGGTCTATATACAAGAGAACCATAAGCAGGGACTTGAATAATATTTTTGTACATCTATGTTCATAGGAGCGTTATCCACACTTAAAAGGTAGAAAAATCCCAATGTCACTGGCAGATGAACAGAAAAACAAAACGTGTTATCTACATACAATGGAGTATTTTTCAGCTTTACAGAAAATCCTATCACTTAGGGTACCTGAGTAACTCTGCCAGTTAAGCATCTCCCTTCAGCTCAGGGTGTGATCTCAGTGTCCTGTCAGGCCTCCTGCTCAGTGGACAGCCTGCTTCCCCCTCCCTCTGCCCCCTGCACCACTCATGAGTGCATGCACACATGTGCTCTTCTCAATCAACAAATAAAATCTTTTTTTTTAAAGATTTTATTTATTTATTTGACACAGAGAGATCACAAGTAGGCAGAGAGGCAGGCAGAGAGAGAGGAGGAAGCAGGCTCCCCACCGAGCAGAGAGCCCGACACGGGGCTCCATCCCAGGACCCTAGGATCATGACCTGAGCTGAAAACAGAGGCTTTAACCCACTGAGCCACCTCAGGCGCCCCTACATCTATTTATTTTAAAAACAAAATGGGCAGGGTGACCTCTTTCAGAGCCATTACATGGATTGAGTTTCTCATCTGTAGCTTCTCTGGAATTTAAATAAAGAGCTAAAAGGAAGCAGACAATTACCTTGGATTGAGAACCCATGGAAAAGAGAATCCATGAGTTCTCTTTAGCCAGTGCAATTGCCTTGGAAAGTCAAGCAGGGCATCTGAAAGTCATCAAGTGCCTTGGGCTCTCTAAATCATGTCCATTTATTCCAGACAGTTCCAAGAGGCAAGTGATTTCAAAAGGATAACTCTATTCTCTACACAGTACATGCAAATTTGAAATAGAAATTAAGCTTTCAGTTTCTTCCCAATACAATCTCATTCCAGAAGGGTTTAAAATCAAAAACTGAAACTTGATTCATAGCATAATAGGTAAGTTGTTTTTCTGAGAACAAGAAAATTTGCTCTAACTCGTTTGTTCACGAGACTGATTTTTCAAATACAAATAGTGAAGGAGTTTGGAAAAGAACAAAACGTGATCATTCATTAAAAAAACAAAAAACAAAAAAACAGATAACAGAACAAAACAAAACTCTGTGAGTTTCTCCTTATGGCTTGTTGCAAACTATGCCCTCCAAAACAGATTGAATAAAATTTCTTTGAGAGTAAGATCATAAGCTAACAGCAAGAACAAAAATCCCTCTACACACACAAGGATTTAGCATCATATTTTGAAAAGGCACAGAGACAAAACAAGCAAGCAGCTCACAAGACATAGGCAAAGTGAATTGTCTCTACTTTATGGAGCCTGAGAATTTCATCTTTTTTGAACACTTCACATTAGGCACTTTTATTTATTGGATGCTTATCTTTTTTTTTTTTTTTTTAGTATGCTTATTCTATTACAGGCAACCTGCAGCTGTTATGCACATTTCTGAATAAACGTTAATTTATAATAAGGTATTGTTTGTCACAGAAGACAAGGGGGAAATTGAACTCTTTCTGTCCATCTGGAGATGGTGAGCAGCTGGTTGAAATCAGGGATCTGATGTATTTCATTTTCTAGGTATCTCACCACCCTAACACACTAGCCCAGCCATAGCTGGTTCCCTGGAATACATGTTGGTCTCTATCATCTAAACTTCCCCATTATTCTGTGGCCATCTGGCTGGGGGTTTGTTCTAAACCTTGGAAGTTTTGCCTTCTGTGAAATAAGTGTCTGAGAATTCATGAGAAGAGACTCTGTGCCACACTGGGGCAGAGGTTTCTCCATAGTCAGAGTCTGAAATTAACCATAACCAGACTGCATGCATGCCTGAAGTCAAATTATTCATATTATAGGGGAAACACAACAGCAATTTTGTGGCTGAAAAAGATTTTCTCAATCACGCCTGTGGCAAAACCATTAAAACACATAAGGGACAAACAAACAGAAAAGGCAAACACAAATGTGCTTTATATCCCTCTGAGTAGTCAGCTGGTGGAGGGTCACATCCAGATTATATGCCACGGAGAAACTCTGAAGTGGATCTTCACCAAAAGCTCTCTGTGAGGGCCAAGAAGTGAACCACTAACTTTAGAAATGTGCAAATATGTGTCAAGTGAGAGCATTCTAAATCTTGCCAGAGGAAAACCATTAAACTGAACATCTATCTTCTCTTAAAGCTTTTTGACGTGTGCCTGGGTGGGTCAGTGGGTTAAGCCTCTGCCTTTGGCTCGGGTCATGATCTCGATCCTGGGATCGAGCCCGGCATCGGGCTCTCTGCTCAGCAGGGAGCCTGCTTTCCCCTCCCCCACCACCTCTGCTTGCCTCTCTGCCTAATTGTGACCTCTGTCTGTCAAATACACAAATAAAATCTTTTTTTAAAAGAAAAAGCTTTTTGATACATAGTTCATTTATTTTAAATTACTGTTACACTAATATATGTAATTTACATTTTCCCTAGACCCACTAGCCGAGGCAACATAAAATTAGTGAATCTGGACATAAGGAGTAGTCACGGGTTGTTTCCTCAACATCAAAATTATTACATTGTTAGTCCATAAATTCCAAGTATTCAGAATTTAAAGTCATTTCTTCATGGTCGTTATGGGCTTCCTGATTTTTTTTTTCTTTTCATATTAGGTTTGTGGTCCATGAAGTTATGAGACGCTATAAAATGACTAAGAATCGTAGCCTCAGAGACCACAATCATACAAATATGACCAGACTTTGTAATTCTGGGGAGAATTACTAGACTATCATTCTAAGACTAGCTTACCAACTTCTGGCAAGTCTTAGAGTGAAAATAAAATCTCAGGGCATCATCCAGAATTAAGGTCAAACCAAAAATGGACTAGGCCTGGATCATAATAGACCATAATTGGATCATGATAATTGTCCAATGTCCTAACTGACCAACAGAAAGCTTAAATCCTGTAAGAAGTTTACATCATCCAAGGCCTACAAAATAGTTCATAAGCAATTCCTAGCATTCAATCAAAAATTACTAAGCATGACAGGAACAACTGACCAAAACAGACAATAAAAACAGACTTACAAATGATAGGGTGATTATACTCATCAGACAACATGATTAAAAAAAGAAGAAGAAGAAAAGAAAAAAGAAACTATAATGAATATATTAAGAAAATGAAGAAACAGATGCAGAATTTTATCAGGCAACTGAAATCTATTAAAAAGAATCCAAAAGAAATTTCAGAACTGAGAAAATGATTTCTTGAAATTAAGAGCTCAGAAGGTGAGTTTAACAGCAGAACAGAAAACTAGTGAATTGGAAAACAAATCAGTAGATAAATTAGATTGAAGCACAGAGGACGTGAAAGTGGGATATTTAAAAAATAGTATTAAAAAAATGTATGGGACATAGTAAAAAATTCTAATGTACATGTAATTAGAGAAACCAAGAAAACGGAGGATAATGAAGTAGGATTTAAATAGATAACAGCTAAGAAAATTCTAAAATAGACATAAGACATCAAGTCATAGATTCAAGAAACTTCATAAAACAAAGGGGGATGAATTCAAAGACAACCAAACCTAGGAACTTTGTTGTAAGAGCTCTCAAACCAAAGACAAAGGGAAAATCTCAAAAGCAGCCTGATTACATGTTTCTATCAAGAAAACAAAACAAAAACAAAAACAAAAAACAAAACTACAGATATCATCAAACAGAAAGATCAGACTTCAGAATTTTCTTTAATAACATGAAAAACAAAATTAGACAACCCCATGTTTTCAGGTGTTTGGTAATTCCAAATTATTTCTTTAGGCCTATTATGGCTTTTGAGTTTGTATTTGTGTGTGTCTGTGCACGCATGTTTTCACATTTGGGATATGGTCCAAGAAGAAGTTAAAATATCTAAAAGTCTCACCTCAGAATCCATAATGAATACAAACACAAACAGATATTGTTACCAGCCATAAAAGTACAATAAGACAAAGAAATAAATTTGAAAAATTTGAAAAAAGTTAAAAGATTGAGATTTACTCTCCTTATTTAGAGGTTTTTGATTATATATATATATACTCTTTTATATATATATCTTGTTTTGATTATATGTATATTTTTATATATAAATCTCTTATGTGTATAAATCTTATATTTGGAAAATCATGCATATATAAATAATAAATATTATCTATAAATCTAATACCAAATTATTAGACAATCTACTGGCAAAATATTAGAACAATTATAGTGGGTAAGATCAGTATGCAATTGATATAGAATATACAAACCGATATATAAACTGATCAAATAACAACAAAATTTTTGTGAGGCTTGACAAACTGATACTTAAATTGATATGAAAAAACAAAGGCCAAATATCACTAATATAATTTTACAGAAGAAATACAATGTGTAGGAATCCGATAGCCCAATCTTAACTGACACCACAAAATATGATGATTAAAGTATGTGCCATCAATGAATTAAATATGGAAAAAATAGACAGTATTAAAACAAATCCATACGCACATTAAAATTTGATATGTGATTGAAATTAAAGTAAGAAGGCAGAATGATAGCCTCCAGTTTCTAGAAAAAACCACTGTGAGAGGATCAGTTGGCCAGGAGACAGACTCTTGATTTCAGCACAGGTCATGATATCAGGGTCTTGAGATGAAGCCCTGTGTTGGGTTCCTCACTCAGTGGGGCACCTGTTTGAGAGTCACTCTCTTCCTCTCCCTCTAACCCTCCCCCAACCTGTGCACCCTCTCTCTAAAATAAATAAATCTTTGTATCAAAAATTTAAAAAAAATAAAAGTTTAAAACTTTTTACAAATGTGGTGGGAAAATAACCAAAAAATATGGAGACATGCATGTGTATATAACACACATATGCACCAGCATACACTCATATTTAAACAAATCACTTTATTCACAAGAAGGCAAACAAAACAAAACAAAATAAACAAGCAAACAACAACAATAACAAAACAATTCTTCAAAACCAAACATGTAGGAAAGGCAGAAATCCAAAAAGGCAAATAACTTCTGAATTTAGTTCTTCTGATGCAAGGTTGATGAATCATAGCTGTCATCTCCACACCTATATGCAACATGGACAACAGGAGAATAAGCCCAGGTTTTCCCAAATATTGGCCGTCAATTACAAAATGTCTGCATAAATGTGGGATTCCTGAGACCTATCCCTTTAGTTTTTGGGTGAACAAGGGGAAAAAGTCATAAAGCAAAGAGGAGAGCAAGAAATGGGAGGAAAATAAAGCTTCTATAATTATTCTAAGTCTTTTTGGGATTATGCACGTTTTATTTCTCCTAGGTAAATACCTAGTAGTGGAGGGGCACCTGGGTGGTTCAGCGGGTTAAAGCCTCTGCCTTCAGCTTGGGTCATGATCCCAGGCTCCTGGGATCAAGCCTTGCATCAGTCTGTCTGCTCAGCAGGAAGCCTGCTTCCCCCTCTCTCTGTCTCTGCCTGCCTCTCTGCCCACTTGAGATCTCTATCAAATAAATACATAAAATCTTAAAAAAAAAAATACCTAATAGTGGAGTCATTAGGTAAGGGCATGTTTAAGTTTGAACTACCAAAACTTTTTTTCCCCTTCGTTTTTAGCTTTATTTTTTAATTAAAAAAAATTATTGTGTTATGTTAATCACCATAGCGATACCGTTAGTGTTTTTTTTATTTAAGATTTTATTTATTTATTTGACAGAGAGAGATCACAAGTAGACGGAGAGGCAGGCAGAGAGAGAGAGATAAAGGGAAGCAGGCTCCCTGCTGAGCAGAGAGCCCGTTGCGATGCGGGACTCGAGCCCAGGACCCTGAGATCATGACTTGAGCCAAAGGCAGCCGCTTAACCCACTGAGCCACCCAGGCACCCCGAGATATCATTAGTTTTTGATGTAGTGTTCCATGTTTCATTGTTTGCATATTACGCCCAGTGCTCCACGCAATCCATGCACTCCTTAATATCCATCACTGGGTTCACCATTCCCCCATTACTATCAAAACTTTTTTAAAGTAGTAGTGTTTTCTATTCTCAACAGAACTTCATGAAAGTTACAGTTCTGTGAAATCTTATCAATAGTTTGAGTTTAAGTCTTTCATCATTCCAGGGGTTGAATTAAGAGTATCTTGTGGTTAGTTTGTATCTCCCTGATTCCTAAAGATATTAAGCCCATTTTCACATGCCTTTCAGTCTTTGTCTTCTTCTTAAGCCTTTTGGCCATTTTTAATTGGGTTATTTGTCTTTATTATTGAATTGTAAGTGTTATTTATCTATTCCAGATACAAATCCTTTGTCAAATGTGCAGTGGTGAATAATTTCTCCTGGCCAATTCATGTTCTTAGTAATGCCTTTTGATAAGGAAAAATGTTCTAAGGTTGATAAAGTCCAATTTACCAATTAAAATAAATTATTGTGAGTGCCTAAGGGTGTCTTAAGAAAGTTTTGTTCACATTGAAGTGGTAAAGATATTGTCCTGTGTTTTCATCTAGAAACTTTGTAGTCCTAAGTTTTACCTTTCAGTGTCTGACCCATCCCAAATTAACATATACCAATGCTACAAGAAATGAGTTGAGGTTGATTTCTTTTTTATATAAATATCTAGTTGTTATAGCAACACATGTTCAAAGGTTTTACTTTGCTGATCTTCATCAGCCACATTATCATTGTTGCAAAAATATTTTGCTCATATCAGTGTGGTTCTATCTCTGAACTGTGGAATCTGTTCCACTGATCTATTTGTCTATCTTAATGCCAATACTAACCTGCTTCAATTAATATAGTTTTAGGTAAGTCTTGAAAATCAGTATTGTAAGTCCTGAACATTCTTCTTTTTGGGG
Organism: Mustela nivalis; assembly: GCF_964662115.1. NCBI lineage: Eukaryota > Metazoa > Chordata > Mammalia > Carnivora > Mustelidae > Mustela > Mustela nivalis. Next base: position 139,844,875 of record NC_139025.1, read on the forward strand.
GTTATTTGGACTATTATTGTTTCTTGTATATTAACATAATTTTTTTTTCATTTTTTAAAGGCTAATTTATTTGAGGGAGAGAATGAGAGGGGGGAGGGGGCAAAGGAAGAGGGAGAGAATCTGAAGTGGGGTCCCCACTGAGTGCAGAGCCCCACATGGGGCTATATCTCACGACCCTAAGATCATGACCGGAACTAAAATCGAGTCAGATGCTTAGCCAACTGAGCCACCCAAGCACCTCTCCATATAAATATTTTAATCAGTTTATCAATTTCTACAGAAAAGCTTGCTGAAATTTTGATTAGGAGCATATTGAATCTCTAGATCCGTTATAGGGAAAAGATTGTTAAAATGGCCATTCAAAATTATGGATTTGTCTGTTCTTCCCTTCAGCTCTGTCCCTTAAGTTCTTTGCATTTTGAATCTTTAAAATTGAATGTTTATGTACAATTCCATTTCACTTCTTCTACTGGTTTCTACCTATATCAATGTGGGTTTCTTTTTTTTTTTTTAATTTGTTTATTTGCTTCCTTTTTTTGCAGTTACTCAGGGGATTACAGTTGTATCATTAACTTATCTTATTCCACACAGGATTAATGTTACATCCCTTCATATATAATATGAGACTCTCCTAACATACTTTCATTTACCACCTTCTGTCTTTTGTGCTATTTTTGTTCCATAATTTTTCTTTACATAGGTTACAAACACCATAATACTCGATAATCATTTTCACTTGAAATAGCAAAATGCCTCTTAAATAAATTAACAAAAAGAGTTTTTTAATATCTTTACCCACATATTAACAATTTCTCACACTCTTAATTTTTCATGTAGATATGAACTTATACTTGACATTATTTGGAACTTCCTTCAGCATTCTTTATAGCGCAAGCCTACTGGTGATAAAGTCTCAGTTTTTATGTCTCAAAATATCTTTCCTTCATATTTTTGTATTATAGGTTGACCATTCCCACTCACTCCCGCAACATTAAGGAATCATTACTTTAGAGACTCCATTATGTTTTAAATGAAGTCTTTAGAATTTTTATTGACTTTCCCATATATTAATCTCTTCCATACCCCCTTACTACCCACTCCCAGACTGCTTTTAAAATTTTCTCTTTATTTGTAGTTAAGGCAACTTGGCTATATTTTAGCTACAAATTGTTTCTTGGAGTCTGTACTTCTTGGTGTTTGTTGATTTTCTTGGATTTGTAGGTGGATATTCTTTTTAAAATCAAGTTTGGTGGGAAAATATGCTCCTATCTCTTCAAATATTATTTCTGCCCCAATTTACCTTCTCTTCCTCCAGGTCACCAGTATATCCTCTGATATATTTTCAGCATTTGTTTCTCTCTTTACTATACTTTGTATGGTTTTTGCTGTTCTTTATTCAAATTAATTGGTTTTTGATCTATAGTAGCCAATCTCTGTTGATTCCATCTAAAAATGGATATTGTATATATCAGTTATATTTCTGTTTGGTTCTTTTTTATGGATTCATTTTTTCTGACATTACTCCCCATATGTTCATTCATTGTATTTTCCCTTAAATTTCAAGCATATTGTAATTGTCCTAAAGCCTTTGCCTACTAATGCCAACCTATGTCTTGTATTTGAGCCTATTTCCACTCACCTGACTTTTCTTTTGGTTTTGGGTCACATTTTCTTGTTTCTTCTCATGTCTAGTAATTTTTCTTTGTATACTGGACATTGTGTATGTGAAGACATTGAGATTCTGGATTTGACATCTTCTAAAAGAATATTGAGTTTAATTCTGGCAGAGAGGCAGTTTTCTTCAAAGATAAGCTTGATCCAGTCATGGTTTCTTTTTAGGCCTTCTTGGTAGGATCCAGAGAAACCGTTTTCCTAGGCAACATGTAACCATACTCAAAGGCAGGTTTTGTGGTGGTGACATCTCAGCTAATGACCTGGCTGAGATGTCCAGCTATTCAGAAACTTAACATCTCTCAATACTGTGGTGTGATCTCTAAAATCTTGGCTCAGCTTTTCTCCACCAGGGTTCAAGAAATAGCATGTGCAGCTCAGTATTTGGACAAAACTCGAAGGAGTCCTCATGAAGATTTATGAAATCCCTTCTCTGAGAATATCTCTGCTCTGGTACCACACTCTTTACATTCCAGCCTTGTAGCAGCCCTCAACTCTGATCTTGGTTAATTCTACCCAGAAAAAACTTCTAACTCTGTTTCAGTTCCAATTCCCTGTGTGGTAGTTTGGAACATGCCCCAGGCAGAAATCCAGAGTCAATGTGGTGTTTCCTTGAGTGATTTCATTCTTTCAAGGAGTCAAGTCCTGCATTGCTGCTTGTTCAGTATCTGAACCATTTGCTTTATATATTTCATCTAGTTCTATAATGGCTTATGGTGGAAGCATAAGTCTTTTAACTGTCCCTCCATCAAAGCCAGAATAAGAAGTTTAATGTTTTTGCCTTTTCTACATTTACAGTTTATATTCATCTCTCACTGTTGTCCTTCCCATTATATCTGCTTTTCCTTGAACACCTTTTAATTTACTCTTTAAATCTGAGATGGATGTTATATTTTTCTTTTGTCTCTTTTCTGAGTTCTATCAACTCCTATTTCATAGATTCCCGTTTTTCATCTTTTCTATTCTGTGCCTCATACCCCTTCATATGTGCAGTGGCTCTTTTAATGATATTTAACTCACAATAGAGTGTTTTGTTGCAAAGTTCCTCATTTCATGACTTTTTTTTTTTTTTTTTTGGTATTAATTTATGTTTTCTTCTTATAACAATATTGCACAGGTATTGACTTCTTATTTGTTATTGTAATTAATAGTATTGAATTTCCCCCCGATTCACAATAGCAAGAAATTCCATGTGGAGAGACACTTTTCTCTCTTCCAGGGAAAGGAAGCACAAGTATTGTCATTATTTAGAAGTCAAAATTTCCATATTCTGAGGCTATAGTAAATAACAGGGCTTTTCCCCCCTCTTTTGTTTTTCTTATTCTGTTTTTAAAAGATTTTACTTATTTATTTGAGAGAGTATGCGAGAGCATGATCTAGGTGACAGGCAGAGGGAGAAGCAGACTCTCCATTGAGCAGGGACCCCAACATAGGGCTTGATCCCAGGACTCCAGGATCATGACCTGAGCCAAAGGCAGTTGCCCAACCAACTCAGCCACCCAGAGGCCCCTGTTTTTCTTATTGTTAAAGGCTATTTTGTTTCAGTAAGTTCTTTATTTTGGACTAGTACCTTCATTATCCAATAAAGGTAAAACCCTAAAGAGACACCACTTATACACTATGTCTCCTTTTCCATGAAAAGGGACCTTACCAGAAGCTCCTTTTCCCTTTGACTTTCCATGGCTCTGATTCACTTGATCTAAAACCTTTTCACAACATTTGCCCAATCATGATGAGACCATCCAAAAGGAAATTTTTAATTTTTATAGTGAAGTACTCACATCAAAGATTTTTAAATATTGGCAATTTTTATATGACATTCCCAACCAAATCCATTAGCTTAGTGTTCAGTAAAGTTTTGATTGTTCGAAGTAGTATCAAATCTTAGACTTTTTTTTCTGTAGAAGAATATGAGCACATTGCACTGAACAGTATTAAGATACTTCCAGACTTCCTTCAAGTGAAGAACAGTGAGTAGAAATAAGAAAATGACATGGAGTGTTATATAGCACAAATACGTGGATAGATTTTTCTAACAATGTGTTCTTGCTCCCTATCTCCACTACCATAAAGGAAATATAATTTGAGGTGATTGAAGAAGTTGACATGTATGTTTTGAGATAAATAAAGCAGGGGTGGGGTAGCAAGGAAGGAATGAAGGAAGAATAAGAGGGAAGAAGGGAGGAAGGAAGGAAAGGGAGGAGAGAGGTGGAAGGAAAGGAGAGGGGAGGGAACAGAAAAAGGAGGAAGGAAGGAAAATACTCCCTGGATATTTCTGGAAAATTCTCAACCACTGGCATTATCATGAAAACAAACACCAAAATAGAAAGAATGGCAATTTAAATTTTTTTTTTTTAAATTCAACTTAACATATAGTGTATTACTAGTTTCAGGGGTAGAATTTGGTGACTCATCAGTTGTATAAACATCCAGTGCTCATTACATCAAGTTCCCTCCTTAATGTCCATCACCCAGTTACTCCATCCTCCTACTCACCTCCCTTCCAGGAACCCTCAGTTTGTTTCCTAGAGTTAAGAGTTTCTTATGGTTTGCCTCTGTTTAAGTAACCCCAGAAACACACGGGGGGAGTTGGACATACATCAGTAGTTAGGGACCAGTCAGAGTCAGAGGAGAAACTGGATGATACTAGAGAGCAGGAGAGGTCTTGTGGGGCGGGGCAGTGGGTGGGGGCAGCTGATACACCAGAGGAGACAGAAAGGGAACCTGGAAATGCAGACAACACTCACCTGACAAGAAACTACATGTTCTTCTCCTTTTCCAGAAAACCAATGCCTGACCTCCCTTAGCTCAACTTGTCTTTGAACTAAAGGGAGTTACGTGCTCTAATGAGGGAGGCATGCTTAGCTTTTGGAAGAGTTCACAACCAACTGCTAGGGAAGTGGTGTTAATGCTTGATTATGAGGCACACAAGCAAACTGAGGGGGTCCAATGCAGAAGTGCAGCTTTGTAAAGGCCTTTGACATTCAGATATACACAGACTAGATGCACTAACTGGAGATCAATTAGGGTTAAAAAAAAAAAAAAAGTCTCAGAGGTTTTGAAGTCCATGCCCAGGAAGAAAAGTTAGATGATCCTCCATGATCCACGAGGGCAGAACTAGCATTTCCAAAGGCGGCAGGCTTGGCTTTGACATAACGATGGCCCTTCCAACAGGTGAAGGTGAACCAGCATAAATAAAACAGATATTCACAGGTAAAATGGCCACCTGGTGGGAATGTTGGAGAAGAAATTGAAACATGGAAGAAAAGTTAGATTCCAAGGCATCTCTCACTCCTCCTGGGATCCCACGACTTCATGTTGGAGGCAAAAACACCACGGTGAGTGAAACGGGCTTGTTCCAGCTTCTCCCACTCAACCTGGGACCTGGAGAAATGTCCTTAAGTACTTTCAGCCTAGTTTCCTCCACTGTGGATGGAACAATGATAGCCCTATCTCATAGGTTGTGAGCTTCTTTAACGAGATGATAAATGTCCCATGTTTATCCGGAGCACAGTCAGACCCTAATGGCATTTGCTGCTGCTATTATTGAGAATGAATGTGACACTGGGACACAGCACAGTTCATCTACTTTGCGGATTCAGACAAGGGAAGATTCAGCAGATATTCCAACAGGCCCTTGGGTGTGTGGACACAGCAAGGTCAAGGACAGAGAACAGAAAATCGTCAACAATGATACCACATGGCATGTGGTCTAGAAGAGGGGAAAATGTGTCGGTCAATGATCAGTTGATCATTGAGAGGAACAACTGCCAAGCCTGCCCCCCTAAGAGGTAACTATTTGCAAGAGGAATTAAATAGAAAAAGTGCCATCTTAAAAATAAGTATACAAAATATGATCCGGGAAGAAAACTTTCCTCATTGGCAGTCTTACGAAGAGAAGTCATGTGTTGGAATTCATGGAGAAGGAAAGAAGCAGAATGATGAACTTTTCCCTGGTATCATGACATGTCAGAAATGCAAAATAAACTGAAACTTGGAACTAGAGGCAGTGAGGACGTGATTTGGACCAGCACAAATGTATTTTAGACTTCTTTCTGCCACTGGGTATCATTATTTCTCAAGAAAATTGCCAGGAAGACACAGACTGTCTTAGATAACCCCTTGGAGTGTTCATTCATCTACTACAATGTAAAACGGTGCAACTGGACGGCCTCCTTGATCACTTAAACCTATAAACCACAGCATATCACCCTTAAGTTTCCGATTCTGTAGGAATCTCATTTCGCATGGAACAGCTTCTAAAATCCCAGCAAAGAAAGTATGTTTCTTTCTGTCTCTGACATGAACGGTTGGCACTATCCTGGATACAGCAGGGGCAAAATATGTGTGAAATTGAATCATTCCAGTATGGGGAGTTAGATTATAGGAATATACCAAGAGGATTAAAAAGGAGTTGGATGCTGAGTAAAGAGCCTTCAATACTTCTCCCGAAATCTTGTCAATTGCCTGTAATTAAACATAAAATAATTTTTGTTTTATTTACATTTTCTCTTTTCAAATGCATAATAGATTCTATAACTTTGGCTGAACTGTCAAACCTGCTTCAAATTTAATTATACTATAAATAAAAATGCCAGAAAGAGGAGCTTTTACTTAAAAAAAAAATCTAGTATGACTTCATTCCTGGCTTCTGTTATCATTTGTGACATTCAAAGCTGTGACTGTTGAAGGAAACGTGCTGTGTCATGATCCTCTCTGGACTCTTTAATTACTGGGATCACACCAATAATGAGGGCAGGTGGACCCCGAAATGAGACTCACCAGAGAGGGAAAGGAAATCATTGATTTAATTCTGCTGGAAGCATTAGGTGAGGCATTTTTGGTATTAGAAGTGTCTTTACCGCTTGGGCTGTGGTGGGTGCTATCCTGGGAGTGACGGGATTTGTATGTGAATGCCTGTTCCACCCTTTAGCAGGTCTGTGTTAATGTGAAAGCCAGTTAACCTCAGTGAACCTATAATAATTAAACTGCAAAATCAGAATAATAATTCAGACTTCACAAAGTTGTTATGAATATTAAATGGGGATTTATACCAAAATGCTTGAATAATTATAAATCAGCTTATAAAATTAAAGTAACAGTATAATTTTGCATAAATTAATTTTGTTACTTTGCATAATAAACAACGCAAAGAAGCACAACGCCCTGCCTTCATTTCAAACTTCGGTTAGGAAGTTTATTTTATTCTTGATTCCAGAGATGCCGCATACACCTCATTTGAACTTTCTGGAAGGGACTTCTGTTGATTTCATTTGAGTCTCAACTTTAGGGATATGCTATTGAGAGGGTCACTTGTGGGGGTGGGACTAGGTAATCCATAAGGCCCTTTCCAGCACTGATTCCTGTGATCCAAAACCAAAAATGACCTTAACTATAAAATGTCATTTCTCCCTTTGCTTTTTTTCAGTCCTGCCCTTAGATCACCCCTGGCTTGATTTTCCTGCAAGCCCAGAGGAAGGGAAGGTCATGGGAAGAGAAACAAGCCTGGCAGAAGCAGGACACCAACTGGATCCAAGAACCTTGCTCCTTGTCGCTACCCTCAGTCCATTCCCTGGGTCTCTCCATGTGTTCTGCATGTAAGAGCGCCAAAAACTTTAGTCGATGCAAATATACAGTATTGAGCTAGCAGGACTGTTCAGAAGGAGGGGCATCTGTGGAAAAGGAGGGGGCAGTATGCGTCAAGGTACGTTCATAGAAATAAAATGTAGACAAAGGTACCAGCTAAAAGAAACACAACGCTGCAGAATTATGATATGCTTCATTTCAAGTACAGGAGAGGAGAGTGCTGAGAACCCAGTGGGATCATGATCAGGTAGCCTTAAGTTTGCTCTGTGGTCAGATGCTATTAGCCTCGCCATCTCACAATAGAAAAGGGGGGAACTATGGGGTTACTGGGTGGCTCAGTCAGTGAAGCATCTGCCTTCAGCTCAAGTCATGATCCCAGGGTCCTGGGATCGAGCCCTGCAAAGGACTCCCTGCTCTGTGGGGAGCCCGCTTCTCCAGTTCCCTCTGCTGCTCCTCTGCCCCACCCAACCCCAGCTTGTGCTCTCTGGCTCTCTCTCTCTCTGTCAAATAAATAAATAAAATAATTTTTTTAAAAAGAGAGGATAACCTACATGAAATTAAAGCAGCAGCACAGAACAGCATAAAGCTGGTCTTTCCTGGTACATAGAGTTTTTCCTGGTTTGAAATTTTCACATCAATAAAGAACAGATATTGTATCTATTCCTACATGGGCAGGTATTCCTATAGGATTAATTATTAGAAGCAAATTGCCAGATCCAAGGTCAAGTACATTTAGAATCTGAATAGAGTGTTATTCTGTCCCAGTCAATGGGCCAAATCAGATTTCCATAGGCCACAGGAGACTGCCCATTCTCCACATCCTCACCAGCCCTATACCTTGTTTTAAAATATTTTGTTGATATAACAAGCAGTATCACTTAAGTTGCATTTGTGCGATTGATAGCAGAGGTGAATATATATATATATATTTTGCACGTTTCTTGGCCATTCTTATTTTCTCAGCTTGCCCATGGTATTTGCTCCTTTTCTCATGCAGCTGTTTGTCTTTTTCTCGTTAATATATAGGAATTCTTTACTCTGAATGTGAATCTTTGTTTGTAATTTTTGGTGCTGATAAAAATATCTCAGCCATCAGTTTATCTCTCATCAATGAGGTTTTTTTCATCATATAAATGTTTTTGAGTTTTCGTGGTGGTAAAATCTTTTTATCTTTTTCTCTATACAATTTCATTTTTATTTTTTTCTTAGGAAAGCTTTTCCTACTCGAAACTGTTTCAAGAAAAATCATTTTTTTTTCCTCCTTCTAGGATTGCTACTGCTGTTTGCTTGTTTATTTTTTTTTTTAAAGATTGTATTTGAAAATGAGCTAGATTATGTTTTCATATGGTGTGGGGTATTTTTTGTCAGATGGATAACGAATTGTCCCCAAAATATTTATATCAATTCAGGATTTTTCCTCCTAAGGCACAAATGCACAAATTCTTCTTGTACATCGAATTCCCGAAGACATATGGGTTTATCAGCCCTCTTGCGAGCCCTGGATAAATTTGAAAGGGCACAGAAATTCGGTGGAATAAAAACGGCATGTAGCAATTACTTTATTCTACCATATTATTAAAACAACAATAATATCTACTTCATCTCCTGGAATTTTCTGTTTCCTCTAAGTCAATGAAATGTCCTTTAAATAACTTCAACCAGCCGTAGAGAAGGCAGATTTCCTGGAGAAAATTCAGCTGTGGCGTCCCAACCACCTAAGCCCCCCGATGGAGTCAGCATAGGAGAAACAGGTCCACAGGTAACTGAAAGGCTGTTGAGATATTTGTGTGGGGTTCAGTAAGGTCAGAAAGCTGCTTCTCACTCAAGCAGCCCGGAGCCAGGCAACTCATCTGAAGGTGCACTCCCCCCTTTTCCTTCTGGGTCTGCAGGTGCTGGCTGAAGCGGGCTCTTACAAGAGCGTGCTGAGGCTCTCCTGATAATACAGTTTTTCCAAGTGGGAACATTCCCAGCCAAAACTTTCAGATTCAGCTCTTCTAAACAGAGAACTGAGCCAACCGGGTTGCAGCCTCCTATATGATCCGAGGTACTGGGCTCTTTGACAGACACAGAACAATGTGCCCTGAGAAAAAGACCCCTTGGGAAAGCAAAGCCCAGCCTCCAGCCCAGGCTTGTGCAGCCAAGGGGTTGCGGGAAAGGAGAGGGTGAATATTCTTCTTGACTTACCACCTACTGAATTAGGCTCAGAGAGGGGCCAGGATTAGCAAGTACTGTATGGCCAACACAGGTCTTTTTATGCTGCAAGATAAACACACACTCTTTCAGGTTATAGCACGTTAGGATCTCCTCCCTGTGTAGGGAACTCACCCGGTGAGGATCTGCCACTTCCTGGTGATTCAGGGGACCACAACAGCATACTTGGACTGAGGACAGTCTCCTTGAGCCAGAGGTGAGTGGGAACCTGTGCAGGGGGGAAACGGAGCTGAGGCTGAGCTTTCCCTGTTCAGCTGCAATAGGCATCACCTTGTGTCAGAGAAGACAGCAGAGCCCATTTGACAGGCGACAACCATCCTCCTCCTGCATTCAGACTAGTTCGGCTGGAAGACACCAACGTTGTGTGGATGCGTGTCAATCAGTGTATATCTTGAGTATGAAAAATGCAAAAATATCCCCTTTGATGGCTTTGACTTTCCTTTGCTTCCACACCCAAGCACTCACCTCCCCACCTCCACTCCGTGACGGTGGTGTTCCATCCATACCCCTCTAACTGAGTTCCCAGGCCACACTGTCCAGCACAAAAGCCACATGAGGCTATTGAAACTTACATTCAAAGGAATTAAAATTAAATAGAATTAAAAACTCTATTCCTCTGGCCACATTTCAAATACTCAACAGTTTGTGTCCACCATAACAGAGAGCACAGATTTAGAACATTTCCACGATTACAGAAGTTCTATGAATCTCACATAGTCCTTGCATACCCTCACAAGTCCTTGCATACCCGTCTTTCTATGTTTTCTTCTATGCTCTGCCTTCAAAGAGGATGGGACCCACTAAGGAAACAGACAAAAGCCAGTATTCTTGCAAATGAATCAGCGGTCCCAGTTGGTGATAGGATATGAGGGAAGGTGCTGGGGGCTTGGAGAGAGGGCAGTGTGTGGTCCAAGACCTTCCGGGAGCGCCACAGACTTCACTTCAAGCCATCACTTTGAGAAGTGAAGTTTCAGTGGAGAAATGAAGAATCCACGGACGTGAGTGTGTACATATGGCATAGAGGTTGGAGCAGGTGTAAAGGTGTTCACCCTACAGAGACAGACAAGGGGAGAGAGCCAGAGGAGGAACAGATCCCAGAACGTCTCTGGTTTCCCTGCATTTGTTTTGTTTCCAAGCCCATAGAGATGCTGCGCTCTGATTTATTCTGTTTCCTGCTCTATCACCAGGCTCCCAATCAAAATTAGGTTCTACCCAAGGTACCTCAGCCTAAAAACAAGATAAGAACTTTCAATTCCTAAAATGCATATTAAAATTCCCACCCTTTGCACATCTGGTGGAAAAAGTCAGGCCCAGTTTGCACTGCCCCCCATCCAAGCTGAGCAAGAAAGGCCAAGTTTGCGCCACTGTGCTGGTGGCTCTTGGCAAACGTATATAGGGAATCGCCGAGTCAGCAGTGACTTAGAGCCCCTTGGAGGGAGGAAGGGGAGCATTCGGAAAACTCAGATTCCCTCAAAAAGAGGAAAGTTACAGGAGGCCAAGATGCAAGTGAAAATCATTAAGCAGAATATTTGTAACGTGACTCTAAAATTAGGCTGAGCTGGCAGTTTTCATCTGAATATTATTTATGGAATTCTTTTATGACTTACATGCTTCCTCCTTAAACAGATGCTTCAAGAACAAAATTGTAAGGGAAAGCCAGCATTTAAAACAAAATTTCCAAATACTATGCTAGGTTGCCTAATTGAAGGAATAAAGACAAGTGTGGAATCACATGTCTGATTTTAATAAGCAAATAGCTCAAGTTGGAAAAGAGCTACTACTCAATGTCCCTTTCCAATGTAGCAGAATTAAAATGAACTTTAAGCTAGCTATTTTAATGATGGAAACAAAAGGACTGATTAAAAGGGGATTCCTAAAATAATCCAAACTTTGAATTATTGATTTAGGGAAGATTTACACATGGAATTATTGAGCAAGAAAACGAAGAAGGGAAACATGTATAATGTGAATTTTTGAAAAGCAAATATTGAGAAAACTCTTATATAAATATGGACAAAAATTTCAAAAGTTAGGTACCACTTCATGATAATATGTTAAATACAGATCCAGTGTCAGTAAAATCAGACAAATAGAAGGCGTGTGTGTGTGTGTGTGTGTGTGTGTGTGTGTGTAACTTGCTTATAAGACTTTCAGTTCTCTTTTTTTTGCAAGTCCCACATGGTGGTGGTTTTACCATGTTTAGTTAACCTCTTTCTTGAGACCAGGTTTCTGCTCTCAGCTGTGCATTCCTGGTGCTCTAGGACAGTCTCTGGTATGCATTAGGCATGAGATGAACTATTGTTGCATAAATGACACCAGATAGATCAAACAGCATAGTTGGTAGAGGATCCTTGGAAACAAGTAGAAAAGCACAAGAGTTGAGGTCAGAGAACTGTAGCCAAGGTATTTCCTGGGAGAGGCAGGCACATGAAACTTGAAGACTCTATGGACTTGGATTCTGCACCAAAGACATAACCTACTGATGTAGTTTGTGGAGCCCAGTGCAAAATAAAATTTCAGGGCCTCTCGCTTAAATAATTATTAAAGGGGGTCCTGGGTGGCTCAGTCAGTTAAGTGTCTGACTCTTGACTTTGGCTCAGGTCATGATTTCAGGATCATGAGATGGAGTCCCACCCAGGGCTCCTCGCCCAGCAGAGAGCCTACTAGTTCCTCTCTCTTACCTACCGCTTTCTCCCTTTTTCCCCCACCCCTAACTCATGTACACATGTATGCACTTGCTCTCTCTCTCTCTCGAATAAATCAATATAAATAAATAAATAATTAGAAGAAGAAAATAAAGATTTGTAAGAAGTTCAAGATTGTGACCACAGAGCATTAAACCCATCAGGGGGCTCTGTGCCCATGCACGGTCACAGACCTGTGACACCAACCCCAATAAAGGTGATCAAGGGTCCTTGAGAGACGCATTTAAGAAAGATCTTTAAGCAGGATCACTACAGATGTAGTGGAGGCAACTGTTGGCAGAAGGTCTGGGGAAATCGCTTGGAAGAAAGGTGCACCAGCAGTGCAAGAGGAAGAGGAGGGCCTGAACAAAACAACCAGTGGCTGCAGGGTTGGAGAGGTGTGGACACTGTCCAAGAGGAAATGAAGGAACGGGGAACCACTATCCTGATTGCACTGGGGGTGTAGACTCCAGGTAAATGGAGCTGCAGCAGGTCCAGCCCGCCAGGACTCCAACATGCTTCTGAAAGTAATAGTAAACCAGAGAATGTGATAACCGTGATAGAGCTATGAAATAGTAGAAATAACCCACTAATGATCTCAGAGGAGACTGACATCATTTCCTTTATAGGACCTGGGAGAACAGGACCTGCTCCATATTAACACTGTCATGGGTGCTGCATCTCAAAATATTGTTCAGATGCCGGGGGAGCGGGGAACAGTCAGTTGACAGACTGCCTCCTGGTTTCAGCTCAGGTCATGATCTCAGGGTCATGAGATCGAGCCCCACGCTGGGCCCCACACTCAGCGCAGAGTCTTCTTCGGAATTCTGTCTCTCCCTCTCCACCAACCTCCCTCCCCAAAATATATAAATAAGTTTTAAAATGTACATATTGTTAATTTTTGAATAAAAAGCAGCAGGGAGGAGAGTCCAAGAGTCCAGGAGTCCAGTCAAGTGAGTGAGGAGGATATATACAAGCAGCGTATAGACAAGGACCCCGTGATGTTTGGGATCACAGCACTTTTCTGAGCAAGTTGAGTCCTATTTACAGGTGATAAAAGGAGGTCACCTGGAAGCAAGGTGATACTTTCAAGGTTATAGCGAGAGCTAGAAAATTATGTCACCAGACTCCTTTTCCAGGGTTTTCTCCAACAGACCACACTTTCTTCCCCAAAACTCTTCTATGGTATAGACTGTTAGTCACTGATTGGATTAGCAACATGGCAAATTCAGTGGAAGGCAGGATAGATGCCAGATGTTGCAACCACTAAGGATTTGAAGGGTAAATAATCAAAGGGTTGGAAATGAGCTGGGCACCAGGGTTAACCCATTCAGGGTAACAACATGCTCCTGGCAAAGACTAGCTTCCTGATCTTTAGGATCAAGGCAAACTACTCAGCCAAATTCAGTGCACAAGTGCTCATGAAATGGCAGATTTGGTTTTTTTGCTTTTGTTTTTTGCTTTTCTTCAAGTTATGCTTGAATGCCCAGTATTGTCATGAGAAAGTGCTGGTTGGAACATTTGCTTCTCTCTTATTGATGGGCAGCTGTGGTTGACAGAAATATAAGACTCAGAAGTTTCGGTCCCTTGGCCCCATCCGTCCATTCTGGCTTAAGATGATTACACAGCTATTTTGTATAACAAGAGCCAGACAAAATAGAGACAAATGGTTGTATTTCTCAAACCAGCTCCATCAAGGATTACTCAGAGCATGGTCTCCTTCGTCTTTGCAGACTTATACTCCCATTATGGCTTGGAAATGGTAAGTCATTTTTCACAAGGCTGATCTTTAACTAGTTAGCAGTGGAACTGTTAACATTGGTGCATCCTGCAATACTGGACCTTTGTTTTCTGACCCTTCTGGCTTCAGGTGTCCTGTACATTCCCATCCATCACAGCAACCTCTTGGATAGCCTGATTCTGCTCTTCCAGGGCCCTTCACGATGGGAGCCCAGAACCTGAAGAAGGGGAAATGGCCAAGGAAACGGCTTCCCAGAACCTTTCAGAAGAAGCCACAAAACCACTGTTCCTGAGAGAAGACCATGTAATATATCATCTCCTGGAATACTTTAGAAATTAAGAAATGTTTTATTATAAATTACATCAAGTCCACAGATATAAATCAATTGTAAGTGAGAAAAACTAAAACATATGTCACTCTTACCCTTATCAATGTAAATTACTAAGTAATTTAGTGAAGTAACTAAAGAGACCATTTCCATGATGGGCTATGGCTATGGGATTCCACAACCCAACCCTCTTCCTTTCCTATTAGGAATAACTCCAACAGTCACAGATCACCCAAAGGAAAACCCCGCATTACAGAAGACATAAGGGAATTACAGTTTTAGAAGGAGGAGAAAAATCAGGCAGAAATTACATGCATACGTACAGAAAACAAAAAACAATGTTCTCATTATTTTAGGGTCTTAGAAAACCTATGTGTCTCAATATGGCTGGTTGTCTTCATCAAAGAGCATTTATCAAGGGGGAATTCTCACATGCTCTGCTGTGTCATTCACAAAAGGAACTATACATCCCTTGCTCTGTCCCTAGAGGGTGGCATCCCTTGTGCACTGGGTCCATGAGGGGGAAATCATTTCCACAACTCACAAAATGTCCTAATTGAATGGTGAGAGGAGAGGCCATTTGAGGAGAACTAAAAGTAAAATGGTCTCAAGAGTGTCCCTGTGGATTTCTACAAAATCTTTTAATAAAAGCAGCTGGAATTTCATCCTGGCTCACTCGCTTTCGTTATGTGTCCCAAGTACTTCAATCTAATTTTTTTTTCTTTTTTCTTTTACTACTTGTGCCAAATATCAGAGTCTTGAAAATACTGGAAAGATTGTTTGCTTTTCATTTTGTTCCTTTCTCAGGTTCCTTTTGAAAATGGGTTTCGGGCTCAACATTCCTTGGACACATTTCTTTGCAGTGAGTTATTGGAATGAGTGTTTCCTTGTGGCAAAGTTTAGCTATGAGTGCCACTAGGCCATTAAGCTATAAGGCGTAGTGCAGTCCCCCTGAGCATCCCTGCATTTCCTTACATACTGCAGATTCAGGGGAGGGAGAGAGGGGAACAGCCACATCCAAGGTGGCTGATACTTTGGACTCACTCAAGGCTTGCTCTCATCATATCTCCTAGAAAAACCCAGGCAGCCCCTAAAGCCCATCCCAATGTCCCCACAGTGTCCATATGCCAGGATTCTCTCAGCACCACTATTTGCCCGGTGAAGCCTATTGAGCACTATCCGTGAACATCAGCTGGCCCAAAGCTGACGTCTTTCTACAGACCATGAAGCAAATGGGAAAATAATGGGACTTGGCACCCACAACCTTGACTCTCAGTTCCAGTTCTATCTTTGGTAGTAATTAGTATCATAATTAGCTGGGAAGGTTGTTTAGATTCACCGAGTCTCTGGGGGGTTTTGTCTGTTTGTTTTCTAAAATGGGCTATTCATATAAAACTGTAGGAAAAACTAACCAAAAAAGGACATTACTTTCCATTAAAAAAATAAAAAATAAAACTAGATTTAAAAAAAATACCTAAACTGCAGGTTTGGGTGGCTGGCAGAATGACTCTCTGGGGGACTTAGAAAAATGCTCAGTCTGGTCTTGATCAATCATTTGGGATTGATAAAGATGATAACTGAGTAGACCAAGACTTGGGAAAATCCAGATTTCTAGGCCCAACAATGTATGAGGCACACTAGCAGTCCCCACTAACCCTGCACCAGGGAAAGAGGTTTAAGAAATGGAGAGAAAAGAGGGAGGGACCATAAACTAATATCCGCCTTGTAAAATTTCCAGGAAAAGAATTATATATTTCCAAGAAAGTTATTAATAAATTAAGTATAATTAGCATCTGTATGGCTCCTCACAATTAGTTTTCATATCCTTTTTAATCTTACTTAATCGTAGTTGATTCTACCTACCTAATCTCATTCAATTCTTACCACAACCCCAGTGGTATCAGAATTGTTGTTAGGGAGACTCAAACCCAGGCCCCCACATACAGTTTCATTATACTGCAAGTAAGGTGGTATATTTTGGCAGATTTGCCTACTCTTGATATACCCATTAACCTCTCCAACCTCATGGGAAAACTGGAATGATGGCACAAAATTAAAAGGAAAAACCCACAAGAAGTAAGAGTCTGTGGACTTGAACTTTGTCCATTTGCTTTCCCAAACCCACATGTAGTCTGCTTACCCTCTCCTTTTATTTCCATCTCTGTTGGCCTATGTATCTAGCCAGGCTGGGGCAGTTATCTCTGATCCTCATGTGAAATAGTGAGACCATGATTCAGAAAAAAATGCTTCTCTTTGGAAACACCCTCTGAAAATAAATCAGACATTTCTTCTTTTTTCAGTGAATGGCTTCATTTCCTACCCTTTTCTGTCTTCTAGAAGTATGAGTTCCATTTGGGGTGTGAAATCCACCATGGTTCCTTGGGCAATGCTCAGATGAGACTTAAGCTCCCTATCGTAAAATCTGCAAGAAACAAGAGGGCCTTCTGCATTCCCAAAGAGCTTCAGATCTGGATGGCACAGGAAGGCAAGCACCTAAACCTGTCATAATTGTGCCCAAATTGAAGACCTCTTGTTGATGACAGGAGGGATGCCACAGGTTTTTTAACGTCATCTAATTTGGCTGAGCTGCTAAAGAGAAGTTGCAAAAATGTACGTGCCTTCTGTCATCCAAAGGGACAGCATCAATGCCTTTGAACCAATAGACTTTTCAGCTAAGAGAAAATTAAAAGCAAATAGCAAGGCTCTTGTCTAGCACATGGATGGTGAGTTCCAGCATGTTTGGGCCTGGCTTTGCCTTCTTATCGACAAGAGAAGGGGAAGGGGGTCAAGGACAAAGCTGACGGGCAGACTGCAGGACACTACTTGCTATAGTCCTTGCATTCACCACCTTAACAGTCAAAGAAATTAATCTTATCTCAATGGATTTCAAGATTCCAGCATGGCTGGCTGGCCTGGTTGTGAGAGAAGCTGGATAAATACAAAAGTATCCCCCAAGTCAATTTTTCTCAAGAAACTCATTCTTTATCTGAGGTAATCAAAAAGCAGATAAATGGTAACTTGAGCAATAGGCTCCATTTTAGGCAAAGCAAATGATGTATACGAAAAATAAAAATAATTCCTCTGCAAAGAATAGTCAGGGAAGGAGGGAGAGAGGGAGGGAGAAGCAAAGACAGGAAAAGAGAGAGACAGATTAGGTGTAATAACCACACACAGATAAAGTTTTTCCCTTAACTCTGTCCCCCTGTTGACTGCATGACCATTAGTATGTGTGGACGACTATGACTATGGGGGCATCTGAATGTATCTGTATGTCTGTGTGGACATGTGTGGACATGGTGGGAGGGAGAATGTGTATGGGCCTGAGGTATGTGCAGGGGGCAGGTGAGAGGGATGGGTACAGGCAAGCAGGTGTGTATCTTGAGATGTGGGTGGGGTACCTGGGGGGCTGCGAGCTTAGACATATTAGAGAACATGTATATGAGAGTATGTAGGTGATATGTGTAAGCTATAAGGGGGATTGTGTTTGGTAGGTGGTAAGTGGTGGGTTTGTGGACATCAGGTGGGAACTGTGTGCACAGAGCTGCGTGTATGTATGTAGGGTACGTGTGAGGGTTGAGGGCGTGTGCATAGGGAGTGTGTGTGGATATGGTGTATTAGAAGAGGATGTGCATCTGTGCAATTAAAGTGAAGTATGGGACCCGATGAAAAACCAACTGAGCTTTCCTTTTGCCTCAGCTGCCCCACCCATGGATCCTGGTGCGACACCTAGAGTGTCTTGTCCCAGAGATGTCTCCGCATGCTTCTTCAGTCCCCTGGAACTGCTTCAGAATCCAAACCACACTTGGAAGCCCACACCCATGTCTCCTTTGCTGCAACTCAGAAGACTGCCTTGCCATGATTTATGTGACAACAGAGCCTTTATTCCCCCACTGGACTGATTTGGGAAGAATACTTCTGGGCCACAATTCCTGCTAATAAATTGTCTTCCTCATCATGACTGCCATGACCATCGCCATCGCCATCGCCATCATCCCCATGTGTGGCGAGGTGCTCAGTGGTGATGATGCATCATCACCTCCTTGCTCTGTTTCCTAAGTCAGCTAATGACACATTATCCTTTGTGAAACTTAATTCTGTGGTATGAAACACAGCTGGATTTGCTCATGACTCCATGTTACTAGAGGGAAAAAAAAAAATCTTTGAAACCCTAAGACTGGGGAAGCTTAGAGATCTTCAAATCAACATACAATCTCCATTTCTTGGCCAAAGCCTTAATCCCTCCAGACCCCTTCTTGTTTCTACCCTAACATGCAAATTCTCTCACTACAGCTCCAACTTCTGTACCCCTTCTACCACCTTCTAAAATACAAAATTAATAATCCATACTATTCCCATGGATGGTTGCATGGAGAAATATTCCTTTTGTGGCTATTGTCTGTACATGAATAGATGTGTCACAATACCGCTAGTGACAATGATGAAAGCGCTATTCCTCCATTTTCCTGCATGGAACTTCATGAAGAGTAGTTAGTTACAGCATTTGTCCTGGGGTAAGAGCATTTTCACAAGCCTCCATATTTCCATTTCACAAACACCCATTCCCAGAATAGTTGCTGAAGAATTTCTCAGGGACAGCACAACAGGTGCAGTGGCAGAGATATTGCAAGTGTGCCAAACTGTTGAAATTGAAGGCAGAGCTCAGTCTAGTTAGGAGAAAATAGCACCTGGTATTTTCTCCAAGGAAGGGAGAGAAGGAAAGAAATGCCAGGGAGGGATGCACCCTACCTCTATCCAGGCAATGAGATTTTCTCTGATTGCACTGGAGGGAACAGTGGAGAGGTTATTCAAACATGCAGAGAATTCAGTTCTCATTTTTCTGGCCCAGTGAGTTCTGTATCCTTCTGCATGAGGAAAAGAAGTGACAGTGTCCTCAGAACTTCTATCTGGATCCAGGCAGAAGGGAGAATGTGTCCCATGCCTGGAGGCAAAGATCTGCAGCACCCCATGTGGCTGCTGGTCTAAGTTCTTCCGAAAGCCAGATGGTTGTTAGGTCTTCCAGAGACCCAGATGGCAGATCATGCCCTCGCTCTCCTCTGGCATCGACCTCAGGCCACAACCAGGGAAAGCACAGATGTCCCAGCATCACCAAAATTGGGCTCCTCCCCGCCGTGGGACTGGGGCCGAGAATATTAGGACTTAATGGAGAATGTACATTCACTCAATTATAATGTCAGGCAACCTGCTGATGTATACTATTTTTCCCTGATGGAATTGTTTTGAAGACTGATTTAGACTTCAGAGAGTAATGATATTAGTTTCAAGTGTACAATATAGCGGTTCACCAATTCTATACATAGTTCAGTGCTCATCACGGCAGGTGCCCTCCTTAATCCCCTTCACCAATGTCATCTACCTCCCAACCATCTCCTCTCTGCTAACCACCAGTTTGTTCTCTACCATTAAGAATCTGGGTCTTTTTGTTTAGTTTTGGTTTGGTTTGTCTCTTTTTCTCTTTGCTCATTGGTTTTTTTTCTTAAATTCCACATGTGAGCAAAATCATAAGGTATTTGTTTTTCTCTGACCGGCTTATTTCACTTAACATTATACCCTGTAGCTCCATCCAGGTTGTTGCAAATGGTGATATTTCATTCTTCATTATGGCTGAGCAGTATTCCATTGTGTATAGATATACCACATCCACTTTACCCATTCACATAGACTAACAATAATCAGCTCATCCATGAACATGGTTACAAACATAATGTGGACACAAAATGTATCAGAGCCCATGTTTTAACAGCATACATCCATTCATCTAGCCACTCACAAGCCTCTGTGGGAAGACTGCAGTGGCCAAGCATAGGGCTTAGAGCTGAGCACACAGGGACAACTATCACAGACCCCACACACTCAAGAAATTCAAAGTCTGCAGACAATTCAACCAACAAAGAACAGACAGAGAGGTCAGTGCTTCAAATGCAGCTAAAGAACAGGTGAAGGGACCCTGGTCAGAGTCTGGGTCGGGGTGAGGATTTCTTTTGAAGTCATGACACTTGAGCTGAATCATGAAAGATAAGCAGGAGCTGTCTTGGGAGATGGGAGCAATACTCCATTTGCAGAGTAAGTGGTCCCAGATGATCCCCTTACGTGATCAGTAGAGGGAGCAGGAACTAGGAAATGTTAGGCCAAATGCTTCACCCAGGAATCAGTGAGACCTCAGAAGAAATCTGACTTCCCCATATTGTTCTATATAACTCATAGTAAACACCTTCTCTCTCTCTCTCTCTCTCTCTCTCTCTCTTTCTCTCACACATACACACACACACACACACACACACACACACACAACCAGTCGTGTGTTTTACTCCCTCTTCCTAGAAAGCAGAGAGAGAATACTGTGGGAAACTTGAGGCAAGATTACAGTTTGTGCAGTTTGTTCTTTGGGCAGGAACTGGTAGATGGAACTTTTGGAGGGGAGGGGGATTGGTGTGTTAATGCCAATCTGAGGGCATATAGCTGCATAATTTATGTTGGGCTTCCCTGGGAAATAAAATCACCTAAAGACTGTAAAATCTTGCCTTGTATTACTTTCCAAGGGATTAAGTACCATCCTGTTTACAGGGGCCTAAATCCCTCCCAGTCTCACACTTTGCATCTGTCCTTAAGCTAGCTACCCGGTGCCAGCTACAGTCCCGAGACACAGACCCACTTCAGATGTAATGTAGATGGAAGTACACACAACACCAAAATAGGCACAAAGTACAGAAAGGCAGAACTCTATGGGGATCCCACACCTGCCCTTCAGCAGGATAGTTATCAAGTCTTCCATGCATGCTGACTATGTCATATAGATACGTACTGATTTTACAAGATAGCGACAATGTCAGCCTTCCCAGCTCTTGCTCCCAGCTAAAACCTCCCATCCATCAAGGCCAAGGCAACTTTTCAATGTTTCTAAAAAGTCATTAATTCTCTTTTCCCCCTAAATTCTACAGCAAACGAGGTGTGTCACACCAATTTAGCCCTGAATTATATTCTCTGCATTACCTTGACCTCTCAAGTAGATTTTAAGCTCTCTCAGGAACCAAAAAATAACAAGACCTTATAAGGCACCTGGACCCTCATACTATGACCACGGGTTGTCCCTTCCCCAGAAACCCTGGGTCTAATACCTGGTTTCTGCCTATTGGATTTCCCCAGGAGGATGGTCTATAAGAACCAGAACCTCAATACATGTGAAGGTAAAATCATCTTTCTGCCACAATAAAGTCAGCTTGTTGACTGTCCTCTATCTCTTTAAGCTCTGACTTTTCCTTGGGTTAACCTTCCACCAGCCATCTTTGGTATTACGACTCTCCTATATTCTTCTGCCTTTCTGTTCCAAATCCAGTCTCCCATACGACTCAGTCAGATTAATTTTCCCACAGCATCACATGAATGGTCCCTCCTATGCTTCTCACTGTCTGCTTCATAAAAAAAACAAAGACTTCTTGATGTAGTGTTCAAAACCCTCTAGATCCTGGCACCCATTTTGTCAGCTGCATATTTTACTACATCTTAGTCCATACCTTTTATTCTAACAAGGCCATGCTTGCTACCTGAACCTCCCTTGTGCCTCTCTAGCTCCACACCTTCACTCAAGTCACTAATTCACATTAAATGCTTTTTCCAGCTAGCATAATCTGGCTCTGTCTTTAAGGAATACTCAATGTGTATGAGCTCTTTGTAAGTGAACCCATCAAGATTCAGGCATTGTGTTCTTTGCTGAGGGCATTTTCAAATTAAGTGACTTTACAATGCATCTGATACACTAAAGGCACTATGCTCAATGCTGGAGGATCAATCTAGATAGTCCTACTTCCATTTAGTAAGAGTTTTAAAACATAAAGACATGAAAAGAAGAGACTCATTAATCAATTAATAGCAGGAAAAAAAGTCCTTGATATGAAGAAAAACATGCCTCTTCATACTGCAAAAGCACACTGAATAACAAGTTTATGAATTTATAGATGACTCACATAAAATATATCTTAGTAAAATGTTGGAATTCCATTCCATGGATAGCAACAAAAACATAACATTTTTTTCTTAAAGATTTTATTTATTTATTTGACAGACAGAGATCACAAGTAGGCAGAGAGGCAGGCAGAGAGAGGAGGAAGCAGGCTCCCCGCTGAGCAGAGAGCCCAATCCGGGGCTCAATCCCAGGACCCAGGACCCTGGGATCATGACCTGAGTCGAAGGCAGAGGCTTTAACCCACTGAGCCACCCAAGTGCCCCAAAAGCATAACATTTTTAAAGAAATGTACAGAGACCCCCTAGAAAAATCTACATTTTGCTTTTCATCAGCACCACTAGGCAATCACCACAAATCAGAAGCAATTATCTTTGAAGTTTTGAGGGTAAATTTTTGGACCCTAGTATTCTATACACTGTCTAATTAACACATCCATGCAAGGGTCAAAAGTATATATGTATTTTAAAAAGCATACACATATATATATACACACACAAATAAAAGGCCAATAAATGAGGGAAACAAAAAAAGAACAGCGCATATAGAAAAAACACAGGGGCACCTCAGTGACACAGTCAGTTAAGCAGCTGCCTTTGGCTCAGGTCTGATCCCAGAGTCCTGGGATCAAGCTTTGCTTCAGACTCCTTACTCAGTAGGGAACCTGTTTCTCCATCTCCCTTGCCCTGCTGCTACACCTGCTTGTGTTCTCTCTCTGTCAAATGAATAAATAAAATATTAAAAAAAAAAAGAAAGAGAAAACATAAAATATGAAACCTGCGATATTAAATGTAAATGGCTTAAACTTTCTCATTAAGAAGTGATTATCAAAATAAATTTTTAAAATAAACAAAAATCTAGCATTATGGTACTAATGACAAGTCTAAAATAGGATGACATACAAACCTTAAAAATTTATAAAAATAGGAAGGGATGAACCATATAAAATAGGAAAACAAAATAGACACAGAGAAACTCTAAGTGAGACAAAAGAAATACAAATCAAAACCACAATGAGATATCACCTCACACCAGTCAGAATGGCTAAAATAAACAAGTCAGGAAATGACAGATGCTGGCGAGGATGCGGAGAAAGGGGAACCCTCCTACACTGTTGGTGGGAATGCAAGCTGGTGCAACCACTCTGGAAAACAGCATGGAGGTTCCTCAAAATGTTGAAAATAGACCTGCCCTATGACACAGCAATTGCACTATTGGGTATTTACCCTAAAGATACAAACGTAGTGATCCAAAGGGGCACATGCACCCGAATGTTTATAGCAGCAATGTCCACAATAGCCAAACTATGGAAAGAACCTAGATGTCCATCAACAGATGAATGGATCAAGAAGATGTGGTATATATACACAATGGAATACTATGCAGCCATCAAAAGAAATGAAATCTTGCCATTTGCGACAACATGGATGGAACTAGAGTGTATCATGCTTAGCAAAATAAGTCAAGCAGAGAAAGACAACTATCATATGATCTCCCTGATATGAGGAAGTGGTGATGCAACATGGGGGCTTAAGTGGGTAGAAGAATCAATGAAACAAGATGGGATTGGGAGGGAGACAAACCATAAGTGACTCTTAATCTCACAAAACAAACTGAGGGTTGCTGGGCGGAGGGGTTTGGGAGAAGGGAGTGGGATTATGGACATTGGGGAGGGTATGTGCTTTGGTGAGTGCTGTGAAGTGTGCAAACCTGGTGATTCACAGACCTGTACCCCTGGGGATAAAAATATATGTTTATAAAAAAAAAAAAGTGGTACAAAGTCAAAAGCAAGAACTGAGGCAAAAAGAGAGATTCTATGACAATAAAATGTAAAATCAAAATGATGTTATAATATTCATGAACTTTATTTAACTAAAAATGTAGAATCAAAATACCTAGGGCAAAAATTTGGAATGAAAGTGGAATTGACAAATTCGGTTTCAGAAATTCTTCCCTTGGTAAAAATAGATTAAAATGAAAAAAAAATGAATAGACTTACAGGAAAATTTAATAACTCAGTAGACCTATGTCATCTGAAATTGTGTGTGTGTGCATGTGTGATGAGGGACAATAGTTTGTAAAACTTTGTATTTAACAAAATATGCTTATTTTATAATACATATGAACATTCCAAAATCTTACGTATTAAGCCACGAAGAATTTTAAAAGCTCCAAAAGACTGCATTTACTGAATATAAAGCTAATAATAAAAAGGGATAACCAAAAATGTATCCAGTCTTCTAGAAATCAGAAAAATGAAAGAAACTTCCAATATGTTCTTTGATAAAACAGGAAGACAGGACTAAAATAATATATTTTGAAGTGAACAACAGTGAAAGCATCACATTTACAAACTTGTCAGATGTGCTTACTCAAAATAATAAGTGTAATCTTGAACATCTTATAAAACAAGTAATATTAAAGTAAGATTTACATATTAAACACCAGAAACTAGGAAATAAGCTGCAAATTGAACCCAAGGGAGGTATCAGAAATAAATAAATAATTATTAAAAATTTAACTTGATATAGGTTACAAAACAAACACCTGATTAATAAAACCAAGAGTTGGGACGCCTGGGTGGCTCAGTTGGTTAGACGACTGCCTTTGGCTCAGGTCATGATCCCAGAGTCCCGGGATCGAGTCCCGCATCGGGCTCCCAGCTCCACAGGGAGTCTGCTTCTCTCTCTGACCTTCTCCTCACTCATGCTCTCTCACACTGTCTCTCTCTCAAATAAATAAATGAAATCTTTAAAAAAAAAATAAAACCAAGAGTTCATTCTTTGAAAAGACCCTTCCTCCCCAAAAATGAATCAATCTTTGACATATACACTAAGTAAAAATGAGAGAAGATCAAATTAAAAGCATGAAACATGAGAAAAATACCATAAATAAATAAAACCTGAAGATATTTAAATTATAAGAAAATGGTAGGTACAGAGGAGGAGTCAAGATGGCGGAGAAGTAGCAAGCTGAGACTGCTTCAGCTAGCCGGAGATCAGCTAGATAGCTTATCTAAAGATTGCAAACACCTGAAAATCCATCGGCAGACCGAAGAGAAGAAGAACAGCAATTCTGGAAACAGAAAAACAACCGCTTTCTGAAAGGTAGGACCGGCGGAGAAGTGAATCCAAAGCGACGGGAAGATAGACCCCGGGGGGAGGGGCCGGCTCCCGGCAAGCGGCGGAGCAACCGCGCACGAAATCAGGACTTTTAAAAGTCTGTTCCGCTGAGGGACATCGCTCCAGAGGCTAAACCGGGGCGAAGCCCACGCGGGGTCAGCGTGGCCTCAGGTCCCGCAGGGTCACAGAAGGATCGGGGGTGTCTGAGTGTCGCAGAGATTGCGGGTATTGGAACGGGAAAGCCGGCTGCAGAGACAGAGCCGACAGTAAGCTCACAGCTCGGTGTTACCTTGAACCGATCGCAGGCTCGGTGAGCTCGGAGCGCGGCCGGAGGTCAGGCAGACGGGAATAACTGGGCGCTGTTCTCTGAGGGCGCACCGAGGAGTGGGGCCCTGGGTTCTCGGCTCCTCCGGGCCAGAGACCAGGAGGCCGCCATTTGTGTTCCCGTCCTCCGGAACTCTACGGAAAGCGCTCAGGGAACAAAAGCTCCTGAAAGCAAACCCGAGCGGATTACTCACCCCGGCCCCGGGTAAGGGCGGTGTAATTCCGCCTGGGGCAAAGACACGTGAGAATCACTACAACAGGCCCCTCCCCCAGAAGATCAACAAGAAATCCAGCCGAGACCAAGTTCACCTACCAAGGAGTGCGGTTTCAATACCAAGGAGAGCAGCAGAATTCCAGAGGAGGAGAAAGCCAAGCACGGAACTCATGGCTTTTTTCCTGTGATTTTTTTTAGTCTTGCAGTTAATTTAATTTTTTCTTTTTTCATTTTTTTTTTCTTTTTCTTCTCGCCTTCGGGTAAAAATTTTTTTTTTTTAACTGTTACCTTTTTCTTTTTTAACGATTTTTTACTAGTTTATCTAATATATATATTTTTTCTTTTTTACATTTTTCTCAGGTGTTTTCTTTTTTTAAAAAAAAATTTTTTTTTCTTTTCTTTTTTTTTTCTTTCTTTCTTTTTGAACCTCTTTTTATCCCCTTTCTCCCCACTCACGATTTTGGATCTCTTCTAATTTAGTTAAAGCATATTTTTCTGGGGTTGTTGCCACCCTTTTAGTATTTTACTTGCCCCTTCATTTACTCTTATCTGGCCAAAATGACAAGACGTAAAAATTCAACGCAAAAAAAAGAACAAGAGGCAGTACCGAAGGCTAGGGACCTAATCAATACAGACATCGGTAATATGTCAGATCTAGAGTTCAGAATGACAATTCTCAAGGTTCTAGCCGGGCTCGAAAAAGGCATGGAAGATATTAGAGAAACCCTCTCGAGAGATATAAAAGCCCTTTCTGGAGAAATAAAAGAACTAAAATCTAACCAAGTTGAAATCAAAAAAGCTATTAATGAGGTGCAATCAAAAATGGAGGCTCTAACTGCTAGGATAAATGAGGCAGAAGAAAGAATTAGTGATATAGAAGACCAAATGACAGAGAATAAAGAAGCTGAGCAAAAGTGGGACAAACAGCTACTGGACCACGAGGGGAGAATTCGAGAATTAAGTGACACCATAAGACGAAACAACATTAGAATAATTGGGATTCCAGAAGAAGAAGAAAGAGAGAGGGGAGCAGAAGGTATACTGGAGAGAATTATTGGGGAGAATTTGCCCAATATGGCAAAGGGAACGAGCATCAAAATTCAGGAGGTTCAGAGAACGCCCCTCAAAATCAATAAGAATAGGCCCACACCCCGTCACCTAATAGTAAAATTTACAAGTCTCAGTGACAAAGAGAAAATCCTGAAAGCAGCCCGGGAAAAGAAGTCTGTAACATACAATGGTAAAAATATTAGATTGGCAGCTGACTTATCCACAGAGACCTGGCAGGCCAGAAAGAGCTGGCATGATATTTTTAGAGCACTAAACGAGAAAAACATGCAGCCCAGAATACTATATCCAGCTAAGCTATCATTGAAAATAGAAGGAGAGATTAAAAGCTTCCAGGACAAACAACAACTGAAAGAATTTGCAAACACCAAACCAGCTCTACAGGAAATATTGAAAGGGGTCCTCTAAGCAAAGAGAGAGCCTACAAGTGGTAGATCAGAAAGGAACAGAGACCATATACAATAACAGTCACCTTACAGGCAATACAATGGCACTAAATTCATATCTCTCAATAGTTACCCTGAATGTGAATGGGCTAAATGCCCCGTCAAAAGACACAGGGTATCAGAATGGATAAAAAAACAAAACCCATCTATATGTTGCCTCCAAGAAACTCATTTTAAGCCCGAAGACACCTCCAGATTTAAAGTGAGGGGGTGGAAAAGAATTTACCATGCTAATGGACATCAGAAGAAAGCAGGAGTAGCAATCCTTATATCAGATCAATTAGATTTTAAGCCAAAGACTATAATAAGAGATGAGGAAGGACACTATATCATACTCAAAGGGTCTGTCCAACAAGAAGATTTAACAATTTTAAATATCTATGCCCCCAACGTGGGAGCAGCCAACTATATAAACCAATTAATAACAAAATCAAAGAAACACATCAACAACAATACAATAATAGTAGGGGACTTTAACACTCCCCTCACTGAAATGGACAGGTCATCCAAGCAAAAGATCAGCAAGGAAATAAAGGCCTTAAACGACACACTGGACCAGATGGACATCACAGATATATTCAGAATATTTCATCCCAAAGCAACAGAATACACATTCTTCTCTAGTGCACATGGAACATTCTCCAGAATAGATCACATCCTCGGTCCTAAATCAGGACTCAACCAGTATCAAAATATTGGGATCATTCCCTGCATATTTTCAGACCACAATGCTCTAAAGCTAGAACTCAACCACAACAGGAAGTTTGAAAAGAACCCAAATACATGGAGACTAAACAGTATCCTTCTAAAAAATGAATGGGTCAACCGGGAAATTAAAGAAGAATTGAAAAAAATCATGGAAACAAATGATAATGAAAATACAACAGTTCAAAATCTGTGGGACACAATAAAGGCAGTCCTGAGAGGAAAATATATAGCGGTACAAGCCTTTCTCAAGAAACAAGAAAGGTCTCAGGTACACAACCTAACCCTACACCTAAAGGAGCTGGAGAAAGAACAAGAAAGAAACCCTAAGCCCAGCAGGAGAAGAGAAATCATAAAGATCAGAGCAGAAATCAATGAAATAGAAACCAAAAAAACAATAGAAAAAATCAACGAAAGTAGGAGCTGGTTCTTTGAAAGAATTAATAAAATTGATAAACCCCTGGCCCGACTTATCAAAAAGAAAAGAGAAAGGACCCAAATAAATAAAATCATGAATGAAAGAGGAGAGATCACAACTAACACCAAAGAAATACAAACTATTATAAGAACATACTATGAGCAACTCTACGGCAATAAATTTGACAATCTGGAAGAAATGGATGCATTCCTAGAAACATATAAACTACCACAACTGAACCAGGAAGAAATAGAAAGCCTGAACAGACCCATAACCAGTAAGGAGATTGAAACAGTCATTAAAAATCTCCAAACAAACAAAAGCCCAGGGCCAGATGGCTTCCCGGGGGAATTCTACCAAACATTTAAAGAAGAACTAATTCCTATTCTCCTGAAACTGTTCCAAAAAATAGAAATGGAAGGAAAACTTCCAAACTCATTTTATGAGGCCAGCATCACCTTGATCCCAAAACCAGACAAGGATCCCACCAAAAAAGAGAGCTATAGACCGATATCCTTGATGAACACAGATGCGAAAATACTCAACAAAATACTAGCCAATAGGATTCAACAGTACATTAAAAAGATTATTCACCACGACCAAGTGGGATTTATTCCAGGGCTGCAAGGTTGGTTCAACATCCGCAAATCAGTCAATGTGATACAACACATCAATAAAAGAAAGAACAAGAACCATATGATACTTTCAATAGATGCTGAAAAAGCATTTGACAAAGTACAGCATCCCTTCCTGATCAAAACTCTTCAAAGTGTAGGGATAGAGGGCACATACCTCAATATCATCAAAGCCATCTATGAAAAACCCACCGCAAATATCATTCTCAATGGAGAAAAACTGAAAGCTTTTCCACTAAGGTCAGGAACACGGCAGGGATGTCCATTATCACCACTGCTATTCAACATAGTACTAGAGGTCCTAGCCTCAGCAATCAGACAACAAAAGGAAATTAAAGGCATCCAAATCGGCAAAGAAGAAGTCAAATTATCACTCTTCGCAAATGATATGATACTATATGTGGAAAACCCAAAAGACTCCACTCCAAAACTGCTAGAACTTATACAGAAATTCAGTAAAGTGTCAGGATATAAAATCAATGCACAGAAATCAGTTGCATTTCTCTACACCAACAGCAAGACAGAAGAAAGAGATATTAAGGAGTCAATCCCATTTACAATTGCATCCAAAACCATAAGATACCTAGGAATAAACCTAACCAAAGAGACACAGAATCTATTCTCAGAAAACTATAAAGTACTCATGAAAGAAATTGAGGAAGACACAAAGAAATGGAAAAATGTTCCATGCTCCTGGATTGGAAGAATAAATATTGTGAAAATGTCTATGCTACCTAAAGCAATCTACACATTTAATGCAATTCCTATCAAAGTACCATCCATCTTTTTCAAAGAAATGGAACAAATAATGCTAAAATTTATATGGAACCAGAAAAGACCTCGAATAGCCAAAGGGATATTGAAAAAGAAAGCCAACGTTGGTGGCATCACAATTCCGGACTTCAAGCTCTATTACAAAGCTGTCATCATCAAGACAGCATGGTACTGGCACAAAAACAGACACATAGATCAATGGAACAGAATAGAGAGCCCAGAAATAGACCCTCAAATATATGGTCAACTCATCTTCGACAAAGCAGGAAAGAATGTCCAATGGAAAAAAGACAGCCTCTTCAATAAATGGTGCTGGGAAAATTGGACAGCCACATGTAGAAAAATGAAATTGGACCATTTCCTTACACCACACACAAAAATAGACTCAAAATGGATGAAGGACCTCAATGTGCGAAAGGAATCCATCAAAATCCTTGAGGAGAACACAGGCAGCAACCTCTTCGACCTCTGCCGCAGCAACATCTTCCTAGGAACAACGCAAAAGGCAAGGGAAGCAAGGGAAAAAATGAACTATTGGGATTTCCTCAAGATCAAAAGCTTTTGCACAGCAAAGGAAACAGTTAACAAAATCAAAAGACAACTGACAGAATGGGAGAAGATATTTGCAAACGACATATCAGATAAAGGACTAGTGTCCAGAATCTATAAAGAACTTAGCAAACTCAACACCCAAAGAACAAATAACCCAATCAAGAAATGGGCAGAGGACATGAACAGACATTTCTGCAAAGAAGACATCCAGATGGCCAACAGACACATGAAAAAGTGCTCCATATCACTCGGCATCAGGGAAATACAAATCAAAACCACAATGAGATATCACCTCACACCAGTCAGAATGGCTAAAATCAACAAGTCAGGAAATGACA
Source organism: Mustela nivalis (assembly GCF_964662115.1). Lineage (NCBI taxonomy): Eukaryota > Metazoa > Chordata > Mammalia > Carnivora > Mustelidae > Mustela > Mustela nivalis. The sequence goes on from NC_139025.1 coordinate 139,875,667, forward strand.
GATGCTGGCGAGGATGTGGAGAAAGGGGAACCCTCCTACACTGTTGGTGGGAATGCAAGCTGGTGCAGCCACTCTGGAAAACAGCATGGAGGTTCCTCAGAATGTTGAAAATAGAACTGCCCTATGACCCAGCAATTGCACTATTGGGTATTTACCCTAAAGATACAAACGTCGTGATCCAAAGGGGCACATGCACCCGAATGTTTATAGCAGCAATGTCCACAATAGCCAAACTATGGAAAGAACCTAGATGTCCATCCACAGATGAATGGATCAAGAAGATGTGGTATATATACACAATGGAATACTATGCAGCCATCAAAAGAAATGAAATCTTGCCATTTGCGACAACATGGATGGAACTAGAGCGTATCATGCTTAGCGAAATAAGTCAAGCAGAGAAAGACAACTATCATATGATCTCCCTGATATGAGGAAGTGGTGATGCAACATGGAGGCTTAAGTGGGTAGGAGAAGAATCAATGAAACAAGATGGGATTGGGAGGGAGACAAACCATAAGTGACTCTTAATCTCACAAAACAAACTGAGGGTTGCTGGGGGGAGGGGGTTTGGGAGAAGGGGGTGGGATTATGGACATTGGGGAGGGTATGTGCTTTGGTGAGTGCTGTGAAGTGTGTAAACCTGGTGATTCACAGACCTGTACCCCTGGGGATAAAAATATATGTTTATAAAAAATAAAAAGTTAAAAAAATAAAAAAAAAAAAAAAAAAAAAAAAGAAAATGGTAGGTACAATACTCCAACAATACACATAAAATATAAATTAAGTCAGCTATTTCCTAGGGAATATATGTTATATAATACTGATCTGCCTTATTAGAAAACATGAGTGAACTTACACTCATATATCTTAGAGTACCATTATCATAGAAATTTCTTCAGAAAAATAAAACTAAGACCAGAGTTTCAATACAAATTTGATAAAACCCGGAAGAAAGGAATAGTTCCAATATCACATAAGCAGATATAGTCTACTTTTTAGAAAAAAAAAAAAAAAAGTCCTCAACTCTTTGAGTCCAGAAAAGCCCCTAATTTAAGAAAACCCCCAGAACAAATATACACAATAGTGGTCTTAAGTTAGGGAACAACCATCATAAGAACAAAAATAAAATGTATAATCTTCAAACTAGTAAAAGGAAATAAAATCTAGCCCATAGAAAAGAGAAAAGTACATATATAGAGAGATACAGGGAGGGAGGGTAGGGGTGCAATAAATGGAGAATATGAAATAAAATGGCAGAAATAAACACTAACAAGGTTATTTATGAGAAGTATAAATAGGATAAACTTATCAACTAAAGACAGAGACTAATAAATTGGCTAATAAAAAAAGGTCAAAATATTGTCTACAAGAGACACACTAGAAGCAAAAAACACATAGGTTCAAAAATACAAGGTCTCAATTAATTCCAAAGAATAGATATCATACATACTATGTCACTGATCTTATTCAGTAAAATTAAAAATAAGCAACAAACCAAAAGATAAAAGATCCTATACATTTAGTAACATAGTCACAATAACAAAATAATTCAAAAAGTTAACTAAGAAATATTTAGAAAAGAATGTGAATACAAATGCCCAAAGAGCTAAATTACAGAGGGATTTATAGTTATAGATATCAGAAATTCACCTCCATACCTAAATGAGTACTGGAAACACAGAAACCACCTGTTTCTGAAGACTCAATTTAAAAAATCAATCCTCTATAAATTAATTTATCTATTCAAGGCAATCTCAATCATAATTCTCCCAAGGATTATTATTATGTAACTTCAGAAAAATTATTTCAATTTTTACCAATATGCGAATATCTCCTCAACATTTTCAAGTGATGAAAAGGGCTTTCCTCCATCAAGGGCCAAAGAATACTGAAAAGCCCTGGTAATTGAAACAATGTTGGGTAGGTTTCAGAAAAGACAAACCTACTTACCGTTATAACTTGGATTATTACTATTACATAAACTAGACCAGACAGAGAGAAAGTGGTCTTTACAGTTATCTTTTCACCTTTATATTCTCTTATAGCACTTTATATTTCAAAGAAATGTATTTAGATTTCCTTCTAATATTAGAAAAAAGGGGCACATAGGTAGATCCGTCTGTTAAGCATCTGCCTTGGGTTCAGGTCATGATACCGGGATCCTGGGACTGATCCTGCACTGGGCTCCCTGTTCATCAGGTACCCTGCTTCTTCCTCGCCCTCTGGCACTACCCCAGTTTGTGCTCTCTCTCTCTCTCTCTCTATCTCTATCTCACTCACTCAAATAAATAAATAAAATCTTAAACAAACAAACAAAAAAAGACAATTGTCCTGTGTTTGACTCCCTGCTCAGTGGGGAGCGTGTTTCTCCATCTCCATCTGTCCATCCCCCCCACTTGTGTGTGCTTTCTCATGCTCTGCTCTTTCACTCAAATAAATATTTAAAATCTTTTTATTTATTTATTTTTTTTTTACAAAGATCACAAGTAGGCCGAGAGGCAGGCAGAGAGAGAAAGGAGGAAGCGGGCTCCCCGCTGAGCAGAGAGCCCAATGCGGGACTCAATGCCAGGACCCTGAGACCATGACCTGAGCCGAAAGCAGAGGCTTTAACCCACTGAGCCACCCAGGTGCCCGTAAAATCTTTTTTAAAAAATTAAATTAAATCAAATTAAAAAAAAAAAGAATTGTTACCAAAAGCTAATTAAAAACAATAAAAAGAAGATACTAAGAAGAGGCTATTCATATATTACTATAATTCATTCTTTTGAGTTGAACTTCTCCCAATGTGCTTGACAGAAATTTAGGGACTTTTAGTAATTGGAAAGATTGAAAGAATCTCTTATCCCAAAATAAAATAAGCAATAATCCTATTTCCCACCCAAACTTCTTAAGATGGGGGGATTTTAATAGATACCAGCTGACCAGCAGTGGGGAAGAAACATAACACACAGAATGGCTATTTCATCTATGTTGTTTCAGATAAGCAATGGGAATAATTATGAGCAGCATCTTCTTTGCTAAGCTGTCACTTTCAGAGCAGAAGTTAAAGACAGTGGGTTGACAATAATAGCCAATTGTCTTTGGAATCCCCCCCCAAAATGGCCCATGATGGACCTAATCGCTGACCATCACTGAAACTTTGTTTAGAAGAATTCTGAACATTACCAGAAGTCAGGAATTTTTGTTTTCAGTATTCATATCATTGTGAAACTGAACAAATTATGGCCCACAAGTTGCATAGTGCATGCAGTTATCTTAGAACTAAATCTTTCTTTGTATAGTCTCCCATTCAGTTATTCTTTGGCTTATCAATATTAATATCTCAAAGCCACCAGTCACCAACCCATCTGTTTAAAACCCAGCTAGACGGTCATTGTAATATAAGTGAACCAGCCACAATGCATGGATATGGAATTTTATGATGTGCAAATATTACTACAATGCATACAATACAATATATACAATCAACTGAAGGTAAATTCCATTGAGCAAAGAAATCCGATGTACCTGCTTGTGACCTGTTTAGGTAAAATAACAAAAATGCTAAAGAAGTCTAGCTCTTAGCACATACCATAAGAAGTGGAAGGAAGCTGGACATATCTAATCTAACTGGATCTAATCCAGTTAGATCCTGACTCAAGTATTTTGTGGGTTCTTCATTAGTACACAGATTTAGTGGTTATTCCTGTCATTGTACAGAAATCATCTGAACTCTCAGTCAGGAGAAATAGAAAACTAGGCTTGATATTTCCTAGGCACGATTCTCTGGAGATTCTCCAAACAAGACTGTGAGACCATACGCAGGACCCTTCCAGAAAATTCTGTTCCATCTATTTATTCATCTGAGTTGATTCTAAAGCCGACATCATTTCTCTTTGTTTGGTCACGCTGGTTCCTTCACAGTTAATTAAGATAAGTTACCACGAAAGCCTGGAGAGCAGCAAAAGTGCTCATGGTAGAGACACAAAATAAGATTAGAAAAATGAACGTTCGAAATGGCCATTTAATCTTGAAGTTACACTACAGGGGAAATGTCTTTGATTCCCAAGTGATATTTCACAGATGTCTATGTGGGATAATGGATGGGGTAAAGAAGGCAGAAATGACTAAAATTAATGGAGTTGTTATCACAGAGAGCCAGCTCTTTGACTGCAGATCTGATTTTTCTTTCCCTGTGGCATATGAGGCGAAGGCAACCGCACAGAGGGGAAGGAATGGAATTCGCAGTCAGAAGTTTGAGTTGTTGAGACTCTGAGCAGGACAGTTGTGCACTGGTCCTCTCCTGTGAAGCACAGACAGTGACATGACCTCAAAGGCAGTTGCCTTGGTGGTGCAGTTGGGTAAGTATCTGACTCTTGGTTTTGGAGTAGGTCCGCCCTCAGGGTCCTGGGATGGATCCCCACATTGGACTCTACACTCAGTGCAGGGTCTGCTGGAGATTGTTTCTCTCTCTCTCTCAAGTAAATAAATACTTTTTTTTTTTTTTAAGCAGCTGTACAGATTGAACAAGGCAACAGGCAAAATCCTTCATCAATGGTGAAGTGTACCCCATTCACAACAAGGATGTGGTGAATCTAGGAAGAATTCTAATGCCACGAGCTGTTCCACGCTTGAGGCAATGATAAGTTAGACAGATGTTCATGCAGAAAGAACAGATGAGTGAGAAAAAGACCAACTTTGAGTCCCCTGCAAGCAGATGCAGTCTCTCTGGCAACGCAAGAAACAAGCCAGGCAGTCTAGCACATTCTGCCTTCGGAAGTCAGAAGCAAGGCCAGCAGAGACCTGTCTTCCTTCAACACACCCGGCCTTGGCCGGCAGTGTTCAACCTCGCTGGTTCTTATTGATCCTTCCTTGGCCCAAATTCATTTCTCCCTTGTTTTCCCATTTCACATCTTACTGCTTTTCTGAATGATTTGATTGGTAAATTATTCAGTAAAGCAACCATCAATTATTCTATTTCATCAATTTCACAACCGCTGAAGGAAGCTGTTCAAAGCTTCTACATCTCGGTGGATGCTTGCTGTGTACCTCTACCAGAGCTCAACTTCACTCGGGGGTCAGCCATGCAGGAAGCCTCTGTTCGGCTCCAGCCAGTTATCAATATGATATGAACATCTAATCAGAAACCACATTTACTGTCTGCCTTGGCTAACAAACACGTCCTAGCTGTGTGACCTCGGCAAAGTTATGTAATCTTTCTTTGCCTCCATTTCCTTGTCTATAATACGAGGCTAATAATAGCACTTGTCTCCTAGAACTATTAAGGATTAAATCAATGTATACAATGAATAAAACACCGAAAATAGTGCCTGCACACGGTAAGCACTGTATATATACTTATAAAGTAAAGAAATACATTATTTGTGGGAAAAATTATATATGAATCCAGAATAGCCATTTCCAGGTGAACATATAGCCACTTCCAGGTGAAGATGAACATATAATAATTTTTATGGTGAAACAATATTCCCTAGAAAGAAGATACTATGCATTTGACAAAACACATAGAACTTTATAGCACAGGGAAACCTTAATGCATGTAAATTTTTAAAAAATCATTTAGGAGGTCAGGGGATCCCAAGATGGAAGGCAGACTGTGGCAAGTGACTCTAAGTATATGATGAATGTATGAGATGACCTCAGCAAAGGGGACGAAAGATAGAGGTGAGCCAAGTAACTTTGGAAATGAATGAAATCAGAAGACTAAAGGCTAAAGAAACTATACATGGCCCCACATCTAGTAGATAAAGCCATTTTCCAAGAGAGAAGGTCTTGATCATGCTCATACCGTTAGAAAGGGACAATTCAATAAGCACGCAGGAGGGTGGGAACCAGGTTTCTCACTATTGAGAGAGATGTTGTAGACAAGCACATAGAGGAGGTTCCAATGACCCATGTGCTAACAGACTGTAGCTGGAGATACAAGTATGAATGCAAATGTAACTTAACATCAATACAGATGATTACGTGCTGCCCTGTGTTTATACACACAAGTATCTCCTTGCTCTGTCCATGGAGAGGGCAGCCCAGTAACAATAAGGACACCGAGTGCCAAGATCAATATTTTTAATAATATTCTCGATTAAAGAACCAGGGATCCTTGAGAAATGGCTGATTCTAGGCCTGAGGCAGAAAATGCTCAAGATGAACCTGGGCCATTTTGTAGTGCCAGAAAAGCAGGACATGGTTAAAGAGAAAAGAGCAAGAGAGGGCAAAACAAGTGGTAAAAGACAGAGAAAGAGAGAGAGAGAGAAGTTGCATATCAAAAGGACATCGAAACCAACTGAAAGCATTCTCAGAAACCAGTTAAAACAATTTGATTTGAGCAATAAAATAAAGTAGTATCAGGTGTGATCAGAGCAGGGGACATACCATGAGAGACTGTGGACTCTGAGAAACAAACTGAGGGCTTTTTTGGGGGGGTTGTGTGAACCCAATGGTGAGTATTAAGGAAGGCATGTATTGCATGGAGCACTGGGTGTGGTGCATAAACAAGGAATTTGGGATCACTGAAAAAAATTTAATTTAACTTAATTTAATTTATTTTATTTTAAAAATAATAATAAATAAAATAGCATTGGATTATAACCTGAAGTATAAAATAAATATTCATGAGCTAATATAAATAAATGATTAAATAAATAAACAGAGGTGAGGAGAAGAGATAAATCTCCTGAAATGAACTCCAAATAGTCTATGTAGATGCTGTATGTCAAAGGGGTAGAATAAGGCCTCCTAGTCCTTACTAGTGGGCCTAGTACATCAGGACATCTTTCCAAAGCAGACAGCATGGAAAGGGAGGAAAAACAATAATCTTACAGTGAGAAATCAGAAAAACAAGACCTAGGCCAGTTCATCAAAGCCAACATCAACAGTGACGAGCCATGTTGACAGTACATACCTTTGATATCATGGGATGAAAATGACTTTACCTCTGTGGTCTTCCTCCCTAAAACCCACCACCCAGCTCCATCCCAGGACCTCAACACTGTCAAAGTCATCAAACACAAGGAAAGTCTGAGAAACTACCACAGCCAGGAGGATCCCAAGGAGACATGATGACCAAATGTAGGTAGGATCCTGGAACAGAAGGGGAACATTAGGTTAAAACTAAGGAAAAGGGCAGGAAAGGGTAATGGGGGGAGGCAGGAGTGACCATTAGCCATGATCATGGTGTGCTGTGGGTTGAGAAGAATGTTAACTCATCCCCCTGCCCCCGAGGCAACAAATCCAACAAACCAACTAACAACTAATGCTTGTAAAACTGAAAGGAAGTAACTGAAGAAGTTAGTTATGCTGAGAAGAGAAGCAAGAAGAAGGGGCAGTTATATCTAAGGTGACTGGCCGCCCTTGAAGGCAGCTTCCCTGGGGTCACCATGGGGCCACCAAGCAAGGAGCGAAGGCCGTGGGTGAGACCTCATTACATGCAGTCAGTCCTGGAGGGAGTGGCAGACGGGATTTACGTCATGGGTGGTGGGCCCACGCATCAGCATGTTTGAGGGGACCTCCAGGTGACAGTAAAATTCAGCCGTGGTTGAAAGCACACCATCGAACTGTTTCAAGACACTCAAGGGGGAATTTGTGAAGTTCTGTAGCTTTCAGCATTTGGAGTTTATGAGGTCTTGTGGCCACCAATCCCATCCATCTTGTCAGGCAAGAGGCCAACAACCCGGAAATAGATAAAAGAGAAGATGAAGAATAAAACACAAGGGCTGGGGGTTGAGGGGAGTAGAAAGAGAGAGAAGACGAACAGCCGGACTGTTTAATTATTTGTTATACTTGCAGCAAATCCCTCCAGAAGATGCCACGGATCCCAGTTTGGAAAATCATGTAACAGGTCATACAGGTAACTGTTTACAGAAAAGCTGAGGAACCACCAAAGCCTCTCTGTTCTCTGGGTTAATTTCCTCCAAGAGTAGAGGAAAAAACAGCAGTAATGTTGGCCACCCTCCGGCGCCCACACTGAACAACTTAAAACCACTATCACAAAAGCAAGCCTTGGAAAATAATGAATTGTTCCTCGAACGGCTCAGACATCCAAAGTGGACCCTTGGTCCACGGGCTTCTCAAAAGGACCCCTTACTCTGGTGACAGTTGAAAACCACAAATTTGCTTTCAAGATGGCAGTCCAGATTAAAACTGGTCCCAGGCACGCACACCCTGGGACTAGGGACACTTTTATTTCAAGGGTGACCTGGTATGAGAAAATCTTTTACTAAGATTCTCCAAGGTTTTTTTTTTTCTTTTCAGAGAGAAGTACTATAAATAAATAAGGACATCTATTAATATAACACTTGACACAAGTAGATTAAAAAAGAAAAATATGATCTAAATATACATAATATCTGGCATAAGTGGATTAATGTTACTAGTACAAGTAGGAAAAATGTTAAAAATTGGTGACATTCTTTTGATAAAATACTAAAACACAGGAATAGAGGAAAACTACTTTACTATAATAAAGTCCATATTTCAATCTAAGAGCTATATCTATGGTAAAATAAACGTGTCCGGTTTCACTCTTATTAATATTATAGATATACTGTTCACTGAAAGCAAAAGTGAGATAGCCTGAAAGGTTAGATTATTGAAAAAGAAGTGATAAAACATGTGGGACAGTATGATTTTATTGTCAGACACCCCAAGAGAATAAGCTGAGAAACTGTTTTAATTAATAACATTTGATAGGTAACCTGGAAGAAGATACACACACACACACTACTTCCCATTGTGCAGCTGAAGTTGTAATGGGAAAGAAATCTCATTCACCTGAGAACTATGTGTGGTCTACATGAATAACTCTGCAATATTTTAATAAAAGATACAAAGACTTGACAGTGAAAAAGAGCAGGTGGGAGACAATATATTTTAAAAGGACCAATTTTCCCAAATCATTTACATCTCATACAAATTGAATCTGAATCCCAACATGCCTTTTTTCTTGAAAAATTGCTTTAAATGTCACCAGGAAGGAAAGATTACAGAGTATATATAATTTTGAAAATGTATAATGAAGAAGGAACAATCTTTTCAGAAAGCAATGCATATTACAGAAAAACAGTACTAAAAATTGATACTGATACAAACTGGATGAAAGAGTCACTTTGTAGCAAAGAGAAATGGTTAACAATTCACACACACACATTTTGTCCATAAGAGGTTTTCAGACTGATAACAATGTGGAGAAATAGACTTTCAAGTCATGCTTAGACCAAATTAAATATAACACTATATCAACACATAGTCAACACTCAATATTTAATAATTGTAAGACCTACAGAAAAAATTGAAAATGGCATTAAATAAAAGGATTTTATATACAGTTATCTATCAGATCTCTGGAAAGGGATAATTCTCTACCCTAGAAGAAAAGAAAAGAAGAGATGGACGGATCTCCTAGGAACAGAAGCAACATAGTGATAGGGTTTAGGTCATACCTATTTCTGGCTTTCTCTCTGTCCTCAGTAAATGTTTGTTAAACTGAATCAGCCTTGGATAGCATGACAGCAGTGAAAATAGCAAAGGGCCACAGAAGGTGAAGCAGGCATCATAGGGAAATCATGAACATGAACTTCTTCTAGGTTAAGCCTTATGCCAACTGCGGCTGGTCTGGCTAAGCAGGGCATGCCTGGGCCTTGAAGATGTGACTGCTAGGGCACAGGACCACTGCTGTGGAGTCTCAGCTTGGCTACTGGTTGCAAGAGAACTCGGGCCACCAGCTAGTCACATTCCTCTTGCCGATGACTGGCCAGAGGCCCTTCCTTAGCCATTTACTTCTGTTCACATTTACTTCTGTTCACAGCAAGGTTTCCACCACTAATAATAAAAGTCATGATGCTAGTTCTTTAGAACAAGACAATATTTTGCAGTTTATAAAGTGCTTTGATATGAAACAGCTCATTTAATATTCACTCTAACCTTGCCAAGTATTGTCACTATCATTCATCCTTAATAAGCCTGAGGGGACTGACAACTGTCTCCCTGAAAACCATGCCCAGTCCTTGGTACAATCACACGTCATGGCCCAGGTCAGACTGCATGTCTTCCCCTCATTCATTGCTCCTTTTTTTTTTTTTAAAGATTTTATTTATTTATTTGTCAGAGAGAAAGAAAGAAAGAGCACACAAGCAGGGGGAGCAGCGGCAGGCAGGAGGAGAAGCAGGCTCCCTGCTGAGCAAGGAGACTGATGCAGGCAGGTCTTGATTACTGGACCCTGGGATCCTGACCAGAGTCAAAGGCAGACACTTAACCAAATGAGCCACCCAGGCATCCCTCATTCATTGCTTTCAAAAGAGTCATGGGAAACAGTGTAGTCAACTGAACCAAATGTGTCATTCAAAGAACTAGTGCATGGTGGCCCAAGAAAGAGCACAGGCAGATGCCCTAAGACATAGTTCTACCTCTCCTCATTCAAGAGAGTTAACATACATATTTAAAAATTATTATTATTTAAATATTATTTAAAAATTATTTAAAAATTGCAGTGCTGGCAATGCACAAAAAGCAGTCTCCACTGCTGTAAATGGGATCTACCTCTTAGATTTCAATTACCAGTGGATAAAACAGGCATTGCATCACAGAAAAGGGACATGTCTGTAAGAGCACATGAACATATGTGTTTCCTGAAATGAGGCTGCCCCACTGTCTCTGACAAATGAGCTTTCATTGATTCCCACTCTCATCCTTTGGCAAGTATCTATTGGGACAATGGCAGTGTGGCACACACTGGGCAGCCTCTCCATTGTGCCCATAGCTCCACAAAGTTCACAGACTCCAGTTTAAGAACCTTTACCTAGAAGGTGCAAGTATCTTGTCCTCACTGAAGTGATAGAAGAGAGGATTAACTAAGCCCTGACGTTAGGTAACAGCCTCAGACATTAACACATGGGCTTCTCGGTAGACAGTCTAAACATCTGGCATCAGTTGATTTACATAAGTGATTCTGAACTGAATTAGCTAAGGAGCCCCCTTGCAGGGTTATGATGGAACTGATTCCAGGTCAGGTACAGTATGTAGAAGGAAGGAATTAGTTCAATTGCTATTCCTATGACTCGGTGCTGATGCATAACCACCAAATTGGATCCTTAACATACCTGCCTCTCCCACAGGAGAACATCAGTTCTCTTTGGTTAAGGTATCCCAAGTACCACCATCTGAAATCACAACCTGACACTCTAGCGATCCGGGTTCAAAATTGCTTACTGACAAATGTTTGGTCTCCCATCGCTAATCATCAGCAGACGCAAAATAATGGCTCTTACCAAGTGGGATTGTCTGTCCTTGTATTTCACCTTCAGGACTTGTCATTGCTAACATTGAAAAGCAAACACTGCATTGCAGACTTCTTCCAAAAGTGTCCTTGAGACCATTGCCACCTGACCCCTGCCCTATGAACTTTTCCCAAAATTGATGGGCCTGGGGGGGCAAATTTGGAAGGAGTGAGCCTGGGGGGTTGCTGACTAGAAGTCAAGCAAGGAAGAAAAATAAACCCAAGGGAACCTAGGAGTCAGGATGCATGTGGGAGCAGAGCAATTCCCAGGATTCACCTGAGTACAAAGGGACAGACCAGAGTCCCTACAAGGGTGGATTAGGGGAGCAACTGGTAGAGAAGCTCTAGTCCCATGAGCCTGATGGAGAAGTGGTAACGGAAGTCTGGGGCTCACCATTGGCGACCAACCTGTTCTGAGTGTGGCTCAGCCTGAACCAGGAAGAGGTGGGGGGAAGTGACAGAGATATGAAAATGAAGGTCAGTCCATCCCAAGATGAGGGCAGAATGTAGATAAAATTAAGACTGCCTTCCACTGAGATTAATTAGAGAGAGAGAAAGAGAGAGAGGAGATGTGTTGGAAAAGACTGGATTTAGAAGGTAAACCAGAGGCTCTGGCATGAAAGAATCACTTTTTAAGATCTAGCCGAGTGGACGCAATTGCCCTTTGAATCTAGTTGGTTATGATTTATGATCTGACAAATATTAAGCTGGAATGAACGGGCTTTGTTCATTCAAGACAAATGCACAGAGAGAATGGCTCCCGTTGCTTCATGCAAAGTCTCAGATTTGGTACAAAAATATACCAAGCGTTCATTAAATATTTATTAATTAATTTTTATATTTGTTAGAAAGGACCTGTCTGTCCAAATGATTTTTACCTTATGGTGATCTGACTCTCTCCTATTTAGATATCAGATAGGAAGGGAATAAAAATTAAATCTATGTCTCTTTTATATTTTGACCTATCTAGTTTATATTTCGTTTCGTCTTTCTTCTTCTAATTTTTTCATTGATAATGTGGCATGTCACCTCATTTCAGACATATCCAAATTATCCTTTTTTAGAAATTATAGATCAAAATATTCACATCCCCAACATCCCTTGCCGGTCAGGGTGATCATGTCCCTCAGGTAAATGCAGGGGAAATTTCTGGGGGTGGTGAAAGGCTATACCATTCTTGAGCCCTGGACTGCCACCTAGTTCTGGCTTTCTGACAGCATGAGAAACATTGACCCATTTGCTAATGTGCCTCATTGTCAGGGTGTCTGTACTTCTCAGCTCGGGGTATCCCCAACTGTTACAGATAGCGTCTTAATCAGCTCAGGCTGCCCTAGCAAAACATCACAAAGTAGGTGGCTTAAACAACAGAGATGTAGTGTCTTGCACTTTTGGAGGCCAGAAGGCCAAGATCAGAGAGTGCCAGCATGGTACAGCTCTGGTGAGGGGCCTCCTCCTGGTTTGCAGATGGCTACCTTCTCACTGTGTATTTATGTGTCCTATAGAGAGAAAGAGAGTCTTGGTATCTTCTCTTATAAGTACAATAATTCCATCATGGCGGTCCTACCCTCATGACCCTATCTAAACCTAAAAACTTCCCAAAGACCCCATCCCCAATACCACCCCACTGGGGATTAAGACTTCAACAAGTAATTTTGAGGAAAACAAATATTCAGCCTATAACATTCACTTCTTATGGCTAATTATGTGTGTCAAACTGGACTGGGCCATGAGGTACCTAGACCTTTACAAAGCATTATTCTGGGTGTGTCTGTAAGGGTGTTTCTGGATGAGAATAATACTATGGACTGAGTAAAGCATTTTAGCAGAGTCCCCTCATTAGTAACAAGCTAAATAGAATCTCTAATACTTGTTCATTTTATATCCACATAGTAGCCATGATGTTACCATTCTTTTAAAAAAATATCCTTTAATAAGGATATGTATGCTATTTCATTCATCTTTGCATTCCCTATGCCTATCCTAAAATAAGATGTGTAGTCAACGTTCATCAAATAGGGGTGCCTGGGTAGCTCAGTTGGTTAAACCTTGTACTCTTGATTTCAGCTCAGGTCATGATCTCAGGGTCCTGGGATCGAGCCCCCCCATCGGGCTCTCTGCTCAGCGGTGAGCCTGCTTCCCCCTCTCCCTCTGCCTGCCTCTCTGCCTACTTGTGATGTCTCTCTCTGTCAAATAAGTAAATAAAATCTTTAAAAAAATATTCATCAAGTAGAACTGACACTGGATTTAAAATATGTGGGGAGTTCGAGAGAAGGGATCTTGCAATCTGAGATGAAATTAGAACTTGATCTACCTATTGAAGATCTTAATAGAGCAATAAAGAAGCTAAGAGTCCCAGTGTAAAGTCAGCAGTATTTTGTCTGTGGGAGGCACCTGCGGCCTTATGCATTAATACCCAGACCCCAGCTGATTTTTGCTTAGGAGGAAATGCAACTACTTTGTGGCTACGAAGCCAGGAGCAATTTTCACCATTTACAGGATGCTCAGGAGGCTTTCATTTCAGGTGGTTTATTATTAGCGTTAGTAATCCTTAATGCACGTCTACTAGCTCCCCCAGATAGTCGGAGAGCTCATGTGCTCTCCAAAGGCCAATGTGAAATGCTTCAGACCACTTTTTAGATTCAGACCAATCTAGGTTGAAATTTCAGTATGTACTGGCCACATGACCTTGGGACTGGGGAGGGTTATTTGCATGGAAAGCTGGGACTAGTGCACAGCAGAACTCAAAAAAGAGTAACACTTCCATTGCAATCACTGGACAAATGAGACAAAGTTCTTTTTTTTTTAAAGGAATATTTTATTTATTTGACAGAGAGCGAGAGTGCACAAGCAGGTGGAATGGGAGAGGGAGAAGCAGGCTCCCTGCTGAGAAGGGAGCCCCATGTGGGGCTCAACCCCAGCACCCTGAGATCGTGGCCTGAGCCAAAGACAGATGCTTAACCAATGAGCACCCAATCTCCCCCAAAGTTCTCAATTTCTGATGACTCAGAAATCCCAAGGAAATTCGAAAGAGAAGACAAGATAGAGTGTAACTGGTTTATTTGAATGCATATTCTAAAACTGGTTTCATTCATTGCTGTAGTAGTTTAATGTTCATTCGGGCCCCTGCCTCCCATTCCCTACTGGAAAGCTGATGCCATGAGGGGTCAGGGAGGGGCTTTTCCTGCATGGCATGGTGAGTGAATGGCAGCGGAGACATCAGAACTTAGTCCCCCAGCCTCTGCTCTAGATCTCCTTCTGAAATATGGCATCGGCTTCCAAGTCCCAGATGGAGGGCAGCAGAGCAGCTCTCTGCTTTAAACACCCATCAGAACACACAACACTCCTCTTAAAAAATAAATAAATAAATAAAAATAAAAACACAATGCAAGCAGATAGGAAGATGTAGGTGTCACTATAGTGTACCTGAGACCAGCATTCTGGATCTGCAGTTCCTAAAATTCTGTACAAGGCCACTGTCTGTGATGGCCTCAAGAAGCTGACCTCTTGTCTCTTTGTCAATTACAGCAACTATTTTTTTTTATAAATTTATTAATGGAACAATGATTCTACACCATCATGTTCAGTAAAATGAGGGAATCAAGCTCACCCAGTTCATTCCAGGATTCAGGCTGCACTTTTTTTTTTTTAAGTTTTTTTTTTAAGTTTTTAATTTTTTAATTAAAATATAATGTATTATTAGCCCCAGGGGTACAGGTCTGTGAATTGCCAGGTTTACACACTTCATAGCACTCACCATAACACATACCTTCCCCAATGTCCATAACCCCACCACCATCTCCCTACCCCCCTGACCCCTGCAACCCTCAGTTTGTTTGGTGAGATTAAGAGTCTCTTATGGTTTGTCTCCCTCCTGATCCCATCTTGTTTTATTTATTCTTTTCCTACCCTCCAAACCCCCCACATCGCCTCTCAACTTCCTCATATCAGGGATCTCAAATGATAATTGTTTTTCTCTGATTGACTTATTTCACTAAGCATAATACCCTCCAGTTCCATCCACATAGTTGCAAATGGCAAGATTTCATTTCTTTTGAAGGCTGCATAGTATTCCATTGTGTGTGTATATATATATATATATATCTTCCATCCATTCATCTGCTGACAGGCATCTAGGTTCTTTCCATAGTTTGGCTATTGTGGACATTTGCTGCTGGACATTTGGGTGCATGTGTCCCTTTGGATCACTGCATTTGTATCTTAGGGTAAATATCCATTAGTGTGATTGCTGGGTCGTAGGGTAGCTCTATTTTCAACTTTTTGAGGAATCTCCATGCTGTTTCAGGCTGCACTTTTAATGCCATTTCTACTAGGGGTGTGTGTCTGTGTGTGTGTGTGTGTCTGCACACACATGTGCATTTCAAGCTTCTCTTTTCAACATTACAGTAGGTATTTGGGGAATAAAACAGAAGGGAAAGACTTCCAACCCCTATGAACTAAAGACCTAATAAAGAAACTCCTTTGTCCACAAAAAGGTCTGTTCAAACATGTTTATAGCAACTTTATTGATAACAGCCTCAAACTGGAAGTTGTCAGGTGTCTGTCAACAGACTGGATAAACATATCAGTTTATATCAGTCATATAACAGAATATGACTCAGCAACAAAAGGACAAATGACTGACACAGAGGAGAATGGATGAAACCCAAAAGAACCCTTCACACAACAGAGTGTAAATATATTATCCAATTTATTTGGAGTTCTAGAATAAACAGAACTAATTTGTGATGGACAAACTGCTGGAACTGAGTAACCTGTGCGTGTGTGTGTGTGTGTGTGTGTGTGTGTGTGTGTGTCTAAGACAGGGAAGCATCAACTGGAGAGAGACAGGAATTATGGAGGGTGAAGATAATGTCTTATATCATGGTTGCCCAGATGTACTTATTTATCAAAACTCAGTGAATTTACACTTAAGATTTGTATACTTGAATATATATAAGATTTATATTGAAAGAAAAAATCTAGCTAAACTAAAAGAAACTCTAATTAGAAGTATGCATGGGGGGGAGTATAAGAATGTCTGCAGTTTACTTTGAAATGTGTCCCAACTTAGATTGGTGGAAGAGAGAGATACAGAGTTGTATAGATATGTAACAAAATGTCTGATGGAATCTAGCTGGTAGATATACAGGTTTTCATGGTTTTACAGGTTTGTTGTATGTTTGAAATTTATCATAATAAAAATATTGAAAAAAAAACCCCAGTGAATTTAAGGAACTTAGAGGGAATGAGCCTTATCACCATCATCACTATCATCACTACTATATCCAAATACTCAATTTGTTAGGAATCCACTTTGGTTCAGATACCTTCAAAATATTTATTAACCAAAAATGAATCTTGGGCTGTAGATAGTATTTCCAACTCACATAGAAGGGAAATTAATTTTCTTTAAGTCACCGACAACCAATGGCTGACCTTGAGCTTATAATCTATACCAGGTTTGTTTTATTTGCCTATTAGCTTATTGTTGCTTTTGCTCTCCTTAGGGCCATCCTACTTCCCAAGTGTGGGTCCAAAAACAACTCAAATATAAGCTTCTACAGACTCAAGTTTGAAGTTTCGTTGTTCAGATTATAGGATACATTGGATAAACAGAAAAAGGAATTATTAACTTGTATACTAATGGATAGTATACAAGTTAATAGATGGATAAATTAGCAAAGAGAGCTAATTTGAAGTGGAAGTTCACATGACTGATGTTATTTGTTCTGCAAATGGCTCTCGAAGTGTGAAGTCAACCAGAGGACAGGAGCTGCTAAGCTGGATTTGGGAGGCACGGGAAGACTGTTAGTCAAAGATAACTTCGATATATTGCAATTACCCACCGGAGTATAATATAGAGAGCCTGTCATTTTTAGAGAAAACTTTTGATAATACATTTGCAGCTTTGTCAGGCTGATAGATGAAAGATGCGTAAGGGTGTTTTGGATCGTGAGTCATATCTTTGCTAGCTTGCCAGTTACCTTGGAAGGCAAATTTGCTCAGTGACTTCATGCTTGATGACTTCACTTCCCAGTTGCTTTAGGTTCTATGAATCTAGAATGCAGTGAGTTCTTGTCCAAGTGCCTTGAGGAAGAAATCAGCATGTATTTGGTATAGTTCAAAGAGAATGAGGAGCAGTGTCCTGACCTAGAAATTTTGCTAAGTGTCATTGATACCTGGGAATTTGCTGGGTTGATATTCAGAGTTGTAAGCCCTGTGTGAAGTTTTTTTTTTAAGATTTTTTTTTTTTTATATATTTGACACAGTGAGAGAGATCACAAGTAGGCAGTCAGAGAGAGAGGGGGAAGCTCAGCAGAGAGCCTCATGTGGGGCTCAATCCCAGGACCCTGACATCATGACCTAAGGTAAAGGCAGAGGCTTAACCCACTGAGCCACTCAGGTGCCCCGAGCACCTGTGTGAAGTTTTAAATATCATCTCTACTTATGCAAAGGTACTATTTAGTACTGAGGCAAAGACTGATTAAGATTCAAGCACTGCGCTCATAAAGGCTTATACTTAATGCAAGTAGACTGTTCCTCAGAATAAGATGTCACAGGTGGTCTAAGTCGCTGCCTCTTTGCAGTCACTAGAATTGATCAACTCAGAGAATCAATACTGATGATGTCATGGCTATGAGCCCTCTGACTGCATGCTAATGAAGTTTTTGTAAGAGGGCTGGACCAGCTTATCAGAGCTGCCAACAAGATATTTATTGTAAACAAATCAAAAACAGTAGTTATAAAGTGAACTTTTTGGGTGAAAATACTAAGAACCTTTGTTCTGGTTCAATCAGTCTTCAGAAAATTGACTGCCTGAAAAATGACACTATAATCTGATGAATGAAGAACTAAGTTATGAACTCAGATATCCTGAGTCCTTGTATAGTTTACTATAATTAAAATATAATAGTATGTTTCTTTTGTCATAGAGAATATATGCTATGCAAGTCACTGAGAGGCTATATGTTTGAGATCCAAATATTTACGGCATGTGAACTCAGCTTCTGGCCATGATGAAATAAAATAAACTAGTTTTACCCTCCCACAGCTAAAAGAGAAAAAATACAACCAATATATATGTGCCAATGGTTTTCAGGCATTAGAAAACCGATAGCACAGTACTGCAATCCCAGAGAAAAGGGACAAAAATGAGGTAAGGTCGGTGATTGCCCTAACTTACTCTCTGGAGAATTTCCAGTCCACAGCCTGGGGATGGGGAGACCAAGCAGAGCCCGGTGGCTTTTCTTAGTTGAGGAAAGAGTAGGGAGACCAAAGTAGCCATAATTTGTGTGCATTGAGGGAGCAGTATACAGAGGAAAGATCTACATACAGAGAGACAGGAAGAGAGGAGAGATACAGAAATCTACAAAGGATTCCCCTCAGGTGTTGAGCTGAATGCTAATTAGCTCACGTGTACAAGGAAACCACCAAGATCAGGAAAGAATCACTGGAAGATGCAGGTGAAACAGTCCCTCAAGTTCATGCCGGGCCATAAATAGTTCAAGTTTCCATAAGACAGTAAGGCAAGATTTCCTAATACAAGGGTTAAGATCCTTAGAGAGTTTAACCCCAGATGAGAGATTGTTCCATATCTACCCAACAAAGCTTAAAAACAACCCTCAAGAGAAGCAAACTATTTCCAAGCAAACTTAATCTGCATTTCAGAAAAAAAGATCCCAAAAGTTTAAAGGAATAATCATTTAAAAAATTCAGCACCCAGCAACATAAAGTTTATATTGCATAACATTTTATCAAGGTTGACAAGGCAGGCAGGGAAGCAGGAAAAATGACCCATGGCAAGTAGGGAATAATGAGTGAATAGAAAAAAAAAAAAACCTAGAAGCAAAACAAATGACAAGAATTAGTAGACAAGGAAGATAAGCAGTATATCAATAAATTCCCTATATTTAACAAAGTGGAAGAGAGGATGAGCAGAAAGGAAAAATAAAAGATACACAAAGAACCAAAATCAAAATTTTCAAATTGGAAAATTAAATGTCTGTTGAAAAAAACCATTCAATAGGATTAATAGCAGGTAAGATATTGGAGGGAGAAATTAATTAACTTGACCACATAGAATGAAAAACACGGAAAATAGAAGCCTAAAGAAGGGGAAAAAATGAGCAGAGCATTTGTGAACTCTGGGGACAACTTTAAGTGGCCTCACATATATATGTGTGTGTAATACTATATATGTGTATTATACATGATTATATTAATTGTATATACATATAGTTCTCAAACTGAAAAAAACAGGGTCATAAAATATATGAAGAAAGTATGTTTGAAAATTTTAATCAAATTTTAATCAAATTCAATGTAAACCACAAACTCACAGGTTCAAGAACCCTCAACATTTTCTTCATCACACACTTACTGTGTGTGGTAATTAGGCATGCTAGGAGGTCTCTAGATTTATAACCCTGGCCTCCTGGTGTTCATGTTCTTGTGTAATCCTCTCTCCCTGCATATGTGATGAATTTATTGGTTTGCATCTAATAAGTAGAATGTGGCAGAAGTGGTAAGATCTCATTTCTAAGATGAAGTTACAAAAACAATGGTGGCTCTATCTGGGTCTCTTCCACTCTCTCTTTGATCACCGTGGCCATAACATGGGAGTGCATGGGCCACCTATGGAGGAGCTCATATGGTGAGGAATTATGGTCTCCCAACAACCATTTGAGTGAGTTTTGAAGCAGATTCTCCAGCCCCAGTGGAACCTTGAGATGACTGAGACCTCACGTGAGATGCTGAGCCAGATACATCCATCCTAGCCACACCAGGACTCCTGCTCCACAGAAATTCTGACATTAGGGCACCTGGGTGGCTCAGTGGGTTAAAGCCTCTGCCTTTGGCTCAGGTCATGATCCCAGGGTCCTGGGATGGAGCCCCTCATTGGGCTCTCTGCTCTTCAGGGAGCCTCCTTCCTCCTCTCTCTCTGCCTGCCTCTCTGCCTACTTGTGATCTCTGTCAAATAAATAAATAAAATCTTAAAAAAAAAAAAGAAAAGAAACTCTGACAACATAAATGCTTGCTGCTTTGAGCCATTCAGTTTTTAACTAATTTGTTACGTATCAAGAGTAAGTAAATAACTCATTGGGTATATGCATGAATTTCAAACAAAAAATCTTATATTCTAGTTTATGCTTGAATCAAGGTTTTCCAGAAACATTTGCAAAACAAATGAATGCATGAAAGACAAGACAGGTACCCCAGAAATGGTTTCATAAAGGCGAAAGCAATTGTTCTTGATTAAATCTTTATAAGATTGGCAAGGATATTGATATGAGAGTTCTTGGGAGGAGGGACTTCTCCTGTTTGAGAAAAGAGGGGATTCTTTTAGGAGGAGACAGTATTTGGGACCTTGAGGGAATAGAATTTGACTACATTTTGCTGACAATGAATCTAGGCACTTGGAGTGAAAGAATCAGTCAGGACTGATGGGAAACCAAGAGGTACATAGAGGAAACCATGAGCAGGATGTAACATGAGAAAACAAGAGAAAAGATACCGAGGGAAAAAATGCTACTCTTACAGACAGATCTTTGTAACTTTTGTTTTGAACTCATGTTATGGAGATATTGCATATTAACATAAAGCATTGATTTTTGCAAATAACTCTCTTATCATTATACTTTCCTTAGTCACATTGAACATATGGTATCTTCCTGAGTTGAAGTTCTAGGCAGGACCTAATGAGCTTTCTTATTTTTAGAGAATAATAGATAAGGCACAATATTAGGCTAGTAATCTCTTCATTAGAGTGTGTCTGCATTTCAAAAAGTTGTAGTGACAGGTACACCTCAAGATAAATGTGATCACAAGGAAGAAAAATCCATTTTCCTGTCTGACTAACATTACTCCTATACCTAGTATGAACTTTGATTTTACGGAGCACCTTTTACTTATTGTCTATATTATTTATCTTCACACTTTGATTTTCTTGCCCTGATGGTTCATAGTAGTTTTCCCTTGCCAATTTAAATTTTAGCTTGCTTCTCTATATTGTTCATTGATCACTCAATTTCTCATTTTTAATTTCTGCCCTTTAGAGTCCAGTCCCACTTCATATGGTGCTGCTAATGCTGTCCTTTATTCTCCAATCATGTTTCATCATTAAGTGACCATGGAAGTTTCCAGCTTGTTGGGGACACAAGCTTCCTCGAGCATACCTTGCTAAAATGTATACTTCAGAGCTGTATAAAACATGAGCAGGAAACAGCACAATGATCTTATATGCATTTTAAATATTTTATTTATTTATTTGAGAGAGAGAAAAAGAGAGAGAGCACATAAGCAGGGGGAGGGGCAGAGGGAGAGAGAGAATCTCAAGCAGATTGTGCTGAGCAGGGATCCTGACTTGGGGCTTGCTCTCTGAATCCTGAGATCATGACCTGAGCCAAAACCAAGAGTCAGATGCTTAACTACTCCACTCCCACATCCCCTACTCCCTGACACGCATTTGAAATACAAGGCACCTGGGTGGCTAAAGGTAGTGTCTGCCTTTAGCTCAGGTCATGATCCCAGGGACCTGGGATCCAGCCACAAGTCAGGCTCCCTACTTGGCGGGAAGCCTGCTTCTCCCTCTCCCACTTCCCCTGCTTGTGTCCCCTCTCTCACTGTGTCTCTCTCCATCAAATAAATAAATGAAATCTTAAAACAAACAAACAAACAAACAAAACAACGCTCGTTCTCTGAGGCCACTCCTTCTGACTCGATTTGCAGCTCTCTTTAATTTAACAAAATTGACATTTATGGTATATACCAAAATACGGTTTGTTCAGGTGAAATAACATGTTAGGATTTGCTTAGAGAATCAGAAAAGTGATTAGTTTTTATTTCTGGGGAAGAAATATAGAGCCTGTAAGAAATGAAGCAAATGTAAGACTGTAAGAAATGACACAAAACTTAACAAAGGCCCATGGTGTTTTAATCACTTCTATGGTCATAGAGCTTGAACTCCTGCCTTAGGTTTAGGAATTCCTGATCATGTTTTACCACTGAGTGTGTGTGGTAAACCATACCCAGTTTGATATACAAGGCTTGGGTTTTTGAATGAGAGTTACTGAAGTGGAACTCCATTTTACAAATTCATCAAGTAGGGACTAGTTTCACAAAACCCATCAGGAAGGAGGAGAAAAGTCATAAACTCATTTCGAGGGTGGGTGCAAAGATCATTTAAAAGGTTCAAACTATAACCAAATTTGTCTGTCATTGAATCAGCTGAGAAATTCTCTTTTCTTTATAATCTAAAGTATATTTTGCATTTCACTGAAAAGATTTTTATCCCTCCCATTCTTCATTTTCAAATCAGCCTAGCAGGAAGTTCAAACTACCAAGCCAAGCTATTTTTTTTTTTTAAGAATAATCTCTTAGCAGAATGTAAAAATTTTGAGAATATAGTTCAATATAAGGAGTTCCCTAATAAGAAAAAATGGTTGAGCACATATATACGGGGAATTAAGAAATTCATTTAGCATTAAGGTCGTACTTCTTACTATTTTATTCTCTATTTTGGGCCCAGATTTTCTCAGGAAGATACAATAGTCATTATAAATATAAACCTAAAAAAATCAGTAAAGCTGGTGTTTACCAAGTCAGCTTGAAAATATTACTATGCACTTAATAAAGCCCCATGTATTTCCTGACTACTTTTCAATCCATTAATTAGTGATTCTGTATTTTCTTTGTAGGGTATCATTACAGCCAGTAATTGGAGGCTCAATGAGTGAAAACTTATTCAAATTATATGTCCCAGCACTCAGAAATACAGGCTGGAGACTACCAGTCCCAAATTTGTTGATGCCCTCAACTAAAAGTGTTATTATTTCTTTCCATGTATCTATATTTTAATTTTCTGATTACTCTAGTAATAATACTTGAGTAATAATAATCGAGTAACTGGAAATATTGCCAGATGGGTCTGGCTTCATTTCCTGACTTGATCTCTTGCTGGTTGAGCCCGTGTTCCTTGCAGTGACTCAGTCATGAGCATCTCTTCTCTCAGCCCTTGGGGCTGTGCAGAGTCACTGTGTTTGCTAATTCCCTTGTATATTTCCTGCCTGGGCTCCAGCACCTGACTCTGTACTTAACTTTCTGGACCCTGCAGGTGCTGCAACTAGTCTCATCCTTCTGACATGCTGTTGTGCTTATTTGTTTCCATGGTTTGCCCCTTCAACAAACTGTGAGCCCCTGGGGGGCAGAAGCAATCTTATTTATGTATACCCACCATGTTTACTCAGAGCTTGACACATTGTTGGTCAGGGAACGGGAACAGCCACCCGATGTCTAGCCACCTGCCTTGTCTGGCCAGAACAGAGTTAATAAATGAATTCGAATGCCTTTAGGTGGCCAGTGTGTGGGAGTCTCTATTTTTTTTTTTTTTTTTTTTTTTTGTGGACAGTCACACATACATTTCATCAGCCTGGCCCCTGATCATCCTAGTCTGTGGTCCTCCTTGAGCTACTCAATATATGTTATTGTTTTGTGAGCGAATGTGTCAACAAATGTACATCTAATTGCACAGAAAATTATTATTCCAATAGTTTGGTTCTGGAAATTCCTTTAGTTTCATCTCAGACTTAAAACAGTAAAGGTAGAAAACTAAAAATGTGTTAAACAATGTACCAAAAAGCACTGTTGAGGTGGGCCTCTCTGAGCATTCTAGTAATCAAATCAGAAAGGAAAACCAATTCAGTTGTGCTGTTTGCAGAATTCAGGGGATGCAAACAAACCCATTGTGTAGAAGAGCCTAGGTTTGCATTCTGGAGAGGACCAACAATTTCTACATTGGATCATCTTAAAACAAGCACCAGGATTTTAAGAACAATAATCCTGGCCAATATTCCAGGTGCAGATTCAACAATCCATTTCTCAAGACCAATTCCAAGATGCTTTAAACTAGGGCAACGACAGCACACAAGAGAACAACCCTACAAAGTGATTCTGTGTGGGGCCACAGTGATGCTGTACTGTTTGAAATGCTCTCTTGCTCTGGTTTAATCTGGGGGAAAAGCTTAAGCATGAGCTCACCAGATGGAATTCAAAACCAGACATAAAATATTGATGATGATGAAGTATTCTTGAGAAAGGTTAAGCTTTACCTGAAAAAGTAAGTTTGGGTCTGCTTTAATTATCTGATAAATGGGGGACCAAGGTTCTAAGATTTACCCTACCACATCTTCAATAATTTTAACTTTTTTTAAAAGGCAAAAGATTTATGCAATCTGAAGAGAAACCAGAGTATAATTTTAACTTTCTAAAAGCAACTATTACCAGATGTTCATCTTGGGCATAAAAATTTTCACCCTTGAAAACTATAATGTCTATGAAAATGTAACTTTGAGCAACTTACTACCTGTGAACACTTCCAATTAATTAGCTTGTGTTAAATACATGACTGGATATTTGAAATAATTTGTTACATAGGCTTATTATTAATAACACAACTAACTGTTGGTGTTGGTTTCCAAAGAAAGATTTTATAACAACTCTTACTTATGAGCAATTAGAAAGGAAGACTCCTTTTCTGTTAGGGCCACTCCCTTTGTTCAAGAAACTGAAACCCTAGCAACCACTGCTTTTTAAATTTTTTTTTCTGACCAACTGCAGGAAAGCATGTAGTTAGTTAAATGACAGAATTAGGAGTGAGTCACTAAGTGTGGTCTCTCTACACCAACAAAAGGGGATATGATTTCTATAAACTCTCAGGACAATTATATGGCAGGAAGAAACCAAACTGAGCAAATATAATAACAAAGATGGATCGTGTGAACAATACAAAGAATACCGTTTTCTCAAGGCCACGTAGCAAAGTCCATATGCTTCCTTATGGCACACACTAAACATTGGCCACTTGGATAGTGGATTAAATTTTGCCTTAACCACGACATGGATTTCACCTCCTGAAAGGTCTAGATCTCTGTATTTATATCTCAATTGTTTTCCTACTTCAGCTTTTTTTGCCCCAGTAATAACAAGAAGCACCGATGAAGGCAAATGTGAGCGATGCTAGGTATCAAGCTTTTATGTCCCTGTTAGCAGAGCTCACAAATTTTTTTCTGGGGCACCCAAGGGGTTCGTCCTCCCAAGATGATCTCTGAGTCCTCTGATCGGAGCTGGACTGGATTGATTCTCTGCACTTATAGACAGGAAAACCTCCTTTAACTCCACGGGCAGAGAGCCTAGGTGACTACAGCCACCGAACTTGTCCTATTTAAATTACTCTTGCAACTCAGACAGGCATTGGGACATTGCTAACATACCTCCACGCGGCACTTCTGATACATGACAGGCGACATCAGCTGCGGTGGCAAAGGAGCACGTGGGATCTGTAGAAGACACATCCGCCATTCCAAATGGAAAAGAACAGGTGAAATTATTACGTCACCATGCAACCCAGCATATGTTGTCTAGCATCGAAGAGCAATTGTATCTGGCAAGAGTCTAATCTAAATGTGGACAGTGAGAAATCCCTGCCTCAAAGGTCATATTCTCAATAGAGTTCTTTCTTCAAAGGCTACATATCTTGATGTTCATGTGAATTACGAAGGCAAGACTGAGTAGAAAAGATATTCTATTTTATTTTTTCAGAAAAGTCACCATTACGGCATCATGGACAGTGCCTATAAAACTTGGTTCAGACTTGCTTATGTCAAGAAATTCAATGTCACAACAGTGTATTTTGAATTTATCTGCCACATATGTGAGTCTAGCAGCTGTTCTAAGTGCTTCTTGTGGTTACAGAATGAAGTCAAGTTGGTTAAAGCAATGATATAATTTCCTGGATGGAACATACTAGAAAGAGGCAGGCAATATATTTGAACAAGTGAAAAAAAAAAAAAAAAGAAAGAAAAAGCAACAACAAAAAAAAACTTCAAGGAAGCTTGACAGAAGAGTATATTGTGGTGAGAGATGAGGAGGTATGACCTTCGATTTCTGTCTCTTCAGATGTTTCACTTTCTGCAGCATTTAATGATTGAAAAATGCTGTTAGTCATTTTCAGCCTGTGGTTGAGCTACAGGAACCACAGAACAGGAACCCCATTGTGGCAGGGGTTGGAAGCAAAAAGCTTTTTGTGTGGGTTCACTTACTATTTTAATTTCTCTTGTATTATTAGTGGCCTTCAAGGCTATGGTTACTTTCCCTATTTACTGTTCTTTCCCTTCTTCCCGTGTCCTTTATGTCCCCCTTTTCCCCCCATTACCTTCCCTCCCTTCCCAGCCTGCAGGGCCACCATGGGAAAAGCCAGATTCCCCTAGGCTCAGGTGACTCTGCTCTGCCTGCTACAAACATGTTTCATACCTTCAAGGCTGATGATTTCATGGCTCTGAGGCTAATTTTCCTCATCTTCAACCAGGGAAATTATGAACTGTTTCACAGGTTTGTGAAAATTAAATAGGATCGCGTATTGTAGGCAGAGCCCCCAAATCGGAGAGTGGTGAGCCCTTCTGTTCATTCACTGGGAGCCACTACTGAATGCCTTCTTTTCGTGAAGACTACACCTCTGCTTCCAAGTTCTCTTGTGTTCTAAATGTTCTCCCTCCTGGCCCACAACAGTTCTTACCATGCTGTTATTCTAATTAGCCAATGCTTCATAAGCGTGGATCCGTGGGCCAGGACACTGCGGTTAACTACTTTACCTAAAACACTTAAGTATTTCTCAGAATCTATACAATAGCTGTTATTTGAATCCCCATTTATTAAAGACAAAGTGGGAATTCAGAGGCATTAAGTGAACTCTTGGGTTTATACCATCAGTTGCCAAGGCAGGACTTGGTGAGGTCTTTCTGACTCGGAGCCCAGGCTCTTAACCACCAATTATAACAATTAAATTCTCCAGTTGACAGGCCACCCACTCCCATCACTTATAGAACGCCAGGTCTGTCCCACACACTCTTTTATATCTAATTCCTGCTCTTCCAAAGGGGTGGCCGGGTGTGAAGTTCTGACCTCCTGGAGGCAGGGATCTGGCCCGTTTCCTCCCTAACCACCGAGTGTCTTGCAAGGTCGACTCAGAACACAGAAGACACGGGCTTCTTGGTGGAGGGGAAAAGAAACCGCCAGGCGGAGATCAAGAGGAAATAAAAGTGCAAGAAGAGCACAGCAGGAAAAGGAGAGGAAGGAGGAAGAAAGTTCATGGGAAAGGAACCAAGGGCAAATATTTGCTGAACGCTTTAGGGCCAGTCATGGGACCCAAGGATCTCTAAGGGTCTCTGAGTAGGAGTACTCAGCGCGCTGGGCACGGAAATCAGCCTAATCTCTCCAGACCAGGAGCCAAGGCTCAGCAAATAAAGAGCTTAGCGCATCTGGGTGGCTGAACTTGGAGCCGCCGTCTTGCAAACATGGCAGGGGCTTAATGGGGTGCCTGGTCCTGGTACCTCCTGCCCGGGTCAGGGTGGTAAAAACGCAGCTTGCTCTCCCCACTGATCCCTTCGGGAGCGACGGCCCCAAGCACTCCTCTGAGTATCCGCGGAGACACGTTCCTCAGCCATTACAAGTTTGCAAGTCACACTTGTTCTCTTTCCTCTTTCCTCACTTTGAACACAGACTGCTGGGGCGCATTTCCTTTTTTGGCGAGCGAAGCCGGACCAGTGCGTTAAGAGCGATCTCTTCCTCTTCGCTCCACCGGCGGCCCGCCGGGGCCCAGGGGCAGCCGCCGGCGGAGCCCCCGGCCGCCGCGCGACCGCGCTTGGGGGGACGGTCGCTCCAAGGTGACGCGCGGCCGCCTCCGCCCCCTGGAGGCGGGGCTGGCGGGCGGGGGTCTAGGAAGTCGGAGGGCGCGAGACGTGCCCCCGCCCCCGGCGCGTCCTGGCCGTTTCTGCGCGTGCGAGCGGCGGCGGCGGCGGGTCCCGGCAGGTGAGGGGCGCGCCGGCTCCTGGGCAGCCCCCGGGACGCGGCCTCGGACAGGTGAGGGCGGGGTCGGGCTTACCTGGCAGCGCGCCCGGCGGGGACGCGGGGGCAGCCGCCGGCTCTCTTCCGGGGCGGGCGCCTGCTCGCCACCGAGGTGAGGCGTTGGGGACCCTGAGGGTTCGGGCTGGGAATTCAGCGGAGCTCCTTCCCGGGAGCCGCGGCTTCCGGAATAAGGTGTGCGAAGGAGGGAGGCAGAAATCCGAGGGGGGCAGTCCCGGAGAGCGCACGAAGGGCAGGCGGCTTGCCCCAGGAATTCGTGGCTTTTTAAAGGACACACCGTTTGTCCCCTCGGGGCGCAGTGGAGTTAGTCACCGCCACCGCCTGGGCTCTTTCTGCGGAGGTTAGCCCCTCGTTTGTGTGGGATTTCCTGCGCTCCCTTCGTGGAGACCCGGAGGTTCAACTCTGGTTGCCAGCGCAGGCATTGGCGCAGCTGCCCAGGAGAAGAAAGCCTTAGGATAATTGTGTGGGGGTTCGAGTCTTGCGCATTAAGAACAAAAATACCAGCAAACCAAAAAACCCAATACGGTGATGGTGGTGGTGAACTTGAGAGGCGATTGCTTCCGCAGTGAGTTCCTCAGCGCGCGGTCCATCTGTCAAGCAAATGGGGCGCCGAAGGCTTTTAGTCGTGGTTGGGTTTCCATAAACGGGTTCTAACGTCTGAAGGAAATTCTGTGCGGTGTCTGAAGGTTTCAGCGGCGTGTAGGTAGGTACTTACCAAGTGCGGACTGGAAGTGACATTGACAGGAGTGACTTAAGAGTTACCAAGCAGCTTCCAGGTGAACCTTGGAACTTTACAAAAACCTGCTTCCCAACGCACTGAGTGGCAAACACGTCTACGGGTTATGATTCCTATTAGCATCCATTTTCGCTTGGGTCAGCAGCATTTAATTCAGCACGTATTTGTTGTATGTCTTTTAAGGAGGAACCTTTGTGAGAGCCAGGTTGGCGTGCCCTTTGGTAGCACAGGTGTTGATACACAGGGGCCATTTAGGGCCCTCATTCTGCGCAGCTGGGTGCTCAAAAAGAGCAGGGGCTTGGGCCCGCATTTCTTTAATCTCTGGTACTAAGCGTTTAAATGCAGGGAGAATGCAAATCTTTGAAGAAGTCTGACATCCCAGCTGACAAGGATTATGAAAAACCATCCTCAAAATAAGGTTATTGGGCACTTTATCTTGTTGTGTAAAATACACAAGGTAGATATTATTCCCCCTTTTCAGGTGAGAAACCCAGGCAAGGAGGAATCTAGCAGTTTGTTGAAAGTAATTAGTGGACCTGAGAGCCAAGGGGGATATTTCTGAATGCAAAACCCATGCTTTTTCACTATTCCATGGTTCTCGGATATTTAGTGTAAATCTGACAGATTTAATGGAAAATAATTCAAATTTATTTTCCTAAAACAATCCGTCAGTTGCAGTGACCGTTATGAATACATGAGTATTGCTTTCAGTCTCTTTGTGTGGTTAAACTATAACCAGTCTGGGCCAAGAAGATGAACGGCAGTTTTTAAAATACAAAGTTTATTATGCGTCTTTGTTAACATATTTTTAAGGACCAAATATGTCCAAGAGGGACAAATATGGTAAAACTTTGTAGGTATTCCTTGTGGATTACACATTGAAGTAACAGTTAATTTTCTTATTATTCATATCCTTTAACACAGGTCAGCTTGATTCCATATCTTTCAGAAGAATAGAAATCACTGTTTTCACCTAGAGAGGACTTTGTGTGTGTGTGTGTGTGTGTGTGTTTAAATCTATAATCATATATGAATATATGTAACATTTATTTTAAAAGGTGTATCTGTTTTTCCTTAAATTTATCTCTAGAAGTGTAGAGAGTACTGCCGTGCACTTATGTGGGAAGGAATCCTAATATTCCCAGTTTAGCCTTTGAGTGAATGATCCATTACAACTGGTAATTTCTTCAAATTCCTGTCAACCACGAAAGTGATTTTCAAACTGCAATTATTAGGCTGTAGATGAGAATGAAAATAATGTAATAATTTTAATACATTATAATAAATAAAATTTAATACATTTACATTTAATAATGTAAATGTAAACCACGAAAGTGATTTTCAAACTGCAGTTACTAGGCTGTAGATGAGAATGAAAATAGTCCTTAGACTTTTAAAAAAATTTTTTAGAAGTTTTTATTTATTTGTTTGTCAGAGAGAGAGAGAGCACAGCAGGCAGAATGGCAGGCAGAGAGAGAAGCAGGTGCCCTGCCGAGCAAGGAGCCTGATGCCAGACTCGATCTCATGACCCTGGGATCACGATCTGAGCTGAAGGCAGCCGCTTAACCGACTGAGCCACCCAGTTATCCCTAGTCCTTAGAATTTTAAATAATATTCCCGACACGGAGAGCACTTGCTTTCTTAAACTCTTCCTTATCATTGTTAGTAATTATACAGAGATATTGAGGGGTTTTGTAATTAAGTTATCTTAAGGTATTGAAAATAAGTGTCTTTTTGGGGGGTGAGGTGGGGAAGAGAGTCTTTGCCTGTGTTGGGAGGATCACGTAGGTTATATTCTGCCCAAGTTGTGCTTGGCACAATTTTTATTTTTGTTTTCATTTGACAGTGAAATCAACAACGCACCTTGAACTCCTCTCTAGGAATATTTGAAATCCTGACTAGAATGTGTTTGTAGATGTGTGCTTGGCTTGGTTAAGATTCTCTAATGGAGGGGCCAAGAGTGATGAATTAGAGAACTTTCCAGAAGACCAAAAGGGCCAAGGAGCAGAGTATGCATTAGATGTGAAGTGGGCAGATCTAGATTTTGTGACACCTGAAAGGCAAATGACGTGGGGATCTTTAAAAAAATAATGTAAAATTAGTTATGAAAGTGAATGCTTATTTAGAATGGAAAAAGATATGATCACCATTTGCTGGAAGTTTCTTTCTCTTTCAGCTGAGAACTTTGGGCAATTTACCAGAAATGCTTACATAAAAATGCTTCCTGATGGCAGCCCTGTCTCCCTGAGAACACTGAGCATCTCCTAGCAGCCTGTAGCCCTCATAGGGACCTCTGCCAGCGAGAGGCCGGAAGCTGAAGCGCCATTACCATCAAAAAGTAAGAGGGCTGGGACGCCTGGGTGGCTCAGTTGGTTAAGCAGCTGCCTTCGGCTCAGGTCATGATCCCAGCGTCCTGGGATCGAGTCCCACATCGGGCTCCTTGCTCCGCAGGGAGCCTGCTTCTCCCTCTCCCTCTGACTCTGCCTTCCACTCTGTCTGCCTGTGCTCGCTCTCGCTCTCTCTCTGACAAATAAATAAATAAAATCTTAAAAAAAAAAAAATAAGAGGGCCAACTGTGGTTGTAGGCAAAGGATTCATGGTTCACTGAGCAGGATGAAGGCTGGTCGCTGGGGTGGGAGGGATACTCAGCTTATTGGGGACTCAGGGCATTTCATATCTAGTAAACAGCCCGGAGGTAAGGCTCAGAGCTGACTTTTAGGACCTACTTTGCTTGGCTCTCCAGGGAGGCCTTTGGCTATTGGCTCTCTCAGTGCTCATTCTACCACTCATTGTTAATGGAGGCTTCTCTATGTCCCAGGCACGGACTATGGCAAGGTCCTATTTACCAGGGAGCTCCTACCCTCATGGAGCTGATTTCACTCTGACAGCACAGGGTCCTAGGGGCTGGCCTGGAGCCTGGGGGGCTCCTGATGGCTTGAGCTGAATTTGGAATTGTTGGTGGAGTTACCAAGATGGAAGAGTCCAGGGAGGGCATTCTAGGTGGGTGGAGGGCTGGAGACAGCCAGAGGTTCGGACCACCGTACTCTCCTCCATGGATGCAGTGAGGCCCCTTTGGTCAGGGGTTCTCCTCATGTCCTTTCAGACCAGCTGCACCCACAGAACTGGTTTTAACTTACTAGAGATGCATGTTCTCAGCCCCCATCCCAGACCCAGCATTGGAAACTCTGTGTCTGGGGCATAGCGATCTGCATTTTGAGAAGCCCTCCTGATGACTGCGGTGCGTGCTAAAGTTTGAGACCCAGTGCTCTTGGTATTTCACGGAACTGGTTGGGCATAGACTCCCCTGTGGAGATGGTAAGTGGGGAGTGGGATTCATGCCAATGCTAATAGCTGTGACTGTGATATGAGTATCATTTATGTTACGGTCACTGGCATTTTTGGAGTACCTGGACTGTACTCAGGCGTTGTGCTAAGAAATAGGAACTCTTTTAATCATGAACATAACCCCACAAAGCAGGGCTGTTGTCACTTACATTGAATGTGAGAAAACTGCAGCCCAAGGAGACAAGGGGAGTGTCCCCCGGCACACAGCTGGAAAGCATTTCAGCCAGGATTCCGGCACTTTCCCTCTCTTCTGCCTGGGATAGTTTTCATCTGTGTCTTTGTTGCGTGTGGATCTTGTAGGGGAGGCTGGAAGGGAGACTTGAGACTACGTGGACTGGCCCTTTTTAACAATCATTGTCATTTGCTGACCATGTGGGTTTAACAGCTTTTTCTTTAGAGACAAATCGCCAGATGAGATAGGTACCATTTTGTCATTCCGTCCTTGGGGGGAATTTCTAAAGTTTTGAAAGCAAATGGACACAAGTGCATATACGTAATTGAGCAACATGGATGTTTCCTCCTTCCCTGGTATGGTGATGGGCTCATGTGCATTCCCTCCATGGGTAGAAGGTAGCCTTGTTTTGTAATGTGGGTTTCTTCTGGGTATGGGCATGGGGACTTTCTTCTAAAGCCCAGCTCCCTGTCCAGGACACAGATATCTTGAAGATGATGGTGTGTTTGTCTATGAGGTCCTGGAAGGTACAGAGCTATGCTTTGCATTTTCACATTTTTTTTCTTTCTGAAAACGATTGTTTTCCACAACTCTCTATATTTTGTCATGGAATACCTCCATCATTTCAGGAGGCATGAAATAGAACACAGGTGGGGTACCTGGGTAGCTCAGTGGGTTAAAGCCCTGCCTTCAGCTCAGGTCACCATCCCAGGGTCCTGGGATCGAGCCCCACATCGGGCTTTCTGCTCAACTGGGAGCCTGCTTCCTCCTCTCTCTCTGCTTCTCTGCCTACTTGTGATCTTTGTCTGTCAAATAAATAAATAAGATCTTTAAAAAAAAAAAAGAACACAGGTATAGATGTGAGGACATGTGTGAGTGTGCCAAATGGTGGTTTGCCTTTGGGTGTGGACCTCAGGTTACTGAGCCTTTGCTTCTCCGCACGCCCATGTTGAGACAAATGTTAATTTGAGTGCAGGGCAGGCAGCAGAACTTAATTCTGGGAGTGCTGGCTATCTCAGCCATGCCTTCATGCATTCACATAGTCATTTGTCGCCTGCCTGGTTGTGCTGAGTCTTAATGTCAGGCACCGGAAGAAGATAGAGTGGTGGCTGGACAGATGTGATCCGTACAGAGTCCTGAGGACAAACTTACCCGCTGTGCTATGGCTGAATGGAGCCAGATGCCCTACTTCCTGCAGTGAGTCATCTGGAAAGGAGTTAAGAACTTATCTTAGTTCAGGAGAGAGGCTGTAGGGCTTGGCTTAAGGCAACTGGGAAGCAGAGGTGTGTGAGGGTTTAAGAGATGATCTGGGAGATTGCGTAGGTGATAGGGGGTTGTAGGAGGTTGTGGGTCAGGGTTTGTGCCTTGGGCCCCTGGGTTGGTGCTAGGACCACAAGTCAGGATGGAGTTGTTTTGAACAAATAAAAATGAGTTTTGTGGACATTGTGAGTTTGAAATGTCCGCATGACTCCAAGGTAGAGGTTTGGGTACATTGAATAATGCAGCAGAGAACCCAACTGAATAATTCAGCAGGTTGAGTAATATCAACAAATGAATGATGCCATCTCCCAAGGAGAGGGTGGAAGCGAGAAGCAGTTCACAAAGGAAACGCGGGCATTTCCCCTGGCATTGGCAGGGTAGGCACAGATTCCAAGTCCTTTGATGGAAAAGGTGAAAAGAGTCTACTTCCACTTGTTCTTGAGAGGGTGGAGATAAATTCTCTGGCCCTTTTGCATGGTTGATAGCCTGCGATCTGGCCCGTGGGAGGAGGGTGGCAATGTGGAACAGCAAACAAGGGCTGGCCGGAGCAGAGGGGCAAGGGGCTCATTGAAAGCTCATTTGCAGCGTTTCAGCTCATATAATTGTCGTAAGGTAAAATGCTTGCCATCTGTCCTCTTTTTTTTTTTTTTTTAAAGATTTTATTTATTTATTTGACAGAGAGAGATCACAAGTAGATGGAGAGGCAGGCAGAGAGAGAGGGAAGCAGGCTTCCTGCTGAGCAGAGAGCCCGATGCAGGACTCGATCCCAGGACCCTGAGATCATGACCTGAGCTGAAGGCAGCGGTTTAACCCACTGAGTCACTCAGGCGCCCGCCATCTGTCCTCTTAATGGGTTATTTTCTCTTGTTAAAAGTACAGGTGCCTGGCTCAGTGGCTTGAGGCTTCTGCCTTCGGCTCTTGTCATGATCCCAGGGTCCTGGGATCGAGCCCCGTATTGGGCTCTCTGCTTGGCAGGGGGCCTGCTTCCACAACCACCCTCCCCCCTGCCTGCCTCTCTGCCTCCTTGTGATCTGTGTCTGTCAAATAAATAAATAAAAATCTTTAAAAAAATACTATAAATATCTATCATAAATATTTGTATTTATGATAGATATTTATATATCATATTTGATATATCATATTTATTGTATATCATATTTATTATAAATTAACTATCTTTATCATTTTGTAGCTCATACAGATCAGCCAGTGCTGTTTTGTAGGCACTGCTGATATGAATACTACAAAATTAATTTTTGTGTAGAATGTTAGGTTTCCGTAGGTGCTCAGAGTTGAGTCGAAGGCTTGTTTAAAAATTGTGTTAGAAAGTGGCTGAATAAATGAAACAAGATGGGATTGGGAGGGAGACAAACCATAAGGGACACTTAATCTTACAAAACAAACTGAGGGTTGCTGGGGGGAGGGGGATTGGGAGAGGGGGGTGGG
This sequence comes from Mustela nivalis, assembly GCF_964662115.1. NCBI lineage: Eukaryota > Metazoa > Chordata > Mammalia > Carnivora > Mustelidae > Mustela > Mustela nivalis. The sequence goes on from NC_139025.1 coordinate 139,910,812, forward strand.
GTTATGGACATAGGGAAGGGTATGTGCTATGGTGAGTGCTGTGAAGTGTGTAAACCTGGCAATTCACAGACCTGTACCCCTGGGGATAAAAATATATTATATTTTTATTTAAAAAAAAAACTGGAAAAAAAAAGAAAGTGGCTGAAATAAATAAATACACGTTCCTTTGTCCAAAAAACTATTAATTGAGCATGCATTATACGGAGTTTTAGCTGTGAATCATCTCCCTGTCCCCTGAGAGCTTACAGCCAAGATGGGAAGTCGGACAGTTTACAGATACCTGCAAGAAAGTGTGCTGTTTGCTAAGGATAAGGGGCAAGGTGCCATGGGATCCAAGCGGTGAGGGGCTGGGCTGCTTGCACTTAGTAGGACTGGGCAGCTGGAGTGAGCCAGCGGTGGGCAGGGATCCCTCTGTAGCATGAAGCAACATTTGGAAAGAACAAACAGGTTTTCAGAATTTGCTGGACGGATGCTTTTGAGGAACTGAAAGTTTATGATCAACTTTGTCCATTAAAAGTCAGACATAGGGGGGCGCCTGCGTGGTTCAGTGGGTTAAGCCACTGCCTTCAGCTCAGGTCATGATCTCAGGGTCTGGAATTGAGTCCTGCATCCAGCTCCTTGCTCAGCAGGGGGCCTACTTCTTTCTCTGCACCTGCCTACCATTCTGCCTCCTTGTGCTCTGTCTCTCCCCGACAAATAAATAAATACATACATACATACATACATACAAAAGACATATTCACGAGAGGTTGTGATCTGGTCAGGAAACCTAGAAAAGAAAGTACTAAACTTATCTGCATGACTGTCCCCACGTTCAGAGCCAAGAGGTGACTGAGGGGATGGTACAAAAATGAAGCAAACCCCACTCAGACCAGAAACAAGTAAAAATAATGATTGTGATGATTGTATGATAATTTGTGTTTTGGGTGGTAGTGGGGAGGGGGCTATTGGGAAAGATGTTGGTGTTTAGTTTGAGAACTTCTTAGAAAAGGATACTATATTATTATGTAATGTCATATAATATATATACATTATAATGTATATATATAATATATATAATGTGTATAATGTATATAGTGTAATTGTATATAACCAATATCATTATGATAACAGTCTTACCAAGTGTAAAACATCACATAATTATTACATATATAGGTTTCTAGTCTGAAAATGGCCTTGGGGGTCAGTGCTTCCACCTCCTGTTGCTCTTTCCTGAAGGTGGGGTCCAGTGGTGCCGCAGGCTTGCTTACCTTCCCCTGGTCAGTCTGTCTGGTGAATGAGTCTGTCGCCGTTTGTCCTCTGGCAATGTGTCTCACTTGAGTGAGAATTCTTGTCTGTTAACGAACTGTCTCCATCTTCTCCCAGTCTTTGTGTCACCCTCTTTTAAAGATTTTATTTATTGATTTGACAGTGTGAGAGACAGAGAAGGAACCCAGGCATGAGCAGGGGAAAGAGCAGAGAGAAAGGGAGAAACAGATGCCTTGCTGAGCAGGGAGCCTGACACGGGGCTCGATCCTGGGACCCTGGGATCATGACCTGAGACGAAGGCAGACGCTGAACCGACTGAGCCACCCAGGCACCCCTGGTGTCACCCTTCTAACTTAACTTCCTCTCTGCTGTGGTTGTCACGCACTTTGTTACATAGTCGAGTGTTTTGGATATTATAAGAATCTTTGGCGGAAGTCGCTTTCAGTGTTTTAGACCTGCCTAAACAGGCAGAATTTCTCTGATGTTTCTTTCTTTCTCTTAAATCTATTTGATTTGCGCTGGCACAGAAACGTTTGGCTTCAGCAAGGGATGAGAAAGAAGGTTCTCAGGAAGTTTCAAACTCTGTTAATATTTGAACCAGAAGACATGGCAGACCTGAGAAGGTACATGATACATTGTTTCTAAACATCATAAACTCTTTATGTGATTAAAAAGAAAAAGTTTGAACAGGTTGGTGCCGCCCTGCTCATTAATAACCGATTGGCATTTACTTGCTTTGTTAACAACTTCCTTTCCAACTTCCGGCTTTGTGTCCACTTCTGCCTTTGTCACCGTGAGCTCAAGATTATAAATCAATTATTGAGTGCTTAGTTTTTGTGTTCCTTGCCAATATGTGCCTTTTCATGGATGTTTTTTTCTTTTGGTGGAAGAAGCTTTTTGTTTTCCCTGGTTTATAGGGCATGTGGACTCAGCTGGCATATATTTCATGTCACGTGCCCACTCCTGGGATTATGGAGGTTCTGCTAGGTAGCAGCATCCTCTTATTCTCAGGAACCGTGCTGGATAGGAGTCATACCCATTTTATAGAAGAGAGCACTGAGACCCAGAGAAGCCATGTGAGTTGTACAGGGTCAGCCCATTGGATGGAATTTTACTTCCAACCCCCACCCCCCACTATTCCATCCTAAGCCTGGGCTATTTTAACAACTCCGTTCTGACTTATTTTCTGGTGATGTGGTTTAGCCCCCAAACTAGGGAGTCTCCAAGACTCATGACAGCTAAAATGCCGGGTATTTCATTGGCTCATGGATTTGGAAGCAGCTGTTCTGTGCATTCCCAGGCTGAATGCAGAGTTGAAACCCTTCACCGCAGAGGCTACTTTAAAAGCTTTACGATAAAGCTTTGGATTCCTGCTAACCCCTATTCTGGAGATGGATTTGGCAGGATCTTGATAAACACATCACGTTAGAACAATTTTCTGCCAGAAGCTTGTGAATACATGAAACTAGATGCTCTGAGAAGGTCTCTCTTTCCTATATGACCCAAGCGAGGATTTAAAACACGAAATTGTTATAATAAATTTGTGTAGCAAAGCAAGCAGTCAGTAATTGTAAAACTCATGGCTCGTTCCACATGAGAACAACCCCAAGAGAACAACTTAACTGTGTGTTTTTTTTTGTTTTTTAAACTGATGTCAGCTTTTAAAGAGATACAGATGTTGACATTTTAAAATCCAGATGAAATTCTTGTGGTGCTGTTGATTGTATCTGAGTGCTCTTTTGCTGTTCATTCATTTACAAATATCAAGACCAAATGAGATCTTTTAAGGGTCCACAGTGTACAGATGGGGTTGGTATTCTGGTTGATGTGATCTTGGAGAAGCTAAGAGTTAACTTCTGCTGAATGTTCTGCATATCCCCATGGGAACTTCTGAGGTACCTCTTGGGAACCTTTCTTTAATCTAGATAGTCTGTTCACTGAGAACACAGAAGGAAATTGAGAATACATATTTCAAGCTCTATTCATTACACTTCCTTTAGGACTGCATTTTACCTTTCTGTTGAGGCTGATGTGGTGTCTATGGGAAGCAGCAGGATATGACCAAAATGGCCCAGCATCTGTCCTCATGTCCTACCCATCATAACTTCATGCGCCTTTGAATAAAGCCCTCATCAGTGTTGTCTCTATCCATTCCAATTAGAAGTCAGTTTCTTTCAGGGGCGCCTGGATAGCTCAGTCAGTTAAGTGTCTGACTTGTGGTTTCAGCTCAGGTCATGATCTTAGCGTCATGAGATCGAGCCCCATGTTGGGGCTCCCCACTCAGAGGGAAGTTGGTTTGAGATTCTCCCCTTTTGCCCCATACCCCATTCACAACCCCCCCAAATAAATACATCTTTAAAAAAAAAAAAGGAAGTCGGTTCTTTCATGATATGCAATGAATGATGAGTTTGTTGTTGTTAAACTATTTTTAATGGAAATTTTGCTGAGCAGTTCTGGCTGTCTTGTTGGTATAATTTTGGTAGTGTCTCTGGTTTGTAGTAATAGCCTCGGTCTAGCCGGATTGAAAACCAGCCCTTGCTATGAGATTTTTTTTGTTGTTTTATTATTTTTTCTCTAGTGGCTCTGGTTGAGAGCTGTCTTAGTGCTTAAAAATCATTGATTTTACAGCTGCTTTTTTTTTTAAGATTTTATTTATTTATTTGACAGAGAGAGAGATTGAGCAAGCACAGACAGGCAGAGACAGAGGGAGAAGCAGGCTCCCCCCTAAGCAAGGAGCCTGATGGGACTCGATCCTAGGACACTGGGATCATGACCTGAGCCGAAGGCAGCTGCTTAACTGACTGAGCCACTCACCCTTACAGCTGCTTTTAAGATTACATAGAAAGCACGAATGGAATAGTGTAGAGCAGGACCTCTTTACACACACGCATATATTCACACTATGTGCTGCTGCATCAGTACATTTGTTTTCTATTAATAAGCACTAGAAATATACTAGTGGTTCCCTTATGGAGACCTCTAGTCTGGGCTGAGTCACTTCTCACTGCGTGCCTCTCTGGACAATTACAATTTCCTAAAGGCATACCTTGACAAAACATTGCCAGGGCCAATTTGATGCTGGGATAACAGGCCTTTTTCTGTAGTCTTTAAATGTCACTTAAACAAACTCCTCCTCAGACATGAGACTCTTAAAAAGAAACTCTGCATTTGTTTAACTTGTTAAAGCTCCTAAAAAAGTCTTGGTATTTATTTCCAGATTTTATCAGCCAAACATCTCCATTTGCAATCAGGAGAACCAGTCCTCCAGTGCGTGCTGCTTGAAATGATTACAGGGAGGAAAGTGTCCTGAGTATTTCTGTCTACTCAGTAAGCATTTCTGGAGGTCACTGCAGATGGGGTGGGCAGGGAGTGGGACCAGAGAAGACACTTCTTCTCCAGTAGGGCATTGATGGAGCCTCACACTGTGGCTTCCTTGTCTCACCATGACTGAGTTACTGGGAAGAGCGCCAAGTCTTGACAAACCTTGGGCTCAAATATCAGTTCTGCCCTTGTAAGACTTCAGTGGCTCCAAAATTCTGGTTTCTTGTTTGTAAAACAGAGTTTGCGACTATTTACCTGGGCGTGCTGTGAATATTAGTGGTAATCCCTGCAGAGTGCTTTGTGTGTAACACGTACTTTATAAATGCCTGTTATTCCAGGAAAAGAGGGAGTCTGGCTCCTTCGCCGTATCCACACTTTGGAGAACTGAGTGCCAACCATGTTAAGGCAGCTTTTCTCCAGGGATCAGACGCCTCTTCACTGTTGTTGTTTGGCTCTATGTTGCCTTTTAACCAGAAGAATGAGAAGAGAGAGGGCAGAAAGCAGGAGTAGGACCTGATACTAAATTGCATAATTTCAGTTCAAAAATTAACTGGAGACAGATTTTTTTCTTTTTTGAGACACATTTGAGGGAGCAATAAAAATTATCTAAATTCAGTCCATTTTACCCCAGTGGAGGTTCTTATCTTTTGAGTTGAGACACTATCTCTTCCTTTTTTTCCTTTAGTTTTTTTCCTTTCACGTTTAAGGTATTTTTTCCCTTTTGCATTTTTAAGTAAGTCTTGACATTAGAAAGCTGATACTGGACATGCACACATTGATCGTGTGCTGAATTTAGCATTTTCTTGGTGATTATAGTATAATTTGATGAAAGCCCAGCCACTCCTCAGGGAAACCAGACAGTATTTCCTAAATATATGTGGACGAATTAATACCTTGGAAGTTTGACTTTGGAAGGTGACACCAAATGGTTTCATTGGGTTCACAGCCTACATTTCTGATGGCTGAAAAAGAGAAGGGAAAAAAAAAGTATTGATTAGCTAAGGATTTCATGTTTAAATGGAACAACAGGGAAAACAGAAGCAGTTTCTGATTTCAAAATGCACATCTCCTTGGAGAGTCAAGATAGATCTTCCTAAAAAGATGATTAGAGGAACCCTCTTGGGAGCAGAGAGGATTGTAAAGATAGGCGAGTTCTGTTTGGACCGAGAAGTGGAGGGAAAATGTGACTTCAATCTGGAAGGCTGGTGAGTAAGTGACCCTCAATGTCTTGTAGAGGTCACCGGGAGTCATCGGGATTTTTTTTTTCCCAAAGTTTTCATTTTTTAGAGAAAGCTTGCAAACTAGAGTAGTGGAAGGAGCTCAGCAGACTCTGCCCTCAGTGCAGAGCCCCATGGGGTCTCCATCCCATGACCCAGGACCATGACCTGAGCTGAAACAGAGAGTTGGACGCTTAACCCACTGAGCCACCCAGGTGCCCAAGATTGGCACTCTATGTTCCTCTCATACTGCATGACCTTGTGCAGTTTTTGTGATAGTTTCTTCACAGTGCTGGCCCTTTCAGGAATGTTGACGCTGAGCAGGAGTTAGGTGAAAAAGACAGAGGGACAAAGTGTCACAAAGAACAAGGACATACAGCTGGGCCGCTAGGCTCACAGGTGGCTCTGCAGCATTTTCAGTGTGTGACGTTGGGCAAGTAACTTAAGCCTTCTGTGCCTCTGTTTTTCCATCAGTAAAATGAGGCTTTGATGGTGAGAGGCTCGTATTAGCTTTGAAGAACTACCATGTGTCACGTTCACTGGTCCTAACAGAACCTAACGATTCCATCCTATTTAAAACCTCATTTGCAGCATTTTAGCTCAGTGGGGAGATTTGTTTTGGAGGTTTTGGGATCGCTCCCAGCCTTTTTGTAGCTGACAGTCTATGACATGAGTTGCAGAGTGCATGCCCTGCGAGACTGTAGAACATTGGGGAAGTTCATTTGGGAATTACCAACTGAAGCTGTCATAGGATCGTGTCCACTTCACGGAGCTGGCACTGGCATTGATGGAATCTGAGAAGCAGGGGGGGGGGATCGATATAACCTTTTAAAAAGATAGATGGTTTTAATATTGATAATAGTGTTCTTTACCTTTCCATTTGATTTCATTTGTAACGGAACACCACATAAATGCTAGGGCGTGCTGACTGCCTTGCGATAGTTAGTCACCCCTTCAGGTATAGACACAGAAAGTTCAATGATCTGGACAGATGTCACTCTAATGCATCACTAACAGGCTGAGAGGTACAGTCTTCAAATAAACCGTCCTTCACATGACCGTAGGAAATACCCTTTCATCTGCATTTTAAAAATCTTCCTTCAATCATAGACGAGGAAAGTCTTGGCTGTGCATGTCTCTGACTCGTTTTGGTTCACCCGTGGCAGTTTTCCACGTTTGCTTCAGATGTTTGGATTCTTTTGGAGGTGACTGAGCACGTGTCCTTCCGTTCCTCAGGTGTGTGCCTTGGAGACCTCACCTGTTGCCTTTTCTCCTGTTGGGACACCTGCTGTCTCAAGACTGGAAAAGGATCTCAGCTTATTGAAATCCAAATGTTGATGGGAGGAGGGAAGCGTGGCTGGCCTCATAGGCTTGCAGTCATGCCCGGGTCGAGGACCCCTCGGCCCTTGGTGGATAGTTTCAGAGACCCCCCAGTTCGGTGGCCTTCTTCTATGCTGGAGTGCAAGGACTTCTCTGTCAACTTGTTGACCGTGATTTTATAAAGGTGATAAGAAAAGTAGATCATTCTACTGATGAAATGTTTTGGGGAAATCCAGATGGGAGGCGTGGGCAGAGAAATGAGTTCTGTCCACAGCAGGTTACACCCAGACCTCTAGTAAGGCTGTGTCATCATTATTGATGTGATGTGCTGGACCCAGTGCACGAAGCTGCTCCCACACCTTAAAAGAGAGCAATCCGTAGATTGCCCATCAATAGTTATTCAATGATGAAGCATTTATGGGAAAGCTCACCAATTGTGAAACTTTTTAGGTTGTTGGGAGGTGCTGGTCTCTATGCAGGCTCAGAGTTCTGATGAGTATTCAGTCAGGATTGTAGTAGACTGAATTGCCCTCTGAATGAGTTCATTCATTCATTCAATCCAAACTCAACCGCTGTGTGCCAGGTACTGTTCTGGGTGCTGAAGTGCAGGGGTGAACTGGGCAAATACCATCTCCTCTCCTTAGAGGACTTAATTATTGTGGGGGGATGGGAGTGGAGAGGAGAGTCCAAATAAACCAACTCATGGGACAGTTTTGATCATGAAGGCCATGCTGAATGTCAGGTGTGAGAGATTATGGTGCAAACATGTGCTTTCATACTAAAGGGTCAAGGTCAGGGTGAGGGTTAAGGTTAAGGCTCTTGGGGTGCCTGGTTGGCTCAGTCGTTTAAGCATCCAACTCTTGATTTTGGCTCAGGTCATGATCACAGGGTCTTGAGATCAAGCCCCATGTTGGGCTCTGTGCTGGGTGTGGAGCCTTCTTAAGATTCTCCATCTCCCTTTAATTCTGTGCCTGCCCAGCCCCGCATTCAGGCTCTCCTCTCCCTCAAGAAGAAAAGAAAAGAAAAGAAAAGAAAAGAAAAGAAAAGAAAAGAAAAGAAAAGGTAAGGCTCCCTAAGGAGGTGATGCTTGGTCTAAACCTGAGGTGAGAGAGCTAGGTGTTTGATCTGTATGGAGAACAGATTCTATTGTTAACAGCCTGAACCAATAAAACAAAATCCCTAGGTCTTCCCTCCAAAAGTTTGCTGCACCCACTTTTCCCCTCGGTGGGGGAGGGGGTGCTCCTTTCTCCTTCATGCAGAATTTACTGTCAGACCTGGTAGCACTGAACATCAAGGAAAGGAGGGCCGCTTCAGGCTGAGGTCTTCGCTGTGGGTTCAGTGAGCCTTCCCCCTTGTACACAACCCAAGTTGACCGAACTTTGCATCTGGCAATAGCTTCTCTTTTCACTTGTTGATGATACTGGCTGGTCAGATGAGCCCAGAGTTGTGGCTAGGCTTGCTTTAACTTCCCTTTCATGGTTAAAACATATGTAAACCTGTGTGATGCTTTTAGCTTTCTGCAAAGGACACACTGTCCTCTTCTCACTTTGTCAAGATTCTGTTCATTTGTGTCAAGACACCTGCTGGAACTAAGAGCTTCCTCTTCCTTTAAGTCTGACTCTTTTCAACTATGGATTATTTTTAGCCTTTTTCTGTCAATTATGAAGCTTGAATATTGAGTATTTATAGAAAATGAATCAAAGCAGCCAGTGAGGCTTTGCAAAGGTGCAAGTTTCTGACTCAAAACCACTTTATGCTCCCTCACTGGAAACTCACTCTGCAGTGTAGACTGGGTCATCATGGGTTGACTTGGTTTTTTGGATTTGTTGCCTAAGTATAGAATAGTATAATTTGGTCCTTAGAATAGAAAATAATTGTATTACATCACTACTACTTTATAGGAAAGCAGAAATTTACTAAATGACATTATTAAACCCAAACCTAGATGCTCTTTGAACATTTGTGTAGATATTTATACAGGTTGTTTTCCCTCCGGAAGTTTCTGTTCTGTATGGAGACAGTAAGTGTGAAAACTTTTCACTGCAAATAAATAACAATTCTACCAACCGAATAACAAATCCGATTAAATAAATGGCTGTTGTAATCCTCTGACACTTTTGCTCCAGGCGAATGAAGTGACTGCATTGAGTTTTAAGAATTTATTTCTGGAATATTAATTAATTAATAAAAAACCCCATACCTGGACTTTTCCCCTTTGGCTGTCAGATCAGAACGAAATTAGTTATGTCGTGTTTTTTGAATTGTAGAGGCCTCTTGAGTTGATTATTCTATGGAAAATCATAGAATACATTAGGTCCTCAGACAGGATATGTGTTTCTGATATTAGGAGCTGAACAGAGATAGCCTCTGACTGGTCTGGAGCCACTGCTCCCTTTTGTGAAGCCTGGGGCAGATTTTCAGGCTGATAACATCAGGTTTCCCACTGAGCCTCAGAATCATTTGCAGTAATCTCTCTCCAGGCATCTATCTTCCCTTTATCACACTGGATCCTCAGAAATGTACTTGTCATCCAAGATGATTTTGGATTGAACTTTTCCTTTCTGTTGGAGGAAAGCACACAAAGACATACATATATAAAATACCAATGCACAGGGACACCTGGGTGGCTCAGTTGGTTAAGCAGCTGCCTTTGGCTCAGGTCGTGATCTCAGCTTCCTGGGATCGAGTCCCACATCGGGCCCCTTGCTCAGCAGGGAGCCTGCTTCTTCCTCTGCCTCTGCCTGCCACTCTCTCTACCTGTGTTTGCTCTCTCTCCCTCTCTCTCTCTCTCTAACAAACAAATAAATAAATAAATACCAACACACACATCAACTTTTGTTTTCATATGTATTCTTTGGACAAAGTGCCATGTCAATACTAAAGGGCATAACATTTTTAGAATTAGAAAGAAAGCCAATAGTCTCTGCTTTGAAAAAACCAGTCGTTCCCATCAGTTCATACTTATACATCATTATGCAGTGCCGTAAGCATAGTTTAGGTACCATTTTTATAATTTGCGTGTCTTGCACTTAAAATTATAAATCATTTTCCAGGCAGGTACTGGCATCAGAGAAACAAATTTTCATGGCTGAGTTAATGAAGATTTGTGGTTCATTCTGTCCACAATGTGTGTATCTCTACAAATATATCTCTGGGATAGTATGCATTCTGTGCTAGATATTCTGGGCTTGTAGTATGTTTACATTTTACATTAACCCAACTGTCATCTTGTACAACTGTGCAGAAACTGCCTGTTCTTCAGCTGTGATCATGGACTAATTTAAAATTTCACATGATGGCGTTGTACTGGGAGTTAGTATAAAAGCCTATGAATCATGTGTTTTGGTGTGGATTTTCCTTAATATATTCAAAGTCTAAAAACACATTAAGGTAAATCACTGGGCTCTCCAAGGAACTAACACCATAGAATAACCTTGAAAACAAGTTTATCTAAGCACCTAAGTGAATTTATACCTCACAATGGGGGAGCGGGGAGTTGTATATTTTTCCTTTTATTAACTCAGTAAGGGTCTTTGTATCTCGGTTGTTTAATTGCCATGACATCCACAGGGGGAAATCACTCAGAGAACAGCCCTAAAGTTAAGGGAAAAATGGCCTCAAATAATACATTTTGACTTTTATGCTTATTTATTGAATTCAGTGCAGAGGGACGAAGAGAGCACAACCGACAGCAGAGCCCGACAACGCTGGTACAAAAATGATCCATTCTGGGGAAAAAAGCTGTCTCTGTTGTGTTATTAAATGTGAATTGCCCTTGAGTGTTTATAGAGTGAGAAGCAGCAGAAAAATGTTCTCATAGTCAAGTTTTAGCAAACATTTTATCCAAATGAAAAGCCATATGTTGATATTTATGTAATGACATGAAAGGATGCCTATGGAAAATGATTTGAAAGTAGTGATACTCCGACTGCCAGGGTATAAAACGGTGGAAATTTCACATACGTGTTTAGGCTGGATGTATCTCTTGAAAAACCAGCAGAGCTCCAGCCCTGTGCCTTCTCCCTCGTGCCTCAGCCCCCACCACAGCTCAGCCTGCCTAGGTCTTCTTGTTCCTTTCCTGGCACATGTGATCACCTGAGGTTTTGACCCAGCTATAGTAACATATATCTTATTATTTTACCTAATAAATAAATTAAAAAAGAGGTTGTATTAGGTAAAATTGTTTAAAAACAGGCTTCTTTTTAAACAATTTTACCTAATACAATCTCTTTTTTTTTTTTTTGAAGAGTTATTTATTTTATTGGGGGAGGGGTTCGTGACAGAGGGAGAGAGAATCTTAAGCAGGCTCCACACTGAGCACGGAGCCTGATGTGGGGCTCGATCTCATGACCTTGAGATCATGACCTGAGCCAGAACCAAAAGCCGGACTGTTAACTGCCTGAGTCACCCAGGTACCAGGTACTTCTCATATGACCTCTTCAAGGTACCACTTTATAAATCTATCTATTCACTCCAGCTTGGCTTAAAAATTGGTTTTCTAACTTATGTACATTTTATTTTAAACATTGGTAAAATACACCTAGAATTTACCATCTTAACCGTTTTCTGAGAGTGAAGTTCAATGGTGGTGAAGTCCATTCACGTTGTTGTGCAAGTATCACCGCCAACCATCTCCAGAGCTGTTCTCATCTTGCAGAACTGAAACTCTGTACCCAAAACAACCATTTCTCCTCTTTCCCTACCCCCAGCCCCTGGAGACCACCATTCTATTCTCTGTCCCCATGAATTTGACTACTCTCATGTAGTAAAGTCCTATAGCGTTGGTCCTTTTGTGACAGCCTTATTTCACTTACCGTGATATTATCAAGGTCCATCCATGCTCTAGCATGTGTCAGTTTCCTTATAAGGTAGAGTAATATTCTTTTATATGTATGTACCACATTTGGCTTATCCATTCATCCGGCGATGGACACCAGTATGGCTTTCATCTTTGGCTGAATGTGAATAATGCTACTATGAATATGGGTGTATAAATAGCTCTTCAAGTCTCTTCTTTCACTTCTTTTGGGTATATACCCAGAAGAAGAATTACTGCAATATAGCATGATCCTATGTTTAATTTTTGAGGTGCCGTTATCCTGTTTTCCCAGAGGCTGCACCTTACATTCCCACTAACAGTGCATAAGAATTCCAGTTTCTCTAGATCCTCACCAACACTTTCTATTTTCTGATTTTCTTAAGATTTTATTTATTATTTGAGAAAGAATGCATGGGGGGAGCGGCAGAGGGAGAGAGAGAATCTCAAAGAGACTCTTCACTGAGCATGGAGCCCAACGTGGGGCTAGATCTCATGATGCTGAGTTCATGACCTGAGTTGAAATCAAGAGTTGGATCATTAACCCAACTGAGCCACCCAGGACCCCCCTGTTTTTCTTAATGTTAGCCACCCCAATGGGTATGAGGTGGTATTTTATTGTGGTTTTGATCTGCATTTCCCTAATGATTAATGATATTGCATATGCCTTCTTTTTAAAAAGTTTACTGGAAGTGTAAGGACATAACATTTTGCCTTGTCATTGAAAGAAAATTACCTGGCAAGTCAAAAGATCTGGGTTTTAGCCATAGCTCTACCCTAATTAGACATTTGAACTTCAGTTCTATTTAACAAATGTTATTTAGACTTCTGCCATCCAAATAATACATGAAAATTGTAACTTAGAGGGAAAAGCCAATTGTGAATTTTTTGAAGGGGCTATCTATGATTAAAACCGGAGTTTTGCCTATTTATAGTGTGTACTCAGTTTGCTTTTACATGTCTTCCTTTAGGACTTTAATTTTTAAAACTTAGCCTATCTTAATGAAGTGACACTGTTCATTTATTGTATCTTCACTGGTGTACGCGTAGAGAGTATCTCTTTCCTCCTCACAGCAGAGCCTCCTGAAAGGGTGTCTCTTGTCATATCTTTGCTTCTTGCCTTCCCAATTTTCTGCCTTCCAGATCCTGTATCTCCAAAGTCTCTGCAGCCTTCCCAGTAGCCTAAAGCTGTGGATGACCTCTGCCTTCCTCAGCCCACTTCTTTGAAGTGTTGAGATGGTTGCTTACTCCCTCATTGAAACTTCTGCTTTCAGCTTCCTTGGTCCTCATTCCTTTTCCTCCCTGAGGAAACGGAGGTCCCCCTGGCGAGTCCTTAGTTTTCATGAAGACTTCCCTTTTGGGGCTCCTGGATGGCTCAGTGGGTTAAAGCTTCTGCCTTCGGTTCAGGTCATGATCCCAGGGTCCTGGGATCGAGCCCTGCATCAGGCTCTCTGCTCAGCAGGGACCCTGCTTCTCCTCTCTCTCTCTCTCTCTCTGCCTGCCTCTCTGCCTACTTGTGATCTCTCTTCCTGTCAAATAAATAAATAAAATCTTCAAAAAAAGAAAAAAGACTTTCCTTTTCTCTGTGCTTCCACTAAGTCTGTGATCCCTATCGTTCTGTCCTTATCTTATTTTCTTTTCACTTTACCCCCTTGCTTGGGGAGGGGGTGGTGGTTCTGTCTTCTTCAGTTCTATCCCACACCTTGTTCTTAAACTTTAAACCTGAATATCCAGTTGGGCTACAGTTAGCCTTGACTTTGTTAATTTATCAGTTTTTGAGCTGAACACATTCAACATGGAGGTTATCTTGCCTTTTGTAAATAACTCTTGCTCTTATTTCCCTGTGTTAATTGCTAGTTCCATTGGATTCCTTGCTGCCCAAGAAGCCTTAGACATTTGCCTTGGCCTCATCCCTACCCTCCCAACACATATGATAATGGATTACATAATTCACCTTCTCCATCAGTCCCCTAAACTTCATCGTAATTACTCTTTCCTTGGTCCAAGTTCTTGCTGTGCTAGGTGGATGCATCTCCCGTGTGTTCCATTAGCTTCTCATTCTTAACACCTCATAGGTCATACCAGCTTGTATTGGGGTTGTTTTGTTATCTGCCTCTCCTACTGAACTCCAAGTGCCTTGGGAGAATGAATAGTGTGCATTTTGCTCCTTGAGCCTAGGAGGAGAAAACACATCCCTTCATTCCCATTGCACTCCATCTTTTTTTTTTTTTTTAACTCATAAAAAATAGGAGCAGTTTATAGTCCCTTGCCTTTTCATGTTACAGTTCTTATTCTATTGTACTATTCATGTAATTATAACCAGTAAAGTCCAAAGATGGAAAAAGAACGTTTTCTCACCAGCTTAAAAAAAATTTGGTAGTATTCTAATTCAGTGGTGGACTGAAACCAACATCTGCTTTTAACTCTTTTTTTTTATGCTCTGGAGCAAACCGTTTACTTTCCCCTTCAGTGACTTGGATTTTAAACTGTATGAATCAAGGTTGCACGTGTGTGGACAGGAGGTTGGAGCTGGGTGACATGTAGAAAACTTTGAATACCTCGATGATGGATTAGTGTCTTCTTCTTCTTTTTTCTTGGATTAGTGTTTTCTTCATAGGGTTTGGGTCTTCTTTTAATGCTTTTTTTAAATTGCTTCCATTTATTATAGCTACTTATTTCATAGGATAGTTAAATCCTATCCTTTTTTAACTAGCCTTTGTAATTTTCTGTACTGTTTCCCACTGTAATGCACCAATAATTATAATATCCGTGGTATCTCTTTGGGTTTTTTAATTCTTAATTTAGAATTATGACTGACTTACCCAGAGAAGAGATTTGATGAGCCCCATTTAGGGATGACAATGCAATCTATAGGACTAAGCACAGATTTTGTGATTTTAGAGAGAAACTGTTCAAATCTTCACACTGCCACATATTAGCAGACAAGATGCTTAATATTTATAATCTTTGATTTCTTCTCATGTTCATTTGGTTTTTTGGGGGGGCAATGGGAGGGATGGGAAGACAGAAAATTCATAGACAAAGAGTTCAATGCAGTGCTTACCCATAGTCACTACACAACAAAGGGTCACAAGCCAAATTACCAAATTACCCACTTGATTTGGGAAATGTAACAAATGTGTCCTGTGTGATTTCCTTCTCTCTCTCTCTCTTTAAAGATTTTATTTATTTATTTGACAGAGAGAGTGAGAGAGCACAAGCAGGGTGCAGAATGAGGAGAGAGAGAGAGAAGTGGACTGCCTGCTGAGCAGGGTACCTGATGCGGGGCTTGATCTCAGGACCCTGGGATCATAGCCTGATCGGAAGGCAGATGCCCAACCATCTAAGCCACCCAGGCACTCCCCATGTGTGATTTCTTTTTTTTTTTTTAAGATTTTATTTATTTATTTGACAGAGAGAGATCACAAGTAGGCAGAGAGGCAGGCAGAGAGAGAGGAGGAAGCAGGCTCCCTGCTGAGCAGAGAGCCCAATGCGGGACTCAATCCCAGGACCCCGAGGTCATGACCTGAGCCGAAGCCAGTGGCTTAACCCACTGAGCCACCCAGGGGCCCCATGTGTGATTTCTTAATGATTTTGTATGTGGGTAAAATTGAGGTTAACACAACTCAACTATATACATTTTTTTAAAATTTATTAATTTACCAGAAAGACACAGTGAGAGAGAGAACACAAGCAGGGGGAGTGGGAGAGGGAAAAGCAGGCTTCCCGCTGAGCAGGGAGCCCAGTGCGGGGCTAAATCCCAGGACCCTGGGATCATGACCTGAGCCGAAGGCAGATGCTGAATGACTGAGCCACCCAGGTGCCCCTCAACTATATAAATATTAAGAAAACACAGATTTTATATTCTGATAAATACTAAGTTACAGATATATTTATTGGGTGAACAAATGAATTTAAACTGTCTTGCTTGCCCTTATGAGAGTAAGCTTTATTTTGCCATTAATCACAGCCTTAAATGATTAATGATTCTTTATTTAGAAATGAATGACTCTGCCAGAGAGAATTTCCAACTCTGTTGCATTGCTTGTAACTTCAATAATGTCACTGAATTATTTCTCTAAGGCTTGTAGTTTTCAGAAGAGCTTAATTTGACATTTTTATTAAAAAAATGTGTTATGGGGGCACCTGGGTGGCTCAGTGGGTTAAAGCCTCTGCCTTCAGCTCAGGTCATGGTCCCGGGGTCCTGGGATCGAGCACTGCATTGGGCTCTCTGCTCAGCAGGGAGCCTGCTTCCCTCTCTCTCTCTCTGCCTGCCTCTCTGCCTACTTGTGGTCTCTCTCTGTCAAATAAAAAATAAAAAAATCTTTAAAAAATTCCCAACCATCTGGGAATGGCCAGTGAATATGGTTCCAGGCTTGGCCAAACAGGGATTTATGGACATACAACTTTTTAGAAGTCTCTCTTTGGGACATCAGACACATGGTTCCTTTTTTTCCCTAAAGACAATATTCAGTAGATTATATTGATCAGGACTTTCACAACTAGTTCCTAACGCTTTGATCTTGCAGCTACGCACTCATTTTCTTGGTGAGATAATCTAGTCAGGACTGTTGACAGAAATTAATCAAATATATGTTTAGGGAAGATGGCTAAGTATGAAGTTTGGTCAGGCCTGTGCTTTGGAGACCTAGGAGTAAAAAAAGGAAGATCTCTTTAGAATTGTTACTGTATTTAGTAGAGAGCTGGCATTCATCTCTACAACAGAGATCTTTGGTATCAGCATCCTTTTAATTTAGTTTAGTTTAGGTGAAGAGGGCTAAAAAGTTAAACTTTTTTTAGCAATTTTGTTTTTGCCAAGGCACATCTCATCATCTGAGACAGTAAATATTTTAATAATTGATTATTTTATTTGTACCTGTTTTTGCCAAATAGTGAGAAATCCCATTTGGACAAACACCGTTAAGAATGGAAAGTGCTCCCCATGGGGAATCCTGGAGTACATTGGGAGGAAGGAGTGGAGAAGGGCTCTGGGATAATGGAGGATAGTATTTTTTTTTTTTTTTTATGATTTTATATATTTGAGAGAGAGACAGACAGACAGACTGAGCAAGCACGAACAGGGAGGAGGGGCAGAGAGGGAGGGAGAAGCAGACTCCTTGCTGAGCAAGGAGCTTAATGGAGGGCTCAATCCCAGGACCCTGTAATCACGATCTGAGCTGAAGGCAAATGCTTAACCCACTGAGCCACCCAGGCGCTCCTTGCACGATAGGTTTAAGTAAGGACCAGGCAAAGCTGGGACCACCTCTGTACTGGGTGCTGTTCTGAAGCACCTCTTGTGTATCCCAGTCATCTGTGTTCAGGAGGCAGGAAGAATACAGTGGTTTTGGGAAGAACTGGTCTGAAAGAAATCATTGCTCAAAAGTAGTTGTTGGGAAACCCCAACATGATTTCGGGAGAAAATGCTTTCTGCTGATGTGCAACTGGGCTTCACTGTGTATGTTAGTGGTCCCACTATTTTTGGTTAGGATGACTTTTATTTTCTCAGATGTCCCGAGAAGTCTTTACTTTCTTTCTCCCGAGCTACACTGCTGTGTCCAAAACATTTACGGACATATGGTAGGAATAAAATAAACACTGTCCTCCCCTACCACCCCATGTCTGTGGAATGAGTAACAGCTCCTACTGACGACACACAGGACTGCCCTGAAGCTGTTCCTCTACACAATATGGGGTTCCTTTGAGGCAGAAATGGAAATCCCAGTAAATACATGCAGAAGTTTGCATGGCGTTGTTTAGGTTGGGAGGCTGTGATGATGTCACTGGTGAGTGTTAGGAAGGCAGCCTGTCTCAGGGATGAGTGACTTTTCTGAGAGTGTGATTCACAGCGAAGTAAATGCCCTCTTTGAAAGGAAGCATAACCTTCAGTTTTCTTCTTTCCTGAATGAATGCAACAGGCAGTGTGACGTAAAATGTGGTATAGAACTGGCCTTTCCAGCAGTGTTGCGGATCCACTATTATTGACATCTGGATAGCCAGAAAGCTAAAAAGAGAAAAAGCAAATAGCAAATGAAAGAACCTTTGATCCTTTACTTCTACGTGGTCTCCTTCAGCTGTTGTTCTGATTGGGACAGGTTCTCCACAGCAGCTGTTGTGATCCCTTAGAAGCATACAACAAGTCAGATCCTTCTTGTGACCAAGCCTCACCTCTCCAAGACCTCCCTACCCTAGGTCTTGGGGTGCCTGGGTGGCTCAGGTGGTTAAACACCTGACTCTTGATTGCGGCTCAAGTCCTGGGATGGAGTCCTGCATCAGGTTCTGTGCTCAGTGGGGAATATGCTTCTTTCCCTCTCTGTCTGCCCCTCCCCACCTCCCTTTCAAAATAAACAGATCTTAAATAAAAAAAAAATCTAAAGTCTTTGCTGGTCCCAGGTCCCTCTCTGATGTCATCTCTTCCTACTGCCTGCTAGATCATGTAGTCTGGGTATACAGACCCTTGCTATTCCTAGGACACAGGGATCATGCTCCTGGCTGTGGGGCTTTGCATGGACTCTTCCCTCTGTCTAGAATCCTCTTCCCTAAGTAGCCAGGTTTTTCCTTGTCACTTAGGCATCCACTCCTGTGTTACCGCTTCCTCTGTGAAATGACTTTATTTGCCTTTCCAGACATACATACCCCAACAGGAACATGAGCTTCAAGGGAGCGAGCGGGTGTTCTGTCCGATCTGGCCACTGAACTGAGCTGTAAATAAGTGGTCAAGTCACACATGGAAAGCTGAGCCTGGGCGTTAATTCAAAAGAGGAACTTTCAGAATTTGTGATACATCAGACCAAATTCAACGTCATCTCCCATACACTTTGCTTCTGTAACAGCGGTGTATATTAACTACAATGACCTGGAAGCATTCCAAACGAAGGTGATTTTGTTTTTGAGAACAGCACCATGGAAAGGATACTTACAGTCTTCTCTGCATATTGGCCTTTCCTTGTGCTCCAGGGCCATGAGGGTTTCCCTGTGTGTAAATCACAGTTAAAGCAAGGCTTCCAGTGACCGGATTTCTCTAAGCTTACACTATGGTTAATGGATTTATTTTAATGTTGTGACTTTAATTTTCTGCTCTAATTATGAGTGACTTCTCTCTCAGAGGAGATGCAAATCTTTTTTTCCTACCTCTGCCCCATCACCTGGGTCCACAGAAAGGCACCTGCGTCTACTTCTGAAATTGCAAATGATATGAATGCTTTGGAGGAAGCAAAAGGAAACAGTGCATAATGTAGTTTGTAATGTTAGAGTAAACTTGAGACAAATGAGATCATTTGTTGAAATTAGTGCTCGGTGGATTTCCCTAGAGAAACTCCGTTAACAGAGGTGACAGCAGCATTTACCTATTTTCTGAAAACCCTATTTGTATCACACTTACTTTTTTTTTTTTTTTTTAAACAAGCATCTTGTGTATTTAACCTTGTCTGGTTTGTTTTATGTTGGTTACCTGATCTTTTTTTCACAAAGAAGAAACACAGTTCCAAAAATAGTTTTTGCCTGAAGGGGAAAAGCAAATTCTTTTCTTAGTATTGTACGGTTTTGTTTTTGTTTTTGTTTTTTGTTTTTCAGCAGATTAAAGGATTTAATTGTTCAGGTGCTCTAAAAATGTTGTGTTCTTTTGATCATAAGCCTATGAGGAGATAGTTTTTGAGTAGCCACACCCAATCTAAGTTTATATATTTGCTTATAAATTATGTACATGTACATGTACTGTGTACTGATATTAGATGTATTATTAAACACTCAGCAAAATAGAAATTAAATGGACACATTAGACCCGTCTGAATGACAGTTCCAGTATTTTCTTTGCCTGTGCCGGGGTTGTCCTGGACACTCCCTAAGGCATGCTTCTGGCAGCCTGCCCTCCCCACCACCACAGCCTAGAGCACTTCACGGGGTTTGCCGGATCTCGGTAGAAATGCAGCATGAAAAGATGTCCAAAATCTGCATAGAGAGCCTGGAAGGAGCATCATTTGCTGAAGGTTCTGAAATAAGCTCACTGAACTCTTAATTCTCCATCTTCAGAGAGAACTCAGGAGGGCAGTGGGGTTGGGAAGCAGAAGCTGATGTAGAAACACTTCGGAAGCTATTTTGTCTATCCCCTTCCGAGCAAGCCTTGGTATGTTTCGTTATGGGGGTGTGACGCCAGCACTGGTTAGGTGGTTATGTAACATACAATGCGTGCTCTCCAAAATCTCCAATTCAGAATTCCAACAAAGAAACCTGGCCCAAGATTTTCACAGAAGGGATGGCATCATTGTGCTCTAACTTTTCCTTCGAAGCCTGGATTGCTCTGTGGTTGAAACTCTTGCTGGAAGATGATTTTGTAAAGGGTGTGGCTTCTGGAAGGTCGTGATGATTTATAAGGGCTTACTTGGGTCTCTGCTCTACAAAAGTCTATCTGGCCTGATTTGGTCCCTTGTACCAGTATTTCCATTTTATACTTTGTGATTGGGTGGAACCATGGATGATTCTAGTCTAACCCTCATGCACCATAATGCCCTCCTCACTGCTACATAATTGCTCTTTCCACATTCCGTGTATTTGATGAGTTGCTGTCTAATCTCCCTGTTCTTTATCTTACTAAAACCCCTGCTCTTCCCCCTTTGGCCAGTCACCAGCTAGGTCATTTGCTTTAAACCCAAGACTATTATGAAAAGATTCTACCTCCACTTCCAACTCTGTTCTTCTGAGAGTCCAGCTTCCATACCAATCATCTCTGTTTGTTCTACTCACAGAACATTGACATCTTCCTCCTGGGGATTCTGGCCCCTGAGCATCTCCATGGAGAGATTAAATCTGTGCAAAATTCCTCTCCAGCCCCGAATCGAACAAGACCTCCTCCAGTGTGGTGTATTCAATTCCAGAATGCTCTCCTGTTTCTTTTCCATATCTCCCTTGTCCACCCCCTGAGACCAGGCCCACGCAGCATGCCTGCTGTTCAGCAGTGGGCACCATCTCTTGGTCAGAGGGCACCTCCTTTAAGGACAAGCTGGCTTGCTGTCCAGAGTGACAGCTCCAAGCCTTTTTCCTCCTGACCTTCCACCTCTCATCACAGATGGAATGGCGGGACCTGTAGGTGGTGGCTAGATAGTCAGTGGGGTTTCAAATGCATAAAGGACTTTCAGTCCTTTCCTGCAGACAATACAGGAACCATTCAAGGGGATCGCATCCCTGCCTTGTCAATGCCCTTGCTCTGGTGGTGTGGAAGGGAGATTGCCAGGGGAGAAGGTTGAGAGGAGATTCAAAAGGCTTCAAGGAGTCAGCTCTCAGCTGCCCTTGGAATTAATATCTCATTCCAGTTTCTAAATGGTAATTTGATTGACGATGTTACCATTTGAATAGTGGAGCAGAGAGTCTGGCAGAGTGGAAAGCTCAAAGGTCCTCAGCTAGACAACTGTGACTTTTCATGACAGCTCTGCTACCAAAACCAAGCTGGTGACCTAAGGCTAAGTTCACTTAGTTCCTTCATCTGTAGAGATTTTTTTTTTTTAATGTCATCATCCCTGCAGGACTTTAAGAGTATTATATAAATCAAATTTCTGACCTGTAACTCAGTATGAGGGACATAGTACATGCTCAGTGAATTTTATTCACTGTTTTCTATCACCCCTGCCATGAGATATTTGTGCTGAGGTCCGGCTTTGTGACACCCAAGGTGTATGAAGGCGATTCTGACAGTATTGCAAATAGTGCCTCTGTTAAGGGAGGTAGATCATTTTGGGTGGATTGTGTTAATAAAAGAAAAAGTTTTCCTAACGGTATTCGAGGCTAAAATCCCTGCGTGACTAGTGTTTCTGTCCTTCCAGAATGAATTCGTGCCATGGTGTAAAACTAGTGTTAAGTTTGTTTCCCATTATATGCAACTTTGGATGGAACATTCTAGTTAAATCAGTGTGGTCAATGTGAGATTGTGTTTATTAGAGACTATTTTTATTTCAGGACTTTCGAAAAACATTATAATGATGTTATGTTATATACATTTCCTGTATATAGCAGTGAATCTAATAAGGCAGCAACTTAATTACTTTTGGGAAACTTCTAAGTCAATGCTTTGTTTCCTTCCCCTCTAATTATTGTCATTATGCATTTTATTCCAATAATATAATCCACTGTATTCTTTTATTCAGGTAATGTTGCTTATTTTAAAAGTTAAAAAATAAACTATGCTTAAAAGGTTTTTAGTTGCCATCACCTAAATAAGGTAAGGAAATGAAATTGTAATATTTGTATTGTACAATTATCATTAAATATGTTACTGCAGTGTACCTTTTCATATATATATATTAAGTGAGGCTCATTTGAAAAGAATTGTTGGAATGACGTAGTTTTAATTAGCGTGACTTTTGTGTGTGTGTGCATGTGTGTGTGTTTCCTAATCTGTCTTTCCACTCCTAGTAACATGAACTGTTCTTTTGCGTGATCCCTAGGAAACTGATGGAAACATATTGGCCTAGCGTCACTTATTAAGATCAATGGCCTCTAAACTTACTCTTTATTTGGACTTTACTTGTGAATGGGAATGACTGCAAGATTTATGGGAGTCATAGCTGCAGTGTTTATGTACTCAGTTTAGCATGCATTTAAAATGTTTATTGTTCCTCAAAGCACATTATTATTTTATTTATTTTTAAAGATTTTATTTATTTATTTGAGAGAGAGTGTGCATACTCACAAGCGGGAGGTGGAGAGGGAGAGGGATTCTCAAGCAGACTCCCTATCGAGCGTGGAGTCCAGTGGGGAGCTGGATCTCAGCACCCTGAGATCTTGACCTGAGCCAAAATCCGGAGTCAGATGCTTAACCAACTGAACCACCCAGGTGTTCCACATATTATTATTTTAGTTGTAAAATGAATTGGGCATAAATTTACATTATGAAAAACAATTTCTAGGTTGTTATTTCATCTTTATAGTGCAAAATAGACTCTTGACATAAATCTTTGTGACCACTGGTTTTTTTTAATCATTTTATTACTTTTTTAATTTTTAAAAAATTTTTATAAACATATAATGTATTATTAGCCCCAGGGGTACAGGTTTGTGAATTGCCAGGTTTACACACTTCACAGCACTCACCGTAGCACATACCCTCCCCAATGTCCATAACCCCACCACCCTCTTCCTTCCCCCCTCCCCCCAGCAACCCTCAGTTTGTTCTGTGAGATTAAGAGTCTGTTATGGTTTGTCTCCCTCCCGATCCCATCTTATTCCATTTATTCTTTTCCTACCCCCAAAACCCCCCACATTGCATCTCCACTTCTTCATATCAGGGAGATCATATGATAGTTGTCTTTTCTTCGACTGACTTATCTCGCTAAGCATAATACCCTCTATTTCCATCCACGTCATTGCAAATGGCAAGATTTCATTTCTTTTTATGGCTGCATAGTATTCCATTGTATGTATATGTGTGTGTGTGTGTATATATATATATACACACACACCACATCTTTATCCATTCATCTGTTGATAGACAGCTAGGTTCTTTCCATAATTTGGCTATTGTGGATATCGTTGCTGTAAACATTCGGGTGTACGTGCCCCTTCGGATCACTATATTTGTATCTTTAGGGTAAAAACCCAGTAGTGCAATTACTGGGTCATCGGGTAGCTCTATTTTCAACTTTCTGAGCAACCTCCATGCTGTTTTCCAGAGTGGCTGCACCAGCTTGCATTCCCACTGACAGTGTAGGAGGGTTCCCCTTTCTCCGCATCCTGGCCAGCATCTGTCATTTCCTGACTTGTTAATTTTAGCCATTCTGATTGGTGTGAGGTCATAAACCTGTTTCTTAAGCAGGAAAGGACCTATGATGCCCTTGGATTTCTGGCTGAATTCTGACCAGACAAAATGTCTATCCAAAGAAATACAGAATTGCCTGTTGTTATTCACAGTAGTTATGATTCCCAAAGTCACCAGGAACTTTGAATGAGTACTTCTAAAGGAAATACAGAGTTAGGTTCTTGTGAAACTCTGGTCATCTTTTTGTCACCCTATTAATAAATAACCTTGTTTTATGTGCATTTCTGTTTAAAGTCACCTTTATTTCATGTATATAGCTGGTTCATTAACATGGAACTCACAACCAACAGCACCGTAACTCACACCTGAGCAAAGTTGATTGAACATGCATATTTTCTTCATAACACACGTCACAGCCTTCTTGTATCTAGAACACCAGATAGCACTTTAGCGCTGTGTGTGTGGGCCATTATAAACAGCAAAATTCATGAGAAATAGCAAAGAAACTGCAAGCAAGTGGCATTAGATCTCCAGAAGGACGCTTGGTTACAGTGTAAGCGCTGAAACAAGGAAGCTGAGCCTTGCTCTCCTCAGCCGACGTTAGGACGGTGTCTGCAGGGCCACTCAGATTTGTTGCCACTTCGCACGTGTTTGTGAATGACTGGGAAAGTGCTGCTGGGGTTGCATACATACATACACTTTTGTATGTACATACATATGTACAAATGTACATCATACATATGTACAAATGTACATCATACATTTTTGAATAGGCAGATTCACACACGTGGGTTATGTGAACAAGGAGGATTGGCTACACTTAGAAGAAAGTGATTCTGAGGCCATGTATGCCTCGCGTTACCAGCGGACCAGTTACACTATTCCTTTCCAAGAGCTGAAGCCGGGAGAAGTGACTGGTAGGTCGCAGATCTCCTACCTAGAAAGGTGCAGTCCTCTTCCCTCGTGCTAACACTTGAGACCTCTTTTAGGTCACTGTCCCTCCTTCTGCTTGCATAAGGATGTCACTTAGGCCACCTCTCTGTGACCCTCCAGTTAGCTTTGCTAGCCTGTCCCATACTCTGAGTCGGGAGACATTACAAGAAAGCAGCCTGTGGGTTCAGTTGGCCTGGGTTCAAATCTTGCCTCTGCTGCTTAGTAGCTGCCTGCCCTTGGGCATGCTGTTCAAACGCCTGTACATTGCTTTCTCATCTATCCAAAGGCTGTCACAACATTGCCTGTTGTGTCGTGTTAGTGACTGATGAGAAAATACGCATTTCAGGTATGGCAGACGTTTAAGACAGGTAGCACGTTAGCCCTCAAATATGAGCTCTTAATCTACTCAGTTATCCATCTCAATGTTCCTTTCTGTTTTTCTTAAGGATTTGATTATGCATCACCAACAAAACCAAAACCAAAAATAAAATTGAGGAAAAGAAGGGCATCTTGGTGGCTCAGTAGGTTAAATGTTGGACTCCGGATTTTGGCTGGCGTCATGATCTCATGATGTCATGGTTGTGGGATTGAGCCCCACATAGGGCTCCACAGTCAGTGTGGAGTCTGCTTGGGATTCCCTGTCCTTCTCCCTCTGCCTCTCTCCTTGCTCACACATACTCTCTTTCTCTCTCAACCTAAGTAAATAAAATAAAAATTAAGGAAAAGAATTAAGGTGAAAGATACTCAAGTATGAAAAGATGAAGCAGAGATGATTTAGAAAAAGCTATTAGGGAGAGAGAAACTCTCACATTGGCCTTGTGTTCTGACCAGTTTCAAAAAAGAAAGACAAGTCTAACCGGGTTTTGGATAAGAGCAATTGTTTAGGAAATACACAGCTAATTTTAGAAGGGAGCAGTTTTTCTCTTGGTTCTTCTTGGAGCACCTTGCTATTCAGATGTCTGTTATACTGATTTGTCACTTATGTGTGTGTGTATGTGTATGTGTGTGTGTGTACGTGTCTCTCTTTCACCCTGGAGTCTTGGAGTTTGAATGTTAACTCATCGAACTTGAGGCCTTCAGGCCTAGGGTCCAGACACTGATTCTGCTAAGGATTACCCCCTTGTAAAATGATGGCCAGAACACTTGTTTGTTCTTCTTCCAATGTTATCATGGATCCCAGAGACACAACTAAGTGTGGAGAAAGGTACTGAGTGTTGTGTCAACATAGCAAAGGCATTGGAGAGTCTGATAAAGGAACCAAGTGCAGTGTGGCTTGTGCAAAGGGGTTTAATGGTTATATGGACTTGGGGGACATTGTGATGGGGACCCTAAAGCCACAGTCTCCATGCTTTTGGACCATGCCTGTCTTTTAGCAAATAGTCTGAGATACATAGGTCACGTGTATGCATTTATTTACCTGTAGATTCTACATACTTAGTTTGGAACTACTGTAACACGTACATTGTAATTTGCATTTAAGGAGATATTGAAAAGGAAGGATGATTGTCCTAAAAGTAGATGGTGGTGATAGCTGCCTAACTCAGGAGGGTGACTAAATATTACTGAGTAACACAGATAAAACAGGTAAATTTTATTGTATATAAATTATGCCTTTGAAGTAACTTAAAAGAAAGGATGACACCAAGTTGAAATTAGAAGGGTGTAAACATGTAGAACCTTTCATAAGTATGAAAAAGCTATTGCTCTCACCCAATGTATTAACAGATCCACATTTTAGGATCAGACATGCCAAGCTTAATACTTTTAATCACTTAATTTGATTTTTACGAAAAGCTCATTCTCGGAGTATAGTTACTGCTCTTTAATACTTTTGCCTGTGCTATGTTTTATCTTTAAGATTTTATTTATTTATTTGATAGAGGGAGAGATCCCAAGTAGGCAGAGAGGCAGGCAGAGGGGGAGGGGGAAGCAGGCTCCCCGCTGAGCAGAGAGCCCAATGGTGGGGCTCGATCCCAGGACCCTGAGATCATGACCTGAACCGAAGGCAGAGGCTTAACCCACTGATACAACCAGGTGCCCCTTGCCTGTGCTATGTTATTAGCATTTTCTTCAGCTCACTGTTTCTCAGCAAGAAGCTTTCTCAGTGACTAGGTAGTCTCTGTCAATCTCTTTGGTCAGGTGTGCAGGTGGTCATTGTTGCACGCGTGCACACACACACACACACACACACACACACATTAGAGTCTATCCAGATGCCTCACACAGGAGGATCCTGGCAGCTTCTCTGTACCGTGAAACCTGCATTTTCCCCCCAGAGCAGCTCCCAGTGGGCCCAGAGCATTGACTGATTCTTGGCACAAATTCTTGGCTCGATAAATACTGTCCAACAAGCAAATCAATCTGTGTCCTAAATTTTAGCGACACTGATTTTTACTCAGTTTTGAGGTGAAGGTCAATATATGTAGAAGTTCTATTATTAAGTTCCTGCCTACACAGAGGTATTCACTCTGGAGACCACTGCCTGTCAGTGAGCGGAATGTGAACGGTGTAGAGGGAGTTGGAGAGTATGGAGGCAAGGTGACAGAGCATGTGTTTCATGGAGAGACCAGATTCCCTCTTTGAGCATCTGATCTGTGGGACAGACCCACCTTACCACGCTCCCCTTACAAACGGAAAGGACAGAAAGAATCTAATCAGAAAACAGAACAGGTAAATGTAATACCTTTCCAAAACAGTGTAAGGGATTTTGGAAAGACTGTGCAAAAGGCAGCTGCTGGTGATGTTTGAGGGATTTGTAAAATTCGAAGGGTGACATTGTGACACAGGACTTTTCCACATTGGCAGGACTGGCAAGAACCAGGAAGTACTCGGGTGAATTGTATCTTTTCAGTTTGTTTTGTGGAACTGCTTTGTAACTTGATTGAAATCCAGTTTTTTTTTTTCCCCAAGATCTGATTTCCTGAGATACAATTTACATACTAGAGTTTCCTTGTTTAGGAAATAGTTGTCCAAACTTGAGACAGAGATATGGGACCATTATCATGATATAAAAGGTTTCTGTCACTCCTCTGAAGTTCTCCTGTCCTTTCTGTATCCCATTGGCTGTCCCTAACAACCATTGATCTTATTTCTGTCCTTCTAGTTTTCCCTTCTCCAAAATGTTATTACAGTATTTAGCTTTCTGCTTTTGACTTCTTGCAGGAACATACTGTTTATATTCTTCCATGAAATTTCATATATTATTTCATTCCTTTTTATTTCCGAGCGGTATGCCATTGTATGCACATGTGCCATGTCTTTCAAATCCATTCCTTAATAGTTAGTGGGAAGTGGGATGATTTACGTTTTGATGATTTTGAACAAAGTTTCCATAAACATATATGTGCAGGTCTTCATATGCAAATCCGTTTGAATTTCTCTTGAGTAAATACTGCTAAGTGGGATTTCTGAGCTGTGTGGTCATTGCAATTGTAATTGTATGAAAGCCATCGAATGGTTTTCCCGAGTGTCTGTGCCACTTTGCATTCCTGCCAGCAATTTATGAGAGGAGAGGTAGGGGCAGAGGGAGAGGGAAGCAGACTGCTGAGCAGGGAGCCCGACACAGCGCTGGATCCCAGGACCCTGAGATCATCACCTGAACTGAAGGCAGACACTTAACTGACAGAGCCACCCAGGCACTCCTCATGAAGCCCTTCTATATTGATTTTCTGGGGGTAAGAATACATAGAATCAACCCAGAAAATACAACTATTTTTTTTAAGATTATTTATTTATTTATTTGACAAAGAGAGAGAACAAGTAGGCAGAGAGGCAGGCAGAGACAGAGGGAGAAGTAGGCTCCCCGTCGAGCAGAGATGTGAGGCTCGATCCCAGGACCCCAGGATCATGACCTGAGCCGAAGACAGAGGCTTTAACACACTGAGCTACTCAGGCACCCCTGAAAAAACCATTATTAAAAACAAAAACAAAAACCAAACCTCTTATTTTTATACCTTTTGTTTTAAGATGTTATTGGTAGATTTTTTAGGACTTAAGAAAAGCATGTTTGCCAGGTTTCCAGTCCTGAATTGAGGATCAAATGGTGGAACACTGTCATTAACATTATTGTTTAAGCTAATAATATAAGGACTTTTTAATTATTCTAGCTACATTACTCTGTCTTCTTCACGTAGAATCAAGTGCTATTTGTAAAGCACCCATTGAAATGTCTTTTATTGCAGCAATTAGGCTTGGTTGGGCTTGGGTTCAAATTCTGCCAATTTTGAAGCTCTGTTTTTCAGCTGTAAGCATAATTAATGTTTTAGACACATAATAATATAGATTTGTCCCTGAAACTTTGGTTATCTTGAGTCACATCTTTTCACAGATTGCATTATGAGGATTTAGGCTTGGTTTCCAATTCTGCTAATTTTCAAGCTCTGATCAAATTCATTTGCAGGCATAATTGATATCTTAGGCAGATAATAATACAGATTGATGCTTACAACACTGAGAATATTGAGTCATATCTTTGTCAATGACTGCCTTATAAAGGCGTATTAAAAACTGATGTCTCAGTATTAATTTTCAGTGTTTATATAAGCAGTCTCATGGGATATAATAGTTTGGAAGGACAGAATGGATCAGACTCACATGCATATGATTATACATCACTGTGGACAGCTTTTTCCTAGTAGTTCTTGTCAGTTTTTCCTCAAGCACATTTTAATAGACCTAGCATTCCAAAGAAAATCTTCTCACCTGAGTATTTTGCTCCGAGCCCATTATATCCTCAGGTCTACAAGCCATTGTTTTATTACTCCAAGGTCTCTCAAGGCTCAACTCTGAACCTGAAGAATATTATGTTCTCTGGCCTGGCTGTGTTCCAACGGTGATATTTGACAGTGATACTGTTTTAGAACTTGAAACAAGGGAGGAGGTCTACAACAAATGGTTTCTGTGGAGAAAATAGTCAACTTTAAAGAGCGTTTCACTCATCCATCCATCCATCCATCCATCCATCCATCTGTCTTTCTTTTTTAAAAAAATGTTAATGCACCCACCCATCTTATGAATTTTGTTTCAATCGCCCATTTTCAGCTAGCAGGATAAAACACAGGAGAGAGAGCAGGGTGGTGGAGTGGGCAGGGATGGCACAGCGGGTCTAGCTAGTGGAAGTAGTGTCCCTCTGGGGTTACCTTTGAAAATGTGTATGTTTTTGAGGGTGGCGGTGACAAGGGGCATTGCTAGTGTATGGGAGATTGAGGTTGGGGTTGGTGACTCTCCTCCTATAGTGTGTAAGACAGTCCCATACAACAAAGAATGATCCTATTCTAAATGCCAGTAGTGGTTCCTGTTGAGCAATTCTGAGATAAGCCTGGGTTTCAATTTCCAGCTATAAACCTGAAAAAGTTGCATTTTCCTCATCGGTGAATTTTGAGTGAAAATATGTACTTAAAAGATCATTCTGAGCATTGCTGACAGTGAACACAGGACCAGATATGTAGTAGGAACTAGTAAAGAATCATTGGCATCATTTTTCACCCTCCAGTGGCTTCTCAACCCAGTCAAGTAAAACACAGCGTCCTCACACTGGCACACAAGGACCTGCCTGATCTGATCCCTGCTCCCCTCTGAACACACTTTCTCCCAGTTCCTCCCCTGGCTCTGCTCCAGGCCCGGCCTCCTTCCTGTTTGTCAGTCTTCCAGATAGCTCTGCCCTGCTCTGGACCTGCGCACTTCCTTGTCTGTTTTCTGTGTGGGAGGTGCTTCCCTTTCAAGCATCCACTTGGCTGTCTCCCTCACTGCTTTCGTTCTCTGCTCATCTTATCTGAGGGGGCTTTCCTGACTCATGATGTAAAGATGGCTGCCTGGCTGTCTGCCTGCAGCCACCCCTTCCCCTCAGCTCTCACTCCTTTTGCCATCACGTGACCAACATAGTCAATGTATGTTTGCTTGTTGTCTATCTCTTCCAAGTAGAACATAAGTTGGATGAAAGGAAGGACTCTGTGTTGTTCACTGATGTATCCCCAGTGGCTGTAATGCCATAGAGCCTAGATACCAGCAAATATTTATTGAATCAATGAATGACTAAAAACAGCAAAGGAAAAGGTTGTGTTGTGGTTGACAATGTTCGGTGTAAACAGAGGCTGTTTGTGTATATCATAAAGTTATACTTTCTGCTAGTTCTGTCATTTTTACACCAGATGATGGAATTGTTTACTAGAATCTCCCTATCTAAACAATTTTGACAGATGTTCCAAGAGAGAGTGCCTGCCTGGTTGTCTAAGAATTGGATTTCTCTGTTCTCCTCCATCACTTTTTTTTTTCAGTGTTCCATAATTCATTGTTTATGCACCACACCTAGTGCTTTATGTAATACATGTCCTCCATAATACCCATCAGCAGACTTACCCAACCCTCATTGTTTCTATCCTCCAAAACCCTCAGTTAGTTTCTCAGAGTCCACAGTCTCTCATGTTCATCTCCCCCTTGATTTCCCCCAACTCAACTTGTCCTCTCCAGCTCCCAATGTCCTCCGTGTTACTCCTTGTGCTCCACAAGTAAATGAAACCATGTGATAATCAACTCTCTCTGCTTGACTTATTTGACTCAGCATAATCTCCAGCAACTTCTTTCAAGACATGTCGCCAAAAACAAAGGAAACAAAAGTGAAAATGAATTTTTGGGACTTCATCAAGATCAAAAGCTTCTGCACAGCGAAGGAAACAGCAAAACAAAGAGGCAACACATGGAATGGGAGAAGATATTCGCAAATGACACTACAACGGGCTGATACCCAAGATCTACAAGGAACTCCTCAAACTCAACATACACAAAACAGATAATCACGTCAAAAAATGGGCAGAAGACATGAACAGACTTCTCCAAAGAAGACATACAAATGGCTAACAGACACATGAAAAAATGTTCTTCATCACTAGCCATCAGGGAGATTCAAATCAAAACCATACTGGGATATCTATCACCTTACACCAGTTAGAATGGCCAAAATTAATGAGACAGGAAACAACAAGTGTTGGAGAGGATGTGGAGATGGGACCCTCTTAGACTGTTGGTGGGAATGCAAGTTGGTGCAGCCGTTTTGGAAAACAGTGTGGAGATTCCTTAAGAAATTAAAAATAGAACTTCCCTATGACCCTGCCATTGCACTACTGGGTATTTACCCCAAAGATACAGATGTAGTGAAAAGAAGGGCCATCTGTACCCCAGTGTTCATAGCAGCAATGGCCACAGTCACCAAACTGTGGGAAGAGCCAAGATGCCCTTCAACAGATGAATGGATAAAGAAGATATGGTCCATATATGCAATGAATATTATGCCTCCATCAGAAAGGAGGAATACCCAAGTTTTATATCAACATGGATGGGGCTGGAGGAGATTATGCTGAGTGAAATGACTCCTCCATCACTTTTAATTGAGGAAAGCATGAAAATATTATTTTTATGTCAGATGGCCTTATGGGTAGGAAGATGTGATTTTCTTTGAGTATATGTTTTTAAATTGGTTGCAAATGTGGAGAAGTCATCAATGAAATTGTTCATAGCATATTAGAATTATTGAGTTGTCCTGTCTTCTTTGAGGAAGCATAATCATTCTTCAGAGAGACAATTAGTGTTTGCTGCTTTCGTTGACATAGGCTTCACTTGGGCTTGGGGAGTGCTTTGGAAGATTCTGTTGTAAAAGAAACCACTGGCTTGGGGTTTTGAAAGTAGGGCAATGATAAACTATGTGTGATGCTTATTTGAAAGGTAGGTATTTGTGTGTAAAAGTTTCTTTTTGTTTTTGATAGGCAGAGCCATATTTCTGAAAGATTTTGCTTTGTATTCTGAAATACTTATATTGATTTGGTAACTGATGGGTATGCACAGTTTGTTTAAATCGTTCTGTTTCACACCAGAAAGGGCGTAGGAAGATGTGTCTAAGGATTCTTTTGTTCTAAATTAATGTCTGTCTTTGGGCTTACCTTTTAGTCACACTTTTATATCCTAAGATGGCTTCTATAACATGCCATTTACTCAAGAGGGATACGATTTTTAGTGGAAATTATCATCTTTCCCTAATTCCATCCCTCTGCCAGTAAGGTTCTAAACATACTTCAAGTGTTCTGCTTCTGCAGGTAGTTTCCTAGAAGAAGTGTCTTTAAATGTGATAATCATGTTCAGCAGGACATTTGAGGTTTGGCAGTTGTTCTGCAATGTAGACACTGGTTTAGAGGTCAGTGTGTGTGGTTTAATAGGAGGCCATTAAACTCAAGTGTGCGAAGAAGTAAATTACTTTCTATTACACTTGATATGTATTGTTAGGGGTGTGCATTTGTTTATTGGACAGTGCTTGATTTTCAAAATTTAGGTCTGTAGTTCCATGACAGATAAGAAATATTCCAATAAGGAATCAAGAAAATTGAGTGTCTGTGTGTTTATGGGTGTGTGTGTGTGTGTGTGTGTGCGCGCGCGTACGTGTGTGTCTGTGCACATGCATATATGCACTGCAAGTGGTGGGGAGCAATTTTGTCAAGAGATAATCATTCATTGAACACTGTAGCCAGAAAAACATATACCTTTAGCAAGATATTACGTCTGTCTACCTCTTACCATGATCAAGTGTTCTCAGCTTGACCTACATCCTTCCCATTCAGCCTAATTTTATCTTTTGTCTTCAGTTTTTCCTTTCCCACACCCTTCAAAATTTACCCCAGTCAGGTTTTTTTTTTCCTGTTTCTGCCCCCACAACAAGTCATACGCAGATTACCAAGAAGCTCCATTGCACCAGTGGGAGCTCTCAGGACTGGTGTTATCTACAAGCAGGTCTTGAAGCTCTTGACCACTTCCTCTATACAGTGCCCTTCCCTTGTTATCTCTGTTTTGGTTTCTAGTTGTCATAAGGTGACACCACACTTTTTTTCATCCTCTGGCTATATCATCTTAATGTCTTTTGCAAATTTATCCTGCTCTAACAGACTGCTCAGTGCTGGAGGTCCTTGAGGCTCATGCCATCTTTCCATTTCATACTCTTCTTGGCAAGGTCATCCATTATTATGCCTACAGTGACCGTAATCTGAACGCCAATCTCTCCAAACTCTTTTTTCTAGACCTGATCTGTCAGCTCTATAGTCATGTACTCAGCTACCCAAATGGCTTCTTCAGCTGAACTTCTGAAATACAGAGAAACCAAGACTGATCCCACAATCAGTGAGTGAATAGCTCTAGTATTTTTTAATTGGGCTCAGCTCAATCCTGACATCCTCCTCTTTCTCATTCCTTTTATTGAGTCCTGTTAACGCAATATCATTACTGTTGTTCAGTACCTCCCTTCTTTACTGATTAAACAATAAAAGAGCAGAATCAGAAGAACATAGGTCTAAGCAACACAATTGGCTTCAAATAGTTGACATACATAGAACCCAAGAATTGCAGATAGGCCATAAGGTGGATCATAAAGAAAGCCTCCATTTGCAGAGGAATGAAAACATATGGATTTTCCATTCTGACTCAATTCTTAGGAATTAAGCTAGAAGTCAATAACATGAAGATAACTGGGTAATCCCATTTTTGTTTTAGATTTAAGCACTATACCTCTAAAAAAATCAAACAAACAAAACCACCACCAACAAAAACTCTCCTATAGAAGAACTTAAAATGGAAATTAGGACATATTTTGAGTTATGTGGTAATGAAAACATGACACGCCAAAACTTGTTTGATGCAGCTCATGTAGTGCTTAGAGGGAAATTTGTAGCATTAAATGGATAAATAAGAGACTAGTAGAGTCCAAAAATCAGTATCTAATTTTCTATTTTAAGAATTAAAAAAAAAGGCAACAAAAAATGGCAAATCAAACACAAAGGGTACAGAAAGAATGAATGAGTTTTTTTTTTTTTTTCTGTCCAATCCCTTTATTACCATGAATGTAGATTTGTAAACTTACACTCACAGTGGCAGCTTGTCTTCAGAAAGCTGTTTGGAATATTACTCAGCAACAAAAATTAATGTACTATCAAGCCACAAAAAGGTATGAAGGAAATGTAAATAAATATTACCAAGTGCAAGAAGCCAGTTTGAAAAGTCTGTGTAATATATGTTTCCCCTCATCTTGATCAGTTTCTATTACCCAGAACCACACCAAATAAATATACAATCTACACACCAGTAGTTTTCTAGGCAAGTACAACTTTAAGATTCTTCCCCTAAGATACCACTTCCAGGTGAATTACAGCCTTCAGTCCTTCCCCATGTAGAAATTC
Organism: Mustela nivalis; assembly: GCF_964662115.1. NCBI lineage: Eukaryota > Metazoa > Chordata > Mammalia > Carnivora > Mustelidae > Mustela > Mustela nivalis. The sequence goes on from NC_139025.1 coordinate 139,945,612, forward strand.
TAGAGTCCACATTCACACACACTCATGGCTTGTGTCTACCAAAACTAATTTTAAAACATATTAAAAATTGGAATGATGGGGACACCTGTGTGGCTTAGTCATTTGAGTGTCCAACTCTTTGTTTTGGCTTAGGTCATGGGATCAAACCCCACATCAGGAATCAATACATAAAATCAACAAAGGAAAGTTAGCTTTAGAAAAGTTAATAAACTAATAAAGCCTTTGAGAGCCTGATCAGGAAAAACAATATAGAAAATATTACCAATATTCTGTTACTTATTGAATTGGAAGCCCCATTCAGTGCAGAAAGGAAAAAGCATAGGTATTTTAGAAAAGATGAAACAAAATTGTTATCATTTGAAAATAATTTAGTGGTCTACATTGAAAAGTAAAGTTATAATTTACAGAGAAATTATTAGAATTAATAAATGACCTCAACAAGATGTTAGGAATTAGAATCCATGTATAAAAGTCAATTGTTTTCCTCTGTAGTAGCTACTGAAAATGAAAATATAATACAAATATCAATAACTGTAAAACCATGAAGTACCTAGAAATTAATTTGACAAAATATGTGCAAGTTGCCTATTATGAAAATGTATACATATGTAACTGATGATCATTTAAAGACTGTTAAGAGTTATATACCATATAATTTAGTGATCGTGCTACTTGATCTTTACCCAAATCAGCTGAAAACTTATGTTTCCACAAAAATTTGTGCACAAAAATTTATAACAACTTTATTCATAATTACCATTCAAATTTATTGAAGCAACCAAAATATCCTTCAACAGCTGAATGGATAAACAAACTGTGGCAAATCCATACAATGGAATATTATTCAGCAACAAAAATACGTGAGCTATCTATCAGGCCACAAAAAAGTATGAAGGAAATGTAAATAAATATTATTAAGTGCAGGAAGCCAGTGTGAAAAGTCTGTGTAATGTGTGTTTCCAACTATATGACATTCTGGAAAAAGCAAAAACTATAGAGATAGTAAAAAGATCAGTGGTTGCCAGGGGTTGGGGGAGGGGAGGAGGAATGTATAGGTCAAGCAGAGGAAATTTTTAAGGGAGTAGAAACTATTCTGTATGATACTGTAACGGTGGATTCATGACATTATACACATGTCCAAACTCAGAAACGTATACTACAAAGAGCGAACCCTCAGGTACATTATGAACTTCAGTTAATTATAATATATCAGTAATACTTCATCAGTTCTAACAAATATATCCCATTAATGACAGATGGCAATCATTGGAGAAATGTTTTTGGGCAGAAGAAGAGATATATGGGAACATAGTTACTTTTGTGCAATTATTGTATATATCTAATATTGCTCTAAAAATAAAAAAGTCTATTACCAAAAAAAGACATAGAAAATAACCATATTCATGGCTAGGAAGATAACAGTATCTTGAAGCTGTCCTCAGATTAATTTGTAAAGCAACTGCCAACTAAAATATTTACTACTTTTATTTGGGGTGGCAGTATTAGACAAATATACACAGATCTAAAATTTATATGGAAGAGCAGAGAAAAAGGAAACCAATCAGAAGAACCACAAGAAGATGGGACCTTAGGCAGCTGGATATCAAACCTGTAGTGATTAACTATGTGATATTGGCACAAGTATCAATAACTAGGTATGGACCTTATATATGGAAATTATATATCTAGTTAAGATGGCCTAATATATCACTGGGAGGTAGGGTAGGTTTTATTTGAAATTCAATTATGTACACAGATGGAAAACCAAAATCTCACCCCGCCCCCACAAAACCACACATAAACAATTTAGGATAGAACAAATAACTGTGAAATGCAAAACTTCAGAGCTTTACCAAGAAAATAAATGAAAATATATTAGTGATCCTGAGGATTTTTAAATTGTACCCACCATATACATGCCACACACACGAACATAACATGCAAAGAAAAAAAAATACTGGTAAATTGAAGTCATCAAATTTTTTCAGATGTGGATCTTGACACCTAATTTTTTAAAAAAGCTATACATAGGGTGGAGAGTTTTTCAGCTGAAAGTACCAAGGAAGCATTATCAAAATTTTGAAAGTACTATTTCAGATAAGAGAAAACAAAGTGATCAACCAATAGAAAAATGGGTCCACTTTCACAATTTCAGATTGGCAAATATTAAAAAAAAAAAAATCTTGCAATAGTAGTTACAGGCAAAGAGATTGCACAACAGAACTTATTGGCTGATGTTAAATATATTAATTAATATATCTATTTTGGAAAACAGTTTGGCAATACCTAGCTAGTCAAGTTTAGGACACACGTAACTTACAAGTCAACAATTCAACTCCGAGATAGGGTGTTTCTCAATGAGGTCTTATTGTTAATTTGGGCAGGACACGTGTCTCTTGTAAGATACCTTTCGTAACTCTGATTTGCTCCCACTGTGTATAAGTTATGCCCCCAGCTTTGGTCATTAAAACAACCATTCCTTGCATGTTTCTAACCACTTTTAGTGGGACAGTCCAGAGATGATGGAAAAAAACTCTAGGGAAAAACTAACATTAGCACCAGAAGAAAGTCGAAGAATAGTTTTTATAAAGTCTGCTTACCTCTGTTTTTAGTAGTGAAATGGAGTACCTTCAGAATCCAGCTGCAGGAAAATTAATAATTAAATTATAGCATCTTCTCACAACAGAATATTATACCATGAACTACGAAAACAAAATATAGGAGTTCGTATTGGAAGCAGACTGAGAAAGAACCAAGAGACACCCTCTAGTTCTGGCCCAAGGAATAGAAAAGAGAAGCCCTAAAGTACAGAGAGAAGGGAGAAATCCCTCATTGAGCAAAGGAGAGGAGAATGATTGAAAAATACTGAACAGAGACCCTTGGACTGTTGGGCGATTACAGAAGGCATTTTGTTTATATTATTGGAGCCCCAGAAGGAAAGGAAAAAGAATGTGAGTAATAAGTATTCCAAGAAATAAGGGCTGGAAACTTTCCAAGTTTGACAAAAGTTATAACTTTACAGATTCAAGAAGCTAAGCTACCCCAAACAAGATAAACCCAAAGAAATACATACCCAGGCATATCATAACTGCTTAAAACTGAGGACAAAATCTTGAAAGCAATCAGAGAAAAAGTGACACCTTATCTATAGAAGACAGAGATTCAAATGAAAAATTTCTCAGCAGAAATCATGGAGCCCAGAGGAAATGTCTTACCATTTTTAAAGTGCTGAAATAAATAAAAGTGCAGAGCCCAGAATTCAGTGAAAATATCCTTGAATGTGAAATGAGGATCTTCTCATTTCAGGTAAAATCGAGAGAATTTGGAGTCAACAGACCTGCTGTAAAATAGCAGGTTAAAGAAATGTCTTAGGCTATGGGAATTGATATGAGAAATTTGGAATATTAAGAGTGGCGGAAATAGTAAATATAATAAGCTGATCTCTTCCTGAATTAGTTAAAATATGGTTTGTGAATGAAATCAAAGTAAAACCTTGTCTGACAGGAATTTTATAAAGTCAAAATCACAATTGGTGAATTAAAATGAACACTAAAAAAAATGAAGGAAGGAAAAACAGGAAACGGAAACAGAAGAATAAAAAACAGTGGAAACAGTTACATTGGGAAACCTTCATATAATACAAACATATAAATTATTATGTTAAATTTAAATGGTCTATACAAACCAAATAAGAGTCTTTCAAAATGGATTTAAACAGCAAGATGATATTAACAGTTGTAAACATGTATACAAATAACAAAACTTCAAAATACAGAAGTAAAACCTGACAGAACTAAAGGAGAAATATACAAATTCACACTTATGATTGAGAGACTCAGCATTCCTCTCTAGGTAATACTAGTAGAAAGAAAATCACCAAGAGTATAGAATAATTGAACCATTCACAAACTAGATCTAATAAACATTTATATAACTCTCCACTAAACGCTAATTGACTAAAATATTTCTAAATGAATATAGAAGAAATTCTTTTTAGCATATTTGCAAGTTAAGCTATGAGAGGTGAATTAAATAATGTAGTTGTGTCTTGCTAATGTGAACTACAAGTTTATGTTTAGAACAGCATTTTACAAAGCAGGAAGAAGTGGTGAAATATTTTCAAAGCTAGAGTGGCTCAGCGTGAAATAAGTGATATAATAATTTAAAAACTAGCTAACATTATCTTAAGTATTTACTCTGTGCCAAGCACCGTTCTTCTCTTTATATAGACGAATTCATTCAGTCCTCACAAGAGGCCATCGAGGTAGTTACGTATACAAATAACAATGAGAAAGAGAGCTCTTTAATAAATTAAGATGTCAAAATTGGAAATTATAACAACAGTATCAGTAATTTAAAAAGCTTTTCTTGACTAAATACTTTTTCTGCATTTGACACTGGGCCTTAAACCTTGTCTCAACTGGTTTGCACACTATGATGACTTGCCGCTAATGGTACATCTAAGTAAAATGTGACACAGCAAAATTCCAAATCTTGGAGTTTGTCTCTGGAACCCAAGTTCTTTATCCCTGCATTACCTTCTGAAGATGCCCATTTCATCCTGGAAGAAGCTGTTGCCTGTCCTGGTGGTCATCCAGTGATCCAGCAAAAGCTATAGATTCTCATAGTCCTGCTCTTCCAAAGGCAGTGACTTCCCAATGACTAACTATCCTGCCTAGAGTAAGATAGGGCTGGGTACAAACACTTGTCTTTGATATTCGAAAATGTATTTTCTTGTGGCTCTTGGCCTATTTTATCCTCAGCCAAACATGGCAATGTAAATACAGGCCAGATCAGAATTACCTGACTCTGCTGTTCTTTTTCATACTGAAAGGATTTATTATGAGCTACTTGACACATAGAATAAGGTTTATTTCTCCAAAGTTGATTTTTTTTTGGATTAAACTTCTAAGACCTTCAGATAATTTTCTCTTTTTTTAATTTATTAGTTTTCATTATGATAAATGTACTCTTTAATCCCTATCCCCTATTTACCCCATCTGCAACCCCCAATAACTATCAGTTTGTTCTCTTGGTTTCTATCTCCCTCTCGTTCCTTTGATCATTTATTTCTCAAATTGCACATATGAATGAGGTCATATGGTATTTGTCTTTTTCTGACATATTTCAATTAGCATTTTTCTTTTTAACTCTACCCATGTTGTTGCAAATGGCAAGATTTCCCTCTTTATGGCTGAGTAGTTAATTTGTGTGTGTGTGTGTGTGTGTGTGTGTGTATCTTTATCCATTCATCTCTTGATGAATGTTTAGGCTGCTTCCATAGAGTTTGGCTATTATAAATAATGCTGCAATAAACATGGGGTGCATGTAATACTTTTGAGTTAGTATTTTTTTATTCTTGAGGTAAATACACAGTAGTGCAATTCCTGGATCAAAGGGTAGAACTATTTTAATTTTTTAGAAGCTTTCATGCTATTTTCCAAAGTGGCTGCATCAATTTGCATCCCTACCAATAGTACATGAGGGTTCTTTTTTTTCTCCACATCTTTGCGAATATTTGTATTTTCTTGTGTTTTTGATTTTAGCCATTCTGACAGGTGTGAGGTAATATATCCTTGTGGTTTTGATTTGCATTTCTCTGCTGATAAGTGGTATTGAGCATCTTTTCATGTGTCTGTTGGCCATCTGGGTATCTTTGGAGAAGTGGCTGTTTACGTCTTCTGCCCATTTTTAATTGGATTATATGTTTTCTGGGTGATGATTTATATAAATTCTTTATATATTTTGGATTCTAACCCTTTATCAGATATGTCATTTTCAAATATCTTCCCCCATTGAGCAGGTTGCCTTTTCATTTTGTTGATTGTTTCCTTCACTGTGCAGAAGATTTTTATTTTGACATAGTACCAATAGGTTATTTTTTGTTTTACTTCCCTTGCCTCAGGTGATATAGCTAGAAAAATGATGCTATGTCCAATGTCAAAAAGATTACTGCCTGTGTTCTCTTCAGGGTTTTTATGGTTTCAGGTCTCACATTCAGGTCTTTAATCCATTTTGAGCTTATTTTTGTGGATGGTGAAGAAAGTGGTCAATTTCATTCTTTTTCATCAAGATTTGACTTTGACTTGATCCCTAATGAATCCAACCTGTAATATGTCAAGTCACCCCTTTTCCTGCATAGTATTTACCACTCTGTATAATTACATGTTATTTGTGAAGCATTCCTGTAATTCACACCTAACTTTTTGTGGGAAATCCTTTCAATCATATATTCTGAAGCTAAAGCTCTGAAGCTTGCATTTCTTGAGATTTCCCTTATAGTTTTGTCAATTTTTCTGACTTGGTACATTGGAACAAGAACAGGCCTCTTACTTCTATAAATGCTTTTCTCTTTAGTCAACCTTATTTTTACTATAAAGTTTTAAGATTATCAGGTGGAATTTTTGTCAACATGAGTATGTGTGTATACTTCAAAATGCACCTATCTTGGTGGAAGGGAAGATGGTAACTTTAAAGCAGGGATTGGCCAACTACACTCTGCTGAATTTACGTCAATAAAGTTTTATTGGAACGCAGCCACACTCATTTAGGTGTTGTCCATGTCTCCTTGGGTGCCAAACAGCAGAACTGAGTAATCGTGATACACCATGTGTCCTATAAAGTCTTAAATATTTACTGACTGATTTCATACAGAGAATCTTTGTCTACCCTGGTTCAAACACTAAAAGGTACTGGTTATTTGATAATATTGATTAAAGATGCTGTTATTGTGGTGGCAAATTTTGGCTCTGCTTTCCCCTGGGGCAACATAAGAAAGTAGTCTTTTAGTTATGAAACAAATATTTTATGTGTAGAAATTATGTGTGTGTGTGTGTGTTTAGGGTAGACAACATGAGTTAATTACATGTATTGTGAAATGAGTACCACAATCAAGTTAATTAACATATTAACTTGTTAATTTGTAAATTTCACCTCACATATTTAGAACTTTTGTGTATGTGTGGTGAGATCACAGAAGATGTATTCTCTTAGCAAACTTCAATTCTACATGGCATTATTAAAAAAAAAACGATATGAGATCACAAGTTTTGGTGAGGATGTGGAAGACAGAGAGCTCTTGTGCACTGCTGTCGGAAGGTAAACTGATACAGACACATGGAGAACAATATGGAGGTTCCTCAATAAACTGAAACTAGAAGTATTATATGACTCTGGGTATATATATCCTCCCAAACTAAAATCAGCATTTCCTAACTCCCTTGTTCACCTTAGCATTATTCACAGTTGCCAAGATGAGGAAAACAATCTAAGTGGTTATTGAGGGGTGAATGGATAAAAAAATGTGAGACACATTGAGATATGAGTTAGGCATCTGGAGAGAAGGAAATCCTGTCACTTTCAACAACATGGCTGAACCGGGAGGGAGGACATTAAATGCAGTGAACTAAGTCAGAGAAAGCAGTCTTCTTATGAAACATTCTTTTCACATCAACCTCACAGTTCCATTCATGACTAGAATTTTTCTATGGCTCCTCTGACAAAAATGTTAAAAATTCAATGTCTTAAAAATGCTTTGAGGGGGGGCGCCTGGCTGGCTCAGTGGTTAAGCTGCTGCCTTCGGCTCAGGTCATGATCTCAGGGTCCTGGGATCAAGCCCCACATCAGGCTCTCTGCTCAGCAGGGAGCCTGCTTCCTCCTCTCTTTCTCTCTGCCTGCCTCTTTGCCTACTTGTGATTTCTCTCTGTCAAATAAATAAATAAAATCTTTTAAAAAAATGCTTTAAAAATATTTGTAAACATTACCAACCAAATGTTTCCATCTCAGTCCCTTAGTGGAACGTGTGAGATTTTCCAGTCACATCTTACACTTCGATGTGCTTAGATACTACCGAGAAGGCTCATTTGTGTTCTCTCTCCTCACATGGTGTTTTCTAGGAGCCGCTGCGGTTGTTTCCCACACAGAGGAGCTCTCTCATGGAGTGACTTCCTGGGTCTTCAGGCAGCCATGGAGGATAAACCGTCTGCCTGGGGCTCTTTGAAACAGTGGAGCAGGCCTTTGTTAATCAACCTGAGCAAGAGGAGGGTGAAAAAGAACCCGAACAAGCCCATAGACCTACGGGCAAGGCGTTCCCTGGACCGCCGCCTCAGCCTCTCTGTCTGACCTCTTGGAGGCTGAGGCCTTGGCCCCAGAGGGCAGGCCTTAACTCTGGGCCCCAGTCATCGTACACCTCAGTGCCCAGCAGCCTGTCAACGGCGGGGATCTTGCCCAAGAGCAGCAGTAGCTCCTTGAAACAGTGTGAGGAGGAATTGGACTGGAGCCAGGAAGAAGCCGGCTACCTCCCTGTGGTGGAAACGGACTCCGAGGAGGCCTATGCCTCTCCCGCCGAGGACAGGAGGCCTTCTAGCAATGGCATCCTGGATCTGCTGCCGAAGATGCCGGCTGGAGACGAGGCCCTGGAAGAGCCAGAGGTGAGACCAGGGCTGGGCACTTTCCTGCTCCTTCTTCTGTTTTTCTCCTTTCTATGTGTACTCCTTGCCCTTGGAATATTTGGTTTGGAGTTAATTTTGTGGTTCGCTTGGATGGAGAGAATGTCATTTATAAGAATTTAAATTCAGGTAATATTGATTGCACCCACTGTTCCCATTCGTTTTAGGGTTGACCTCTATGTATTTTAAAACTATTACAAATAACCTCTCGGGGATACTTTAAGGCATTAAAAGCCCTATTGGATGAGTTTTCCTTTTCCCATTTTCCTGGCAAAGAAATTAAGAGCATAAATTTTCCTTGAACTTTTTGCTTTGTGTGTGTGTGTGTGTGTGTGTGTCTCCACCACTGCTCAGTGTTATGGTAGACAAAAATGCATGTTAATATTCCTTTAAAAAAAAGATGAACCATGAAAGACTGTGGACTCTGAAAAACAATCTGAGGGTCTTGGAGGGGCGGGAGGTTAGGTGAGCCTGGTGGTGGGTATTATGAAGTTCACGTATTGCATGGAGCACTGGGTGTGGTGCATAAACAATGAATTCTGGAACACTGAAAAGAAATTTTAAAAATTAAAAAAAAATAAAAATTTAAAAAAAAAAATAAAATAGATGAAAAGTGTTCCCCAAATGTGGAAGAGGGAGGTTGAAGACGTGGAGTCAAAGTACAATTTTTGGATGTCCTCTTGCTGGTTTTGAAGGTAAATGAAGGACACATGAACCATCTTGTACAGGTGGCTCTAAGGCTAGGATAGAAAAGAAAACATAGTCTCCTCAGACTTCCAGAATGAACTCTTCTGTGCAGACAGTGATTTTAGCTCATGGAGACCTATTTCAGATTTCTGCCTTCAAAAACTATCAGAGAATAAACTGATTTGTTTAAAAAAAAAAGATTTTATTTATTTATTTGAAATAGAGAGAGAATGAGCAGAGAGAGGGGGAGAAGCAGACTCGCCTGCTGGGCAGGGAACTTGACATGGGACCTGATCCCAGGACCCTGGGATCACGACCTGAGACGAAGGCAGTCGCTTAACTGACTGAGCCACCCAGGGACCCCTGCATATTCATCTTCCTAAGAAATGTATGAATGTGTGTCTCCGTTTGACTGTCAGAGGGTTTGAACTTGCTCCAGTCTCACTTGTATGTGTGTGCATTTGTGTGTGCTTGTGAACACGTGTGCATGTTTGCCTGTGGACAGCTTCACTTGCATTTAAAAAAAAAAAAAACTGAAGTATTCAAATTCTTATGGTTTCATTGATTTTTTAATGCTTTAGTATTTTGATGAGATAAAATAGCCAAATACAATTATGAGAAAATCTTGTATATCTAGAACACATTTAATATAAATTCAGTCCCCAGATTAGTAAATCATGGTGACTGGTTTAATCAGTTTTTTTTTTTTGTTTGTTTGTTTTTTGTTTTTTTTTAGTTCCCCATCAATTTTTACTAAAGTAGGTTGCAGCTTTGAGGGAAGAAGTGAATTTTTTTGTGTGGAGACTCTAGGTTTCTGTTATAATTGCATACAAACCTGGATCTTCAACTGGGATTTTTGTTATTCAAGCAAATTTTTTTATTTAACCAAAGACTGTCATATTTTGGGGTGTCATATATTTATATTTAATTGTGTCATATATTTGGGTGTCATTATGAAATGGATCTTGGATATCTGGAGTAAGTACATTGCGACCAGATTCCTTTGGAAACTTGATGATAAGTCACGATTAACCATTCAGTGACTTAACTATGTTTTTCCTTACCACTTAGTTTTATGAAATTCTTTTTGTAACTGTGTTACAGTTGTTACCATTGTTTATAAACTTGAAATATGTTTTTCCAGTAATCAAGATATAAATCAGGTGAATTATTAAACATAATTCATAATTCATAGTTTGGTGTGAAGGAGGTAATTATATCCAATGTAGAATTGGATACTGAAGTTTATCTTCTTGTTACATTATTAACCGATCAGAAGAAAATGTGTGGGTTTTTTGGGCTTGATAGGCTAACACTCTCGGATTAGAATTCTTCTTTTAAGTTTATTTTTTTTTAAAGATTTTATTTATTTATTTGACAGACAAAGATCACAAGTAGGCAGAGAGGCAGGTAGAGAGAGAGAGGGGGAAGCAGGCTCCCTGCTGAGCAGAGAGGCTGATGCGGGGCTTGATCCCAGGACCCTGAGATCATGACCTGAGCCAAAGGCAGAGGCTTTAACCCACTGAGCCACCCAGGTGCCCCTGATTACTTTTTTAAAAAAGATTTTATTTTTATTTATGGGCGAGAGAGAAAGAAAGCAGGAGCATGGAGGGAGGAGGGGGGGGAGAGGGACTAGCAGACTCCCGCTGAGTGGGGAGTCTGACGGGGGGATCAATCCTAGAACCCTGAGATCAGGCCCTGAGCAGAAACCAAGAAACAGACACTTAACGGAGCCACCCAGGTGGCCCCAGAATAATTATATTTTTTTTAGGTTAATGCCGTGAAGTTGTTTGGCTGACTATAAATATTCGAGTACCTACTCTTAACTCAGGCACCATAAAGGTCGTGACTAGAAATAGAGATGGATAGGAAAGTGACCCTGCCTTTAAGTTACGAGATATTAAGAGACAGCTTTGTGTAGCTCTAAAGAAAGCATAAGAGGCAAGAAGATATTGGAACTGTCTGTGCAAAACATCTAAGCCTTGCCTCTTGGCAGCCTGGTGGTTGGAGGATATCAGTGTGTTGGGACAGACAGGCATTGTGACAGGACATGAGGGCTTGCGCAAGTTTGTGTAGATTTGATAGGTGAGGAAATATGGTGGACACAACCTGAAGTGTGAGTGGGGTGGTTAGGAGGTGGTGAGCATTTTGCTGCCCCTGACATAGGTGTTTGAGGAACTTTCTGGTGTGATATGTGCTAGGAAGGGTCGTCTTTGTTGAGGGGCTGTTTATGGATGGTAAATGGATGGTTGGTAGTGGTTACTTTCTCTTTTCTGGGCTAAATGCAAAACTCTTGGAATAATTTAAAAAATTATTTTAAATAATTTTCCTTTTTAACTCACCCATGAAGAGAAAGCAAACTTTTTTTAATATTTTATTTTGAAGTCATCTGTGCCCTGAATCTGAGGTTCAAACCCACAACCCTCAGATTAAGAGTTACGTGCTTCATCAGCTGAGTCAGCCAGGTCTCTCTAAACCTCTTTTTTGAATACAAATCTTCTGCTTCTATTTTCCTGTCCTAGGACGTGCAAAGTAGAAACTGAGACTGATCCTCCCATGGTCACTTGAGTGCTACATATCTGCTTGGTTTGCAGAGGATGGCGGGACTGGGCTATAGCTAATCAGGCCTATGGGATCACATGTGGTCAAGTGCATTGCTCTGTCTATCCCCCTTTTGAGCTCCCTTCCACCATATTGAGTGGGCTTCTCCCACTACCTGAGGATCTAAAATTTATTAGATGGTATATAAGTTACCACTCCCTTGCTTATCTTCCCCACTAGGCTGTGTAATTTGGTCTGTGGGTAGGTCTAAAGGAGTCATGTCTAATTTGTCTTTGTTTTCTTGGGGCCTTGCTGTGTGCCTGACACAGAGCATGTGCTCAATCACTATTTACATATGAGGAAATCAACGATAGTAATGAATCCATTCAGGTTCATACAGTTTTTATCAGTGTCTTTGTTGTAAGTTCTCTTCAGTTTATAATTTCATTAAAGTCAGAATTTCTTTATTTGTTTAGGATTTTTTGGAAAGAAACATACTGTAAATGAAATTTCTATCTATATGATTTCACTGAAAACAGAGAGATTTAGACAGGTGTAGACTTTTCAGCCCAAGTCTGATACTAGCCTTAAATCTAAATGTGTTTGTCTCTGTCTTTTTTTCAATGAAGATGGAAGTTCTGGTGAATCCATGTCATGTGAGTTTGGGGGTTGGTGAATCTGTATCTAGGATACAGGTCATCTCTTTTCTTCCTGATGAATAGTGGACAGGTTACTATCACTCTCATGGAATGGGAGAAGCAATGAGGAGGGAAGAAAGGATTGGCGTGGACTGGGCTGTAGATAGTCAGGCCTATGGGATCACATGTGGTCAAGTGCATTGCTCTGCCTATCCCCCTTTTATCTCCTTCCACCATATTGGGGTACCACAAAGACAATAAGATGTTTGCTGAGTATTTGTGGTGTGGCTGATATTATTTGTAGCTTTCCAGAGCGGGGAGGGGTAAAGCAAGGAGCATCTGTGGTTCAAGTATCCATTGATGTTTGTCTCCCATGTTTTATGTCCAAGGGCAACTTCAAGGCTGAACCTGCAGCAGTGGGATAACACCCCAGATAATGATGTTGGCTGAGTGTCTTCCAGTTTTTTCCCCACTCCTGTCAGGGTCAGCAATGAAGTGAGGCGCGGGCTTACATTTAGGGGAAATGGAATGAGAAAGCAAAGGAAAAAATTAAGAGGGAAGAGGAAAAATGAATGTGAGAATGTAGAGACGTCACATGGAAGTCTGAAATAGTCAAGTATGGAACAGTCTCACTGTCATGCTCAGTCATCCCTAAGATCAAAGTGGAAGAAAGTCATTTTAGAATAAAGGATGCATTTGCTGGAAGAGGAGTCTCCATACTTTTCTCCTGGGTCCCAGATTCATACCACACTGGATAGTCCACAGAAACCTGATCACAACTGGTTCTGGCAGAATTCAGTCTCTCTGAAGTGCTCTCACAGATACAAACATTTGTTTCTTGGCAACATCACCATTATGCACCAGGTGGCACCTGTGAAATGACATGAAATGATGTTAGACTGTTCCCCTTTCCTTGCTTCTCATGGTCTCTGTAATCTTCAGAGACCCATCTCACATCTGTCTTCTCCTCTCCCATAAATTCTCTCAATCCTTCAAAGCCCAGCTGAAAATTTCTTTTCCTTGTCTGGGTTTCCTGACTATATAATCTGTATCTTCCCCCTACCTTTGTTTACACAGCATGTCACTTTTGCTGTCATGGAACACTAACCTCATTCTGCTTTCTCTAGAAATCTGTAGAGGGAGAAAGGGTTTGGAGCAAATAGAGGGAGTAGGGAAGGGAAGGCAAATGGGTAGTCGGCAAAGGTGTCACTGAGTAAGACCCTGAGAAGATCATTAGCTTCCAAGACCTGTATTAACTGTCCACTGGCCATCTGGCTCAGAGTACCACCTCATGATAACCCATGAGACTGAGCTAGAAATTACAAATGGTGACTCATATGCAATGAGAATGAAATACTATGTAGACTCTCCTATTTATTTTGATATAAACAGCTCACTGTGTCATTATTGTCAAGTTATTTGGGAAGTCAAATCATAATGAGCATCAACTTCATTAAAGTGGAGTGAGCAATAATTATATCAGGGCCTAGAAATACTTTGGAGAGCCTGTTGGGTGTATTGGCTCCCTGAAGTCAGCCTGCCTTACAAGTCACATAGAATCAGGAGACTGTTTTGTGGACTCAAATGCCTGAGAAGAGAATGGTGTAGATAGCCATCCATCTCCCAATAGCGATTGAATTCCGAATGAGGACTTGACATACTCACATTTTGTTGGCTTGGGCCAATGACATGATGCCCACATGCCAACCTGCCTAGGCCATGAGGCCAAGGTTCTTAGACTCCTGTGGGCTGGGTTCTCTCTTCCCTCCATAGGGTTCAGGAGTAAGTACAAACTTTTATCCAGGTCTTCTTGCATGACCTTGTCCTCTTTTGGATTGACACACTATTTGATTAGCTGTGTAATTATCACTTTCAGTCAGGATGAGAACCTCACATGGTTGCCCGGCAACCAGATTTTCTCCTTTACATGACTTTGTATGTCTGGCTTCTGATGGATGAAAGGTGGTCTTACAGTTTTATCCTGCTTGCTGTCATCACCAAAACTTGGGGATAGGAGGTGGCAAAGGGCACCTTTTTTATTGCCAATCCCATCCACCAGTTTCATTGGTTGTTTAGAAGTTGGCATCTCTCTCTCTCTTTCTTTTTTTTTTTAAGATTTTTTAAAAATTTATTTGACATACAGAGATCACAAGTAGGCAAAGAGGCAGGCAGAGAGAGAGGAGGAAGTAGGCTTTGCTGAGCAGAGAGCCTGATGTGGGACTCGATCCCAGGACCCTAGGATCATGACCTGAGCCAAAGGCAGAAGCTTTAACCCACAGAGCCACCCAGGCGCCCCTTGAAGTTGGCATCTCTTATTAGACTGGGAGCTCCTGAGGGACAGACACCTTTTTTTCTTTCCATTCCAGCTTTCTGCACATCTCATTTATGTGGAAAAAAAATATATATATATACACACACACACACACACATTTTAAAATAATCATTTAAGTGGTGGGAAGAAGGAGAGGGAGAGCAAGAATCTCAAGCCAATTCTGCATGTTGAGCGTGGAGCCCTGCGTGGGGTTCAGTGTCAGGACTCTGAGATCATGACCTGAGCTAAAACCAAGAGCTGGACACTCAATGAACTGAGCCACCCACAGGCCCTTACGTGAAATATATTGACTCATGTTTCTCCACAGCTGATTTTCAAGCCACAGGCCATGCTAGGTACTGTGGGGCTGCATGAATTTCCGCTGGGTTGGGGAAGGTGGTGATACATGGAGGCCTGGGGGAAGGAGGGTGGGCTCTAAAGGAATTCCTAAGTGTCAGGTTAAATACAGTTAAGGAGACCCAGGGGTAGAGTAGCTTCTTTTTTCTTCCTTTTTTCCCCCCTTGCCTTTGTTCTTCTCACTTCCTTCCCTGGTACTCATTTTATAAGATACTCTCTTCTGCTTTATAAAGTCAGGTATTTAGAAAATACAGAAAGTTGCCACTGGTTCCCCTCCTTGGTGTTGATGGTGGTGGAGTTGAGCATAGGCCCAGATTTCACAAAGACAATGACGAAGATCTGAGGTGGTCCGGGCCCCTGATTCGTGCTGGATCACTGGGCAAGGTGAATGGGGAGGAGTCATGTAGCAGGTGGTCAGGAAAGGGCCTGAAGAGGGAGGGCATATCCACTCCAACTCAGGCAGGGAATAAGCCAAGTTGCTGAGTTTCATGCAAAATTTTAAGGCCAAAAAAAATGAAAGGCTTTTAGCTCAAATAGCTTGAGGGCACAAGCACCTGACATGGTTTGCATATTACCTTTGTATTTATTAGTTATTATAGTGGTTTCTACCATTACATTTCCCAGAATGAAATGAGGGCCCGGAAGGTTTAATGACTTACCTAACATCATCAAGCTGGTGTTAGAGCCAGGAGCTAAATCCAGGACTGTCTGAATCCAAGTGCAAAACTCTATGTACATCAGGAGTTTGGAAATGAGATGACTCAGAGCCGCTGATCTAAAAAAGTTGGTAGTCAAAGGGAGAGTTTTCTTTTTTAAGATTTATTTATTTTAGAGAGAGAGCTCACACAAGCAGGGGGAAGGGAAGATGGAGAGAGAGAAAGAGAAGCTCCAGGAGACTCCATGCTGAGTGCGGAACCCCCAATGGGGGGTTTGATTCCAGCACCCTGAGATCATGTCTTGAGCCAAAATTGAGAGCCGCGTGGGCACTCAGTCGACTGAGCCACGCAGGTGCCCCTCGAAGGAAGGTAGTTATTTTTGTGTGTCCACTGTGCCCTTTTAAAGGTGAGGATAATTATAGTGGTTGAATGGCCTTGTTGTGCTCAGCGACTAATAATCCTGAATGAGAGGATTATTGCCTCCTACCACCACATGTCCATGTAGTCACCCACTGGGGATTTTCTGACATTTCATTTGGCAGTTGAGGTTTTAAATAACTAGTGTCGGTGCTAGCTTATGCAGATGAGTTTAGTGGTTTAGAGAAGTACCTTACCTTATTGGGAGGTTTCCAGAAAAACTACCAGCCAACCACAGAGCTTCAGTTTCATGACCACAGGGAAGCACAGTGACAAAGCAGTACAGAGGAACTAGCTTACACCTGGCACAACTGAACAGGTACATTAATTTCTCTACCTTTCAGTTATGTGTTCTGTACTGTTAGTGATTTATCTCCAGAATCATTCCTCACCATCACCGTGTCCACGAGACGGGCACGTCAGCCGTGTTCCAGGATCTTCTGTGGGGTTGGCCTCTTTCTTCTTCTTTCCTCCCTCCTTTCTCCTCTGTTGAGTGCCTACTATGTGCAGATGCTGCTGTAGACACCAGGAACACAACTGTCAACTGAACAAACACCCACTATCTCGTGGAGATCTCATCCTGGTCCCAATGGGGGCAGGCTACAGATATGTTCAGAGAGGGCCAGGTGTAATAGAGAAAAACAAAGCAGAGAAGGTGATTGGGAGTGCTTGAACAGAGAAGTCCCAAAAGACCTCTTCTGGCCTGGTTGCATTTACCCAAAGACCTAGAGGAGGCAAGGAATTCAGGTTTGTCGGTGCCTGGAGAAAGAGCTTCTCTAGAGGAGAGAAGAGTAAGTGTCCAGGCTCCAGGAAGGCAGAGGAGTGCCTGGTGTGATTCAGGAATAGCAGGGCAGCAGTGTGAGGGGACAGTGGTTGGGGATGTGAGTTACTTTGAGGCTGTGTGCGTCATGTGGGCTTTCCTTTTCTGTTGGGCAAGCTTGCGAGACCATAGGGCTACTTGGGTGTACCAAAGAATGGGCTAAGAAGGATCCCTTTGGGCTCAATAATGGTGTTGCTCACAGGCAGGGGTAAGTAGTATACAGGTAAATATATTTTTTTTAAAGAGGAGCATAGGATAGAATGGTTGAGTTTTTCTTAAATTTAATTGCAAGTATTTTTGTTTTCAAACTAAATAAAAAATTTATACACTTTTAGCTTGTCATCATTTGCTTTAAAGAAACTTTTTCTTATTACAAAAATCATGGATGTTGGTTCTGGAAAATATAGAGGAAAAGAAGAGATCACTGTAGTCCCACCGTTACTGTCCATTGTGTAGATTTATTGTAATATACTTAGTCTTTTGTTCATTTGATTATGTTTGTTTTTAATAGGTTAATTATTATTATAAATTCTCACCTCTATTTTCATAATTAGGGAATACCTAAGTTAACTATGGTTATCAGTGAATGTGCTTTAGTCACTTAAATTTTCTGGTTAACCAACAAATAAAGAGAATTTTTTTATGACTCATATTATCACAAATATTCCCAGAACAGTTATTATATTGATCTCAGTTTTAATTGATAAAATATATTGAACTTAATTTTTAGCACCAATGTCAATAAACCCTTATAAGTTCAAGATAATTATAGTACTGATATATGAAGACAGAAATTGTAAGAGTTTAGAGCAGGTATTGGCAAACTGTGGTTCATGGGCAAGCTGGCTCATTTTAGAAACAAATCATTGTTAGAAAACTGCCATGTGCATTTGTTTACATATTGTCTGTGCCTGATTTCACATTGTAACAGCATAATTGAGTAGTTGCCCATAGGCCTAAAATCTTTACTCCTGGCCTTTTAAGAAGTTTGCCATGCTCTTGGTTTACAGGAAAGAAGGAAAAATAGTTTCATAGAATATTGTAAATAATCTAGTATTCACAGCATATGCAGGAGGGGTAGATTCTGCTCTGGAAAGTTTACCTCTCAGGAGAAGTTTCCAGAAAAGCTGGTTTCTGGAAGCTTACCAGGAACAGAACAGCACTAAAGATAAAATCTGCCGAGTCTGAGTAGTAATTCATCTGGTAATATGGATATAATTGGAGACAAAACTCAGCTGAATAGCTGATAGAGAAGTTAGTGGAAGTGATTAGAGTTGTCACTGGACCTAAATGAAGAGAACTCCTGTTTCATCTCATGAAAATTCTTCTGATAAAATGTAGGGCTTACACAGTATGATTCTTTATGAAGGTTGATAAAACGGGAGAGTGATAAAATAACTATTCCATCATGATTCTAAGCAAGCTTGCAAGTAAATGTCCCTTCATAAATCTGAGGACTATGTCACATAGAGGGAACATGGGGGACCTGCTTCATGAACACATGCAATATTAATGTAAAATAGGGTTTATTCGGGGAATAACATAAAAGCAGAGAACTGGCAAAGGACGTAACATTCCCTGAACTCTCATTATCCCATAGAGAGTCATGTTTAAATTCAGCATAGATACACTGGATCTACCAATGAAAAAGACGTCCCATCTTTAGAGAGAAAAAGGAGCTAGGCATATGTAAGTGACTGTGTAATGGAGCTTTTTAAGCTAAGGAAATGTTATTATTAAAAGATGAAGCTTGCCACTATACACAGCAACTAGAATTAGCCTGAATTAATAATTAATATGTTGAGTTTACCTAAGTCATTTTCTTACTAAGCTGCCAGATGGGGCAAGGGTAAGGGTGTCTGAGTTTCTTCTCAGGAGATTTTGGCAAAGAATGCAGAAACCATACTGTGGAGGTAGTTAGATGATTTAGTTTTCAGGTTTGATTAGGCACAGACGTAATTTGTCATTTTTAACTTGTGGATTTTGAGTTAAAAGTTTCATTATTCTTGCATTAAAATGGGGGAAAAAGATTTCTGTGCTGAAGAGAATATGTGTCACTTGTTCATCCAAATTTGAATATTTACCATATCAGAGAGAGACTGTGAAGCACTGGAGACTCATTCAAAACATATAGCCTACAGAAGAAATTTAACTATGTGGCAGATAGATGCTAAGCTTAGGTGCTGGGAGGGTTTATGGAAGGAACTACCAACCTCTGGGGTTGTTTAGCGAGCAGTACTGAAGGAGGTAATAGCGAATAGAGTTTTTAATGATGGATTTTTGGAGCTACTAAGATAAAAATCACACTTCAAGTCATTAGAAGAGTGAGTTAAAACTCTTGGGGTTGACACTACCATGCACTTAAGAGCTGCTTCACCTCACTTCAATTCTACTTGGAAGCTTTCACTTGACTTCCATTTGGGAGCTTCTAGTGAAACCTTGTGTTGGTCCTTCTTGGCATAATGTGTTTCTATTTAAAAAGTAAATTTTGTCTCCAACCTGGTGATTCACAGACCTGTAACCCTGGGGATAAAAATATATGTTTATAAAAAATAAAAAATTATATAAAAAAAGTTAAACTATAAATAAAATGTTAAATGTTAGGAAACAAAAAAAGAAAGTAAATTTTGTATTAAAGTATAACATAAAAGAAAAGCACACAAATCCTAAGTGTGGCTAAGAGAGTTATTGCAAAAAGTACATGGCCACGTAACCAGTATATCCCAGTGCACCACCCCTGAAACTCTCTGTCTTGTCTCCCAGGCATTATCTCCCTGCCCCAGGGAAGGAAAATCATTAACTGAACTTTCTAACACATAGGTTAATTACCCCTGGTTTTGAATTTATATGAACAGCATGTGTTCGTTTGTGCAACATTATGTTTGTGAAATTAATGTTAGTGTTGCATGTGGGTATATATGTAGATGTATTTTATAAATCTACATATTCATATATGTTTTCATTGATGTATGATATCCCATTGAGTGGATAGAACACAATGTGTACACTTATTTTTTCTACTGTAAATAGAATTTTGGGTTGTTTTCTACTTTGAGACTATTATAAAGAGTGCTATTTTGAATACTCCCGTGTGTGTCTTTGGTACCTATGAATGCTTGGGTATATGCCGAGGGGTACAGTTGCTAAGTCAGAGAAGATACCTGTGATAGCTTTAATAACAATAGTTTTCTAAAGTGGTGGTACTGATTTATAATTTTTGCTCTGCTAACAGGGTGTGAAAGTTCCAGCTGCTCAGCTGCTCTAAATATTCACCATTACCAGTTTTTATCCCTTTCATTTTAGCTGTTCTGGTGGGTGAGCAAAAGTAACA